>NC_052154.1:151432831-151799498 GCF_902713615.1 Scyliorhinus canicula | reverse complement strand
CGCTAGCGGGATCTTGTGGCCCTGCCAAGGTCACACCCTCACCGTGGGTTTTGTGGTGGCAAGGGATGTGTTCATTGGGAAACCCAGTTGATAACGGCAGGACCAGAAGACCCTGCCACTGGCCAATGACAATCCGCCCTCGGCCACGGCTGAACATGCTCAGGAGGGGGGAGAGGAAAATTGCACAGTCACAGGGCAATTGTGAAATGTCTGTTTACAAGGATGATTTTATAGAGGTTTGGAAATGGATGAAGATGGATGAATTGCAAAGAGACAGAAGTTTTATTGCCTGCAGGAAGTAAAACTCTCAGCATTTGACTCAGTTCCTATTGCAATCCGGACAAAAAGAATTTCACAATTTCCCGATGCAAAGCTCTTAAATAATTTATACAAGGATGAAAACAAGAGTTCACAAAAGGCATGACAGCGTGTGAGTGCATAGAATAGCCTTTCACTGAAAGACTGGTCATAGCAGGGGACGCATCTAACAAGCCTCCACCAAAAGGTGAATCACTGCAATAGCATCCCAAAAATCCTCGCATATTCTGCTCATCACCTTTGTCAGTTTGTTTTGATGTTTTGAGTTGAGATACTGTGCTAACAACTTCCACAGTAATTCACTGTAAGGTATCGTCCCTCAAATGACTGTTGTTACATCTGGCAACACATTGATTAAAAGATTTTCAACGTTGTTTTCAAATCCGTCCAATGCCTCTCTCCCATCCCGTAATCTCCTTCAGCCCCACAACCCTCCAAGATCTCTGCACTCCTCCAAATCTAATCCCCCTGTGCATTGCCAATATCCATTTCTCCGCCATTAGTCGCTGGGTCCTAATCTCTGACGTTGCCTCCCTAAATCTATCCTGTTTCCTTTAAAATGCTCCTTTATGCCCAGGCGTTTGGTCAAATATCTTAATATCACCTTTTGTGGCACAGTGTCAGATTTGGATTGATAATATAGCTGTAAAGCGCCTTGCAACCTTTTAGTGGATTGAAGGTGCTATATAAATGGAAGTTGTTACTGTGCAAATTACTGCGGATGCTGAAATCTGAAACAAAAACAGAAAATGCTGGACAATCTCAGCAGTTCTAACTGCATGCGGGGAGACAGAACGGGGCTAACATTTCGAGTCTGAATGACTCTTTGTTAAAACTGTGTTCTCTTTAGCAGGAAAAATCCACAACAAAATATATCTGTTACTATGAACCGTTTTTGTCTCGAACCTGAAAGTAGTCTTTTCTTTCTTTTCATCTATGAACACACCACAAACAAATTAATTTCAGATGGGCTGTCGTCATTTGGTACATCTTTACTGATGGCTGAAGAGGCCAACCCTGGAGAGGCAGGTTCTGTCACAAGTGCCGCACATGAAGCTACCAAGTGTCATTGTGGGAGGTTGTTTTTGTCGTTGATGTTTGTCGCCAAGCCACTGTAGCCACTGACCATCGTGGTGGTGCAGGCCAACTCACAGGAGGTGTGGACATTCTTCTCTGGTGTGAGCTAGTGACCACCAAGTACCATAACCAATGTCTACTCATGTCACAGCTGCAAGCCTCTTTGAAGCACAGCTATGGGTATCCCTTTGGCTTTTAAGCGACCTCACTATATAAATGGTCCTTGGGTATGTGACCGTTTTCAATCCTGCAGGCATGCCTGAGTCAATGAAGCCACCTCTGATGAGTGCCAACAAGCATGGGAGCTCTGCCTTTGAGAGGACCATCACATTCATGATTTTGTGTTGCCAGGATATACCTAAAATATGGAGATGGAAATTATTGAGGTTCTTTTTTTGATTGCTGTTATTCATCTGTGTTTCATAGCTAGGCAGCAAAGTGCTGGGAAAAAAGGCACAAACATAATTAGCTTCCTTCATTTAGCATCATTTCCTAAGTAAAAAAACAATTTCAATAGTCGAAACAAACTATCACCCAGGTGTAAACTTATGGGTTGCCATTGTTAACTCTGGTTGGACATATTTCTGGAGGTTTCATTGCATGACCCTCACCTCCAACGGCCCTGTCCACACACTTGAGCAACTAGTCACTCGATGTGCTTTCCACAGCTCATTGGAAAATTAACAGAATCCTTGTTACCCGATTGGATAGTTCGCGCCTGTCAATAAAATGGCCTTCGGTCCCTTCCTCGTGTTTTATTGCTAACATGTGAAAGTTTTCAAAGAAAATGATAAGAAAAACACATTTATAATGCTCCTTTGATTTTTCTGCTGGGTTTTGCTGGCAGCCATGTCCAGGGGTTTAACTTTCATTCCTTTAGGCTCCAGGGCAAGCCTTGGCAAGCCTAAGTGTTGGCAACCCTTATGTAAATAGCACCAGGGCACTGTCTAACTATATCTCTGACCACCCCGGGCTACCGAGGCCTCTGAGCCCCCCCCCCCCGGCTTGCTCCTCACGTCTCTCCAGAGAATTCAACAGTGACTGCAAGAAGGTCCTCATTGAGGAACCCTTGCACTTTAATGTCTAATTAATGCCAGCTGCTTCCATGGAAGTTCCTCCGGTTCAGGCATGCTGTTTAGACATCAGGGGCGGCATTCTCCGTCCCACCGCCCCAGTTTTCTGGTGCAGCGTGACCACTGGCATTGGGATTCTCCATCCCGCCAGCCGGCCAATGGGGGCAGCCCCACGCCATTGGGAAATCCCCGGGCGTGGATGCACAGCCGGTGCAATGGAGAATCCCGCCAGTGGAGAATCCAGCCCAAGATGTTGAAAAAGATTCAGTCTAAAAGTAAAGAGGCTGGATTCCCCACACCCCAATGGCGAAATCGTAGCTGACACCGGGGTGCAGCATCCATTTCCCCACATGGAATCGCGACCGGGACCAGTTCCACGATTCTTCGGGCCCCGAAACGCCGCCGTGCTGCATATCACCTACCTGGGGCCATTGCTGGAGGCCCACCCCGCCATTCTCCGCCCCCGACTGGCCGAAGGTGTGGATCTAACATGTCCTGCCGGTTGGGTTACAATTGTGGTGGTTGCGGACTCAGTAGGATAAACCCACTGGAACAAAAAGCAGTCCGACTGAACAGATGGTCCTTTCTAGGAAGGACTTTAGAACAGAGGAAGGCCCAGCAGAAAAAACTGCGGTTAGTAACAACACCTGTGCAAAAGAGGAACCACTTCAGAGTTAATGGACCATGAGGCGCTATAAAATCAAATAAAGTTAAACCTTCCTTTGAAATAGCATGGACCTGTCAATCAAGAGGTTTGTAAAAGGTAATGGATCATGAATTTGAATGTAAACAATGTACTTCACAGTTTTTAAGCTTCTTCGCAAGCCCAGAGTCCTTTTCTGCGTGAGACCTTGATCATGCCAGCTGGAGCGGGCTGGGAAAATCTGAAATTGAACTGTGCAGGCGAAATCTCATTTTGGGGCTCTCCCGTAATTGTCCCAGCAAAGTTGCATTTGTGACAGGCGCAACGCGGACAGAGAATTGCCCCTATGGTTTGGTGCAATGACAGCGGCTTAAGCAATGGCGGGATTAGGTGTTAAATATTCCTGGGTACAAGGGGCACGATACTCTGCTCCCCATGCCAGGTGGGAGAATCGTGGGCGCGATTCTCCGCTCCCCACGCCGGGTGGGAGAATCGCGGGAGGGCCGGGCGACTCACGACATGCCCCCCTGCCGCCCCCCACGATTCTCCCACACCCCGCTTGGAAGAATCGGTGCTCGTTGTTTTTCACGGCGACCGGCGATTCTCCGACCTGGATGGGCCGAGCGGCCGGCCGTTCGCGACTGGTTCACGACGGCGGCAACCACACCTGGTCGCTGCCATCGTGAACATGGCGCCAAAAGCTGGTTTGAAGCTTGTGGGGGGCGGAGAGGGGAGTGAGCACCACGGCCGTGCTCGGGAGGGGACTGGCCCGCGATAGGTGCCCTCTGATCGCCGGGCCGGCGTCTCAAAGCGATGCATTCTTTCCCCTCCGCCGCCCCGTATGATCAAGCCGCCACATCTTACGGGGCAGCGGAGGGGAAGACGGCAACCGTGCATGCGCGGGTTTGAGCCGTCAGCCGTCACTTAGGCGCCGTTGCGTCATTCTCGGCGCGCCGCCTTGACGCAAGCGTCAAGGCCCGGCGGCCGAGAGTTACGGAGCGCCACTACTAGCCCCCCGGGTGGGGGTGAATAAGGTGAGAGGAGCGGCCTCCGAGGCCATCGTGAAACTCGGCCAAGTTCATGACGGCCTTCCCGATTTATCGCGGGAGCAGAGAATTCCGCCCAAGGTGTTCCAAAAGGTTAGAAAGGAAGAAAAGGAGGATGGATGAAAAGCAGTTTTGGTCAAAGACAGCATTGCAGTGCTGGAGAACGAGGATGTCCCAGAGGGTTCAAGGACAGAGTCAATTTGGCTGGAGCTAAGGAAAAAAGGGTGCAATTGCATTGCTCGGTGTCGTCTACAGACCAACTAGTGAGAAATCTGCAGGGAAAATACGGAGAGATGCAAACATTACAGAGTGATTATAATGGGGACATTTGGAACCCATATGTATTTATTTTTTAAATTTAGAGTACCCAATTATTTTTTTCCAATTAAGGCCCAATTTAGCGTGGCCAATCCACCTCCTCTGCACATCTTTGGGCTGTGGGGGTGAAACCCACGCAGACATGGGGAGAATGTACAAACTCCACGCAGGCAGTGACCCGGGGCCGGGATTGAACCCGGGTACTCAGTACCATAGGTAGCAGTGCTAACCACTGCACCACCGTTTTGCCCTGTAACCCAAATGTAAACTGGGACCATGGTCATGTAAAGTGTGGAAAGGGGTGTATTCAGGGGAACTTTCGACAGTAATATGTATCCAGCCCAACAAAAAAGGATGAACTGTTGGACCTGGTTCTTTGAAATGAGATGGGCCAAGTAGATCTAGTGTCAGTAGGGAGGTATTTATGAGACAGTGATCATTGTTTTTTAAGGTTTAGGATGATGGTAGAAAAAGACATTTTGCAATCCACAGTAAGAATAATCAACACGGGGAGGGCTGAATTCAATGGAGCAAGAATGGAGCTGGGCCGGATAGACTTGGATGTAAGGTTAGCGGGATGAAGTGGAGTTCAACAATGAGCTCCCTTTAAAACAGAAATGTTTCATGCACAGGCAAGGTATATTCCCTCGAAGGAGAAAGGTAGAGGTCCCTGGATGAACAAGGAGATCAAGATGAAGTGTGCTTATGACAGGTGCCAAGTGGAAAATAAAATTGAGAACCATGAAGGATGTTCTTATTACTGTATGTTCACACCCAGCGACACGGAGCACAGTGGTTAGCACTGTTGCTTCACAGTGCCAGGTTCCCAGGTTCGATTCCCGGCTTGGGTCACTGTTTGTGTGGAGTCTACACGTTCTCCCCGTGTCTGCGTGGGTTTTCTCCAGGTGCTCCGGTTTCCTCCCATAAGTCCCGAAAGACGTGCTTGTTAGGTGAATTGGACATTCTGAATTCTCCCTCTGTGTACCCAAACAGGTGCCGGAATGTGGTGGCTAAGGGCTATTCACAGTAACTTCATTGCAGTGTTAATGTAAGCCTACTTGTGACAATAAAGATTATTATCTACTATTTGTTGCTATCTTTTTGGGGAATAGTCCGAGAAATGATGGAAGGATTTCTGACATGATTATCAGCCCATTGAACCGCGTTGAACACACCTTCCATGGGCAACAAATCTTGCCATTGGACTCAATCCCAGCCAGGGTCCCAGACTAATGCTCTGGGGGGACGGGTTCAAATCCCACCATGGCAACTGGTGGAATCAAATTCAATTAATAAATTTGGAATTGAAAGCTAGTTTCAGTAATAGTGACCATTAAGCTATCATCGACTGTTATAAAACCCTATGTAGTTAATGAATGCCCTTTCGGGAAGGAAATCCGCCATCCTTGCCTGGTGTGGCCAAGATGTGACTCCAGATTCACAGCAATTTGGTTGGCTCTTAACTGAGTTCAAGGTCAATTAGGGATGGGCAACAAATGCTGGCCTTGCAAATGAAACCCACATCTCCTGTAAGAATATTTTTTTTAAATTACATACATATAAGGAAGAATGTAGATATATATAACACATACAGATACATGTGCAGATATGTTCCATAAAAAACTCCCACATGAAGTGGGACAAGCAGAGCAGCAACAACTTATATTTGTATTGCACTATCAATGCAATAATAATAATCATTTATTGTCACAAGTAGGCATCAATGAAGTTACTGTGAAAAGCCCCTAGTTGCCACATTCCGGCGCCAGTTCGGGGAGGCTGGTACGGGAATTGAACCCGTGCTGCTGGCCTTGTTCTGCATTACAAGCCAGCTGTTTAGTCTGAATAAAACACCCCCATGGTGCTTCACAGAAGCGTTAACAAGCAACATAAAGTCACACGAGGAGATCTTGGAACAGATATCAAAAAGTTTGGTCAAAGAGGTAGGTTTTAAGGCATGTCTTAAAGGAGGAAAGAGAGGGGGAGACGGAGGGGTTTAGGAAGGGAATTCTTTAGGGCTCAGGTAGCTGAAGGCACAGTTGCCAATGGATGTGTGATTAAAATCAGAGATGATCAAATGGCCAGATTTGGAAGAACATTGAGAGGTCAAAGGGCTTGGTGGAGACGATGAAGATCGGAAGGGGAATGGCCAGGGAGGGAGCTGAAATCGAGGCGCTACATAATTGGCAGCTGGTGTAGGTCAGCAAGAACAGGGGTGATGAGTGAACAGTGATTGGTGCGAGTTAGGATATGGGCAGCAGAGTTTTGAATGACCTTCAGTCTGCAGATGGAATACTCATTCGCATTAAAAATTAATTAGGAGCAGGAGTAGACCACTCTGCCCCTCGAGCCTGTTCCGCCATTCAATAAATTTATGGCTGATTTGATTGTAACTTCAGCCTCACTTTCCTGCCTACGCCCGATAACCTTTCACCCCTTCGTTAATCAAGAATCCATCTAGCGCCGCCTTAAAAATTGTCAAAGACTCTGCTTCCACTGTCTTTTGAGGATGAGAATTCCAGAGACTCATAGTCCTCTGAGAGAAAACTATTTCCTCATCCCTGCCTTAAATGAGTGACCCCTAAATTTTAAACAGTTACCCCTAGTTCTAGATTCTTCCCCCAGAGCAAACATCCACATCCACCCGTGTGAATACATCTGCGTGTGTGCGATTGTGTGTGAGAGAGTGTGTGTGTCTGCGTGTGTATGTGTGTGTGCAAGTGCTTGTGTAGATATATATAGATATATGGACACGCAGGTGAATGCCCTTTTCTGTTCAGCCTCTATAACTTTGATAAATGGGATGAGGAATGTTTCTTCCTTTTATTACCTCCGACCCCTGGGTATTTGAAGTGTTTCAGTAGAGTTGCGTAAAAAGCAGCAGTGCGTTTTATGACCTCCCCCTGTACAACTTTTGCAATGAATCAGACGTAAATATAAACCCAAGACGAGTGGACTCTCTGCTCTCAGTCAGTCGTAACCAGCTAATATCATATCAAGTCCTGGTTGAACAGTAACTGGATGCTGTCCGCCATTGTTTCTGCTGTCCTTCTGCCTGTGTAACAACATATTTCCCCCTCTCTCTTTCCTTAAGAATTTCCACACTGGCCAAACACTCTGGATTCAACATGCAAGTAACTCCAGGCCACCTCTTCTTCATTGGGGTGATAGTTAACTACAACTCTGTCATTGACATGAAGCCAGTGCAGAGTCAGAATGGTAAGATTGAGTCTTTTTGAATTTCTTTTTTGTTCAGCAAAATATAGCAAACAGACTAACATTACTGTTAATTGCTGTTAAAAATAACCTAAGCGCAGCCCACAAATTGCTCATGGCCAATATTAGCAACAGACCTTGAATATATGCTCATGGCTTGCCTTTTAATGTGGTTTTAATGATGGGCGTTAATGTGATCAAGGTAACCGATGGGCCGAATGACTTTCTGAGCTGCAGTGAATTAACGGACATCGGAATTTATTAAACTTTCATCTGCTGATACCGCCCAAAGTGATTTCTCAACTTTTACAGATGGGATCGATACCCCAGTTATAGTGGTGACACTCGATGTTAGATTTTGACTTTGTGTAATAGTGTAAAATGGTAAGACAATTACAATGGAAATAAAAATCAGGAGGATTAGAGAGCCTGCATTTCCATGGCGCCTTTCATAACCGCAGGCTGTCCAAAAGTGCTTTGCAGCCACTTGTGAAGGACTTTTGAATTGTTTTCACTGTGGTAATGCATCAGACAATTTGTGCACAGCAAACCCGCACCTGTGAGAAAAATGACCAAATAATCTGTTTTAGATTTTGGTTGAGGGGCACACGTTGGCCCAGGACATGGGTGAACTCGTATGTGCGACATTTTCCTTCATTAAAGAAATAGATTATGGAGGTTGTGCTAGAACTGAATAAAATACGAGCGTGGCAGCAAATGGAGCACTCCATCCAATTCGGGTCACCACATTGCAATAAAGGCAGAATCGCACTAGAGGATAATTTATAAGGATGTTGCCAGGAATGGAGAATTTCCATGACAAAGAAAGATTGGACAGGCTGGCGTTGTTTTCTTTTGGAACGGAGGTAGATCTGAGGTGTGCCAAATAATGAGGAAATAGATAGAGTGAATGGGAAGGACCGTTTTCTTTTCGCAGAGAGGAAGATTTAAAGTAATTGATAGAAGGAGAAGAGGCAAATTGGAAGAAACCCTAATCATGTTTTTAAAAAACACCTGGATGTGCAATTGGAGGCCATAACCTACATGGCCATGGACCAAGAGCTGAAAAATAGGATGAGGCTAGGTAGCTGTATGTCAGCTAGTACAGGCATAGATCATAGAATTTACAGTGCAGAAGGAGGCCATTCGGCCCATCGAGTCTGCACCGGCCCTTACAAAGAGCACCCTACTCATGCCCACGTGTCTACCCTATCCCAGTAACCCCTACTTAATCTTTTTGGACACTAAGGGCAATTTAGCATAGCCAATCCACCTAACCCGCACATCTTTAGACTGTGGGAGGAAACCGGAGCACCCGGAGGAAATCCACGCAGACACGGGGAGAACGTACAGACTCTGCACAGACAGTGACCCAGCCGGGAATCGAACCTGGGATCCTGGAGCTGTGAAGCAACTGTGCTAACCACTATGCTACTGTGTTGCCCAATATATATGGCATGATGGGCCAAATGGCCTCCTTCTGGGGGATATATTTTATATGCTTCTAAATCTCCTGCTCTTCTTCAAAATAGTGCTAAAATTCACCTGTTAAGGGTTTAACATCTCACCAGGAAGACTTCTCCAGCAGGACAACATTCCCTTAGGAATGCAGAGAGTGTGTCAGCCTGGGTTGAGTGCTTAAGTCTCAGATGTGAATCTTGAACCATAACATTTTCAATTAGAGGTGAGAGTGCTAAACGGTAAGCCCCAACAATTCATTATCGACATTGGTTTTACAATATAGCCCAGAATCATGACTTACCCATGGTATTCTGGTAACATTGATCCTGATTTGTTCATTTACATGCCTGGATTTTTCAGTTAGCTCGGTGGTAATTTTGTCTTTGAACAGCAGAGTAAAATGGGTGATACTGGCTCGGACACCATCTTGAAAACCTTTTTGTTGGGTTCGGTGGAAACAAAGTGAGGAGAGGTGTTCAATGGGTGGTTGAGCTGGTATCACTTGCTGTACACAACCATCAACACTCAAAAGAATCAACCACAAATTGTGGGACTCGACTGGTGTAAAGGTAGAGGTCTCCCTTCCATAAAGTGGGTGAGTGAACCACTGGACTTCTGTGACAAACAAGAGACTTTTATCTGGTGCTAACCCCTAATTCACCAGATGTTGTTCAAGTCAACTTGCTGTGGTAGGCTTCGGGCTCACAACCTCTGGGTTACTAGTCCACTAACCCAAAACCTGATGGTGGTTATGCTAAACCAAGAAACTTAGGAACAGGAAGAGACCATTCAGCCTCTCAAACCTGTCTTGCCATTCAATTAGTGGCCTTGCTCAACAAAAATATGTATGATTGTTGTCTCTATGATGTGATTTTACTTAGATGATCTACCATGTGCCCATGTCCATTATTGATGCTATAGCAATAACATTCATCTTGGAATGTAGCATAGCACCGATGATAGTGAATCGCCTGCCTAGAATCATAGATTCCCTACAGTGCAGAAGGAGGCCATTCGGCCCATTGAGTCTGCACCGACCCTCTGAAAGAGGACCACGCCCTAACCCCATAACCCCACCTAACCGTTGGACACTAAGGAGCAACTTAGCATGGCCAATCCACCTAACCTACACATCTTTGGTCTGTGGGAGGAAACCCACACAGTCACAGGGAGAAGGGGCAAACTCCACATAGACAGTCACCCAAAGTCGGAAGTGAACCCGGGTCCCTGGCACGGTGTGGCAGCAGTGCTAACCAGTATGCCACCATGGATTTTTAAAATTTGTTCATGGGTTAAGGGTGTCACTGGCTATGCCAGCATTTACTGCCCATCCCGAATTGTCCGTGAGAAGGTGGTGGTGAGCTGCCTTCTTGAACGGCTCTAGTCCATTGTATTATAGGAACAATCATAGTGCCGTTAGGGAGGGAGTTCCAGGATTTGTATCCATGACAGTGACGGAACGGCGATATATTCCCAAGATAGGATGGTGAGTAACTTGGAGGGGAATTTGCAGGAAGCAGAATTTCCATGCATCTGCGGCCCTTGTCCTTCTAGGGACAGAGGTCACAGGTTTGGGAGCTGCTGTCGAAGAAGACTTGGTGAGTTGCTGCATTGCATCTTGTCGATGATACACACTGCTGCCACTTTTCATCGGTGGAGGAGTTACTGAAAGCTTAAGGTGGTGGATGGAGTGCAAATTAATGGGATGCTTTGTCCTGGATGGTGATGAGCTTCTTGAGTGTTGTTCCAGTATTCCACCACATTCCTGACTTGCACCTTGTAGATGGTGGATAGGCTTTGTGGAGTCATAGGGTGATTTAGTCTCTGCAGAATTCGAACTCTGACCTGCTCTTGTAGCCACAGTATTTATATGGCTAGTGTAGTTTCTGGTCAATAGTAACCCTCAGGATGTTGATATTGGGGGATTTAATGATCATAATGGTATTGAAATCAAGGAAAGATGACTAAATTCTCTCATGTTGGAAATGGTTATTGCCTGGTACTTGTGTGGCACGGATGTTACTTGTCACTGATCAGCTCAACCCTGAATATTGTCCACGTCCAGCTGTATATGGGAACAGACTACTTCACTATCTGAGGAGTTGCGAACGGTGCTAAACCTTGTGCAATCATCAGTGAACATCGCCAATCCTGATCTTATAATGAAGGGAAGGTCATTGCTGACGATGATTGGGCCCAGGACACAGGGCCGGCCCAAGGTACCGGCAACTCGGGCAGTCGCCCGGGGCGCCATGTGCTAGGGGGCGCCAGAGACTCGGGTCCCGCGCATGCGCAGTTGGGCCGGTGCCAACCAGCGCATGCGCGGTGGCCACCCTCCCCCAGGGCGGCCCCCTCCCGCCGCCCCCCCCCCTCTGGCCGCGCCCCCCCTCCGTCCGCCCCCCCCGGCCCCGCCCCCCCTCGGCCCCCCCCCGCCCCCCCGGCCCCGCCTCCCCCCTCGGCCCCCCCCCCCGCCCCGGCCCCCCCGCCCCCCGGTCTCCCCCCCCCCCCCCCCCCCCCGTCCCCCCCCGAAGGGCGCTGAAGTTCAGCTTGCCCGGGGTGCCAGCAACCCTAGGGCCGGCGCTGCCAGGACATTACCCTGAAGAACTCCTGGAGTGATTCAGTTGTCTTCAGTCATTTCTTGACATCACAGAGAAAGAATTAAATTGGTTGAAGATTGTCATCTGTGATGTCGGGGAACCCAGGAGAAGGGAGAGATTGGTCATCCACTCTGTAGTTCTGGCTGAAGATGGCTGCAAATTCTTCAGCCTTCTCTCTTGCACTGATGTTTTGGGCTGTCCCATCACTGAGGATGTGGATATTTACAGAATCTCATCCCCCAGTGAGTTGTTTAATTGTCCACCACCATTCACAGCTGGATGTGGCAGGACTGCAGAGCTTAGATCTGATGCGTTTGTTGTGGAATCGCTTAGCTTTTTTTCTTCCAATTAAGGGGCAATTTTTGCACGGCCAGTCCACCTACCTTGCACATCTTTTTGGGTTGTGGGGTGATACCCAAGCAGACATGGGGCGAATGTGCGAACTCCACACGGGCAGTGACCCCGGGGCTGAACCTGGGCCCTCGGCGCCGCGAGGCAGCAATGCGCCACCATGCCACTCAGCTCTGTCTATCACTTGCTGCTTATGCTGTTTGGCACACAGGTAGCTTCATCAGGTTGACACCTCATTTTTAGATATGCCTGGTACTGCTCCTGGCATGCCCTGCTGCATTCTTCAGTGAACCCAGGGCTGATTCCCCAGCTTGATGATAATGTTAGGATGGAGGACTTGCTGGACCAATTATGGGGCAATTTAGTGTGGCAAACTCCACATGGAGGAGTGACGGGGGCCGGGATTCAACCGTGAGGCAGCAATGCTAACCACTGTGCCACCGTGCCTTCCGGTTATATACAATTCTGCTGCTGCTGATGGCCCACACCGCCTCATGGTTGCTTAATTTTGAGTTGCTGGATTTGTTTGCAATCTATCCCATAAAGCATGGTGTTAGTGCCACACAACACAATGGATGGTATTCTCAATGTGAAAGTAAGACTTGGTCTGAGGCATCTGTAACAAGCTGATTGGTGAGGAGAAGGTCAAGTATGGTTGGTCGGTTCCTTCACCACTTGCCGCAGGCCTAGGGTGTGATCCACCCACCAGGTGGCACAGGCAGGGGCAGATGTGTGTTTCCCAGGGGATCAGAGGCCCCCGGGTGGTTTCCTTCTGGGCATGGTGGAATGCTGGCACTGCTGGTGCCAACTGGGCACCTTGATATGGCCAACCTGGTACTTCCAGCCTGGCACCCTGGCAGTGCCACCTGACTGCCAGCCTGGCACTGTCAAATGTGCCCAGGTGGCACAAGCAGGGCAGCGCAATGGTGCCAGGCTGCCATTGATACTATGCTGGGGATTGGGCCCTTGGGTGCCCTCTACATGTGAGGTGGGATGCGGGAGGCACCCTTGTAGGTGAGTTGGGGCGCTGGGGTCGTGCCGGGGGGGTTGAGATATTTGGACGCATTTAAAAATGGCATCCCGATCTCCTTCTGCACTGAGGAATTCTGGTGAGTGGTGTTCCTTAGTGGAGGAAACGGGACTAAGTGCTGCCTTGGCAGGGCAACCCCCACTGAGTCCCTGGATTGCATCAGAGTTGCGTTCGAAAGCGTGGTCTTTCTTGGTGCCCTAATCGTGCTTGGCATGGGCTCTGTTGTAATTCGGTTAGATTGCACCCCTAGTCTAGTTGCTATTTCCTTTAGGATTCAGCCAGTTGAGTCAGTAGTGGTGCTATCGAGCCACTCTTAGTGATGGACATTGAAGTCTCCCACCCAGAGTGCATGCTGTGCCTTTGCCAGTTTTCTCCAAGTGGTGGTCAACATGGTGGAGTACTGATTCATCAGTGAGTGGCAGGTGTTAATCAGCAGGAGGTTTCCTTGCCCACATTTCATCTGATACCATCAGACTTCATGAGGTCCAACGTAATTGTTGAGGTCTTCAGAGCAAAACCCTTCAAACTGTACATCACTGTGCGGCCACCCAAGGTGGATCTGCCCTGTCGCATGAGACAGGACATACCCAGGGTTGTGATGGTAGTGTCTGGGACATTGTTTGTGAGGTATGAGTCCGTGAGTATGACTATGTCAGGTTGTTGCTTGAATAGTCTGTGGGAGCCAGCTCTCCAAATTTTGGCACAAGCCACAAATTATCATAAGGAGAACTTTGCAAGCTCAAGAAGGATAGTTATGCCATTGTCGTTTCCAGTGTCTAACTCTAGACCATCTGGTTTCATTCTTTTTAGATTTCTTAGCAGTTTGTCACAACCGCGTGGCTTGCTTGGCCGTGTCAGAGGACAGTTAACCACAGTAACCACATTGCTGTACGTCTGGAGTCACATGCCCAACAGACCAGCTAAGGATAGCAGATTTCCTCCTCTAAAGCACATTAGTGAACCAGATTTTCTTTTTTTATTCGCTTCTGGGACATGGGCATTGTTGGTCAGGGCAGCATTTATTGCCCATCCCTAGTTGCCCTTCAGAAGGTCGTGGTGAACTGCCTTCTTGAACCATTGCAGTCTCTGGTGTATGTACACCCACAGTGCTCTTACGGAGGGAGTTACAGGATTTTGTCCCAGTGACATTGAAGGAATGGCAATATATTTCCAAGTCAGGGTGGTGAGTGGCTTGGAAGGGAAATTCCAGGTGGTGGGGTTCCCAGGTATCTGCTGCTCTTGTCCTTCTTGATGGTAGCAGTCGTGAGTTTGGAAAGTTCTGTCTAAGGAACCTTGGCGAGTTACTGCAGTGCATCTTGTAGATGGTATACATGGTTGCCACTGTTCGTCAGTGGTGGAGGGTTTGAATGTTTGTGGAAGGAGGAGCAATCAAGCGAGGTGCTTTGTCCTGGATGGTGTCGAGCTTCTTGAGTGTTGTTGGAGCAGCATTCATGCAGGCAAGGGGAGAGTATTCCATTACACTCCTGACTTGTGCCTTGTAGATGGTGGCAGGCTTTGGGGGGTGGGGAAGAGGGTCAGGAGGTGAGTTACTCGCCATAGGATTCCTAGCCTTTGACCTGCCCCGGTAGCCACAGTATTAATGTGGCTAGTGCAGTTCAGTATCTGATCAATGGTAACCACCAGGATGTTGATTGTTGGGGATTTAGCGATGGTAATGCCATTGAGTGTCAAGGGGCAATAGTTAGATCCTCTCTTGTAGGAGGTGGTCATTGCCTGGCACTTATGAGGCGTGAATGTAACTTGCCACTTGTCAGCCCCTGCTTCATTATCTGAGGAGTAGATGGTGTTGAATTTTGTGCAGTCATCAGCAAACATCCCCACTTCTGACCTTATGATGGAAGGGAGGTCATTGATGAAGCAACTGAAGATGATTGGGCCTAGGACACCACCCTGAGGAGTTCCTGCAGTGATATCCTGGAGCTGAGATGATTGCACTCCGACCACCACAACCACCTTCCTTTGTGCCAGGTATGACTCCAACCAGCAGAGTCCTCCCGACTGTATACTACTGTGCTGCACCTCTGCTGGGTCTGACCTGGCAATGAGAGAGGACATACCAAGGAATAGTGATAGTGGTGTCTGGGACATTGTCTGTAAGGTGTGAATCTGTGAGTATGACCATATCAGGCTGTTGCTTGACTCGTCTGTGAGACAGCTCTCCCAACTTTGACACAAGCCCCCAGATGTTAGTAAGGAGGACTTTCCAGGGTTGGCAGGGCTGGGTTTGCTGTTATTGCTTCCAGTGCTTTGCTTAGTGCTGAGTGCTCCATCCGGTTTCATTTCTTGTTCGTGTTTTCGTAGCGGTTGAATACAACTGAGTGGCTTGTTAGGTCATTTCAGAGGGCATTTAAGAGTCAATAATATTGCTGTGGGCCTGGAGTCACATGTAGGCCAGACCAGGTAAGGATGGCAGATTTGAACACATGTCCCCAGCCTGGGCCTGTGAATTGCTAGCTCAGTCACATTACCACTATGTGACCCCCTTCCATTGCTGTGGCACCGTAGCACAGTGGTTAGCAATGTTGCTTCACAGCTCCAGGGTCTCGAGTTCGATTCCTGCTTGGGCAACTGACTGTGCGGAGATTGCACGTTCTCCTCGTGCAAAAAAGAAAATTACAGCTCAGGAACAGGCCCTTCGGCCCTCCCAGCCTGCGCCGATCCAGATCCTTTATCTAAACCTGTTGCCTATTTTCCAAGGTCTACTTCTCTCTGTTCCCCACCCGTTCATATATCTGTCCAGATGCATCTTAAATGATGCCATCGTACCCGCCTCTACCACCTCCGCTGGCAAAGTATTCCAGGCACCCACCACCCTCTGTGTAAAAAACTTTCCACGCACATCTCCCTTAAACTTTTCCCCTCTCACCTTGAAATCGTGACCCCTTGTAATTGACACAATCTTGGAAAAAGCTTGTTGCAATCCACCCTGTCCATACCTCTCATAATTTTGTAGACCTCAATCAGGTCTCCCCTCAACCTCCGTCTTTCCAATGAAAACAATCCTAATCTACTCAATCTTTCTTCATACCTAGCACCCTCCATACCAGGCAACATCCTGGTGAACCTCCTCTGCACCCTCGCCAAAGCATCCACATCCTTCTGGTAATGTGGCGACCAGAACTGCACACAGTATTCCAAAGTCCGATACAACTGTAACATGACCTGCCGACTCTTGTACTCAATACCCCGTCCGATGAAGGCAAGCATGCTGTATGCCTTCTTGATCACTCTATCGACCTGCGTTGCCACCTTCAGGGTACAATGGACCTGAACTCCCAGATCTCTCTGTACATCAATTTTCCCCAGGATTCTTCCATTGACCATATAGTCTGCTCTTGAGTTAGATCTTTCAAAATGCATCACCTCGCATTTGCCTGGATTGAACTCCATCTGCCATTTCTCTGCCCAACTCTCCAATCTATCTATATTTTGCTGTATTCTCTGACAGTCCGCCTCGCTATCTGCAACTCCACCAATCTTAGTATCATCTGCGAACTTGCTCATCAGACCACTTATACCTTCGTCCAGGTCATTTATGTATACCACAACCAACAGTGGTCCGAGCACGGATCCCTGTGGAACACCACTAGTCACCTTTCTCCATTTTGAGACACTCCCTTCAACCACTCCCTTCCTCCAGGTGCGCCGGTTTCCACCCACAAGTCCTTAAAAGATGTGCTTGTTAGGTGAACTGGGCGTTCTGAATTCTCCCTCAGTGTACCCGAAAAGCTGCCGGAATGTGGCGACTAGGGGATTTTCACAGTAACTTCATTGCAGTGTTAATGTGAGTCTACTTGTGACAATAAAGATTATTATTACAATGAAAGTTGTGCAGAGTTTAAAATGGGAAGTCTATTTGCTGTTACTTGTTTTGCAAGAGTGGTCAAAACGTGTCCACCCCCTATATGTGTGATCTGTTGTGTTTAATGTTCTTGGCACTGATTTTTATAACAGTTGAAGTACAAACTGTACTTCATCAAGAGGTGGAAACTTAAACCATGACAACAGCATTCATTTAATCAATTATGACATAAGACAACAACATAATTGCAGTTAGATATTGCCTTTGATGTAGCAAACTACCCCAAGGCACTTCACAGGAGGGTAAATCAAACAAGATTTGGCATGAGCCAAATAAGAAGATAGTAGGACAGGTGACCAACTGATTGAGTGAAAGAGTTAGGTTTTAAGGAGCTCCTGGATTACATACTGACGGATGTACCACAGTTTGGGATATTCTGCCGCAAAGGCTCAATGGAAAAAGGCCACTATCTAAGGAGCTCTCACCATAGTATAACAACGTGGTTGAAAACTAAGCAAAGCCCCTGGGATTGTACGCATGAGGGAATGTTTGACATGAAATGTAAATGTACGCTGGAAATATAATCTGTAACGGCAAGTGTAATGAGGTGCCTGATGTACTGCCTCAAAAGAAAATGCTTTGCACTTACATAATGTTAAATTTGAACTGTTAAGTAAAGTACCTTTACTTTTTAAAAATATTTTAATTGAAATTTTAGTGATTTTAATTTAAGGTTTAGAAAAATCAAAAAATAACACATAATAACAGGAATAGCTCCCTGCCCCCTCCCCCCACAACAATATAAACAAACTCCCACCCATCCTATCTTACCCCCCCCCCCCCCCCCCTCCTAACTGTTTAAATATTTTATTGGCTTCGCACTTTACATTAGATATTTTTAGGGTTTTAGTTTTTTACATGTGACAATACAATCAGAAAAAGGACAAATAAAGCGGGACATGCAAAGTACCCAGATAATATCGCCCTTATTCCAGCCGCCCTTGTGTATGTAAATTGGCTCAGCTCAGCTCTTCACCGGTTTTATTTTCCTAAGGGTGGGGGGGGGGGGCAGGGTTCATTCAGTCTGTGTTTGCCCCCATTCTGCCCTGGGGCCTTTTGACCCTGCTGTCAGGTCCTCACTCGGTGGCCTTGCTCTCGGCCCCCCGTCGTCTGCCTTACTGCTTTATTCCTTCCTCCCACCCCCCCCCACTTCTCCTTTTTCTTTGGCCCATTTATAGCTCCTATCTTGAACCAACCCCCCCCCCCCCGCCACCCGACCCACCCATTTGGCTTCAAACAGGTCCTGGAACTAATTGGTGACTGGTTTCCATGTCCCGTGGAAAACCTCTTCCAACAGGTCGGGTAGTTTTGGGAGGTGCTGCTGATCACCAGCCCAGCAGGATTCTTCGGCGGCTGATTAGGGAGGCAAAGGCTAGGGCGTTGGACCCCTCCCTATGAAGAGTTCTAGCTGGTCTGATACCCCTGAAGACTGCCACTGGTCTGATACCCCTGAAGACGTGGCTCTACCCTCACCCTACAACCTTGGACATTGCTTCAAAGAAGGCTGTCCAGAACCTGACAAATCTAGAGCATAACCAGAACATGTGGGTGTGGTTGGCCTGGCACCATTCACACTTGTCCTCCACCTCCGCGAAGAAACTGCTAATTCGGGTTCTAGTTAGAAGTGCTTTGTGCACCACTTTCAATTGCGTTAGGCTTAGCGTTGCGCATGTGGAGGTGGAGTTGGCCCTGTTCAGTCCCTCGCTCCAGAGTCCCCACCCTTTCTCAATCCCTCGTCCAGGGGAAGGCATGCCTCCTCTGACAGGCGCCCATTCAGGTCCCAGAAGTCCTCCCACCTAAGTCGCCTGCATCCAACAGTTCCTCTATCATTGAGTGTCTTGACGTCCGTGGGTATATGTCGTCTCCTTCAAAGTATCAAAGAATCAAAGAACAATACCGCACAGGAACAGGCCCTTTGGTCCACCAAGCCTGTACTGGTCATGATCCCAACCTTTGCCACTTCCTTGTGCCGTATTCCTGTATACCCATCCTATTCATGTGTTTGTCAAGATACCTTTTGAATGGCGTTAATGTATCTGCTTCCATAACCTCCCCTGGCAACGCGTTCCAGCCACTCACCACCCTCTGTTTAAAAATCCTGCCTCGCGCATCTCCTCTAAACTTTGCCCCATGGACCTTGAACCTATGCCCCCTAGTGACTGACCCCTCCACCCTGGGAAAGAGTGCCTGCCCATCCACTCTACCCATGTCCTCATAATCTTGGAGACCTCTATCAGGTCACCCCTTATTCTCCGTCTTTCTAATGAAAACAGTCCGAGTCTATTTAGCCTCTCCTCATAGCTGACACCCTCCAGACCAGGCAACATCCTGGTGAACCTCCTTTGCACCCTCTCCAAAGCCTCCACTTCCTTCTGGTAGTGTGGCGACTAGAATTGTGCGCAGTATTCCAAGTGCGGGCTTACCAAGGTTCTATACAATTGTAGCGTGACCTGCCAGTTTTTATACTCGATGCCCCGTCCAATGAAGCATTCCGTATGCTTTCTTAACTACCTTGTCCACTTGTGCTGTCACCTTCAAAGATCTGTGGACCTGCACACCCAGATCTCTCTGACTTTCTATATTCCACCATTTACGGTATATTTTCGCTCTATGTTAGACCTACCAAAATGCATTACCTCACATTTGTCTGGATTAAACTCCATATGCCATTTCTCTGCCCCAGTCCCCAACCTATCAATGTCCTGCTGTATCCTCTGACAGTCGTCAACACTATCTGCCACTCCACCAACCTTGGTGTCATCCGCGAACTTACTAATCAGACCAGCTACATTTTCCTCCAAATTGTTTATGTACACTCCAAACAACAGAGGACTGTGGAACACCACTAGTCACAACTTTCCATTCAGAAAAACATCCTTCTACTGCTACCCTTTGCCTTCTGTGACCGAGCCAGTTCTGTATCCATCTTACCATCCCAAGTCTGATCCCGTGTGACTTCACCTTTTGAACCAGAATGCAATGAGGCACCTTGTCAAAGGCTTTACTGAAGTCCATGTAAATAACATTCACCGCCCTCCCCTCATCAATCATCTTTGTCACCTCATCAAAAAACTCAATCAAATTAGTGAGGCATGACTTCCCCTTCACAAAACCATGCTGTTTATCGCTAATGAGTCCATTTGTTTCCAAATGGGTACAAATCCCGTCCCTGAGAATTTTCTCCAATAATTTACCTACCACAACATGAGGCTCACTGGTCTATAGTTTCCAGTGGAGGATGTTTTTGATTTGTAAATGTCTCAGTTTGTTCCGTTGGGCAGTTGTAATCTTTCCGTCAGTTCTTCTAGCATCGCTAGTCTGTGTAGAAGTCTCTAACTGTCAGTGTTCCTCCATCTTGTCTCCACCTCTTAAATGTGGCATCCATCATGGCTGGCACAAACCTGTGGTTGCTGCAGATGGGGGGCATGGTGGACATTTCGGTCAGACCGAAGTGCTGTCTCAGTTGGTTCCAGGTCCAGAGTGTGGCTACTATCGCTGGGCCTGCTGACTGTTTGGCTGGCGGGGATGGGAGTGCTGTTGTGGCAAGGACTCGGAGGGACGTCCCTGTGCAGGAACTCTCCTCCATCCTCACCCATTCTGCTTCTGGTTCCTTCACCCATCCCCTCACTCTCTCTGCTGTGGCCACCCAATGGTAATATTGTAGGAACCTCGGCAGCACGTTCATCTTGATCATCTACACCCTCCCCGCCACTGATAGTGGGAGTGTGTCCACCCTCTGCAGGTCCTTTTTTACTTCCTCCACCAGGCTAGTCAGGTTCAATTTGTGGATCTATGTCCAAATGTGGGCAATTTGGATCCCCAGGTAGCGGAATTTGTTTTGGGCTTATTTAAACGGCAGAGCCTCCAGCTCTGCCCCTCCCTCTTTTGTGTTCAGTGGGAAGCTTTCACTCTTGCTCAGGTTGAGTTTATCGCCCGAGAAGGCCCCAAACACTTTCAGGAGCTTCATGATGCCTTCCATGCTGCCTTGTGGGTCTGAGACGTAGAGGAACAGGGTCATCCACATAGAGTGAGACTCTGTGCTCTCGGTCCCCTCTCTGGATCCCCTTTCAATTTTTTGCTGTTCTGAGGGCGATCGCCAGCGACTCAATTGCCAGGGTGAATAGGAGTGGGGACAGTGGGCATCACTACCTTGTGCCTCTGTGCAGATGGTAGTATTTAGAGATGGTGGTGTTGGTCTGTATCTCGCCATGGGGGCATTATACAGGAGTTTCACCCAGGAGGTGAACCCTATTCCCAGCCCAAACCTCTTTATTACCTCTATGAGGTACTTCCACTCGACTCTGTCGAAGGCCTTTTCTTCATCCAGGGAGATGAGTACCTCTGGTATTCTCTCCCCGGATGTTGTCATTATCACGTTCAGCAGGTGCCTGATGTTCGCTATTCGCTGCTTACCCTTAACAAAGCCCGTCTGGTCTTCTGCGATTACCTCCGGTACACAGTTCTCCAGTCGCTTGGCCAGGATTTTTGCCAGCAGTTTCACATCCACATTGAGCAGTGAGTTTGTATGACCCGCATTCGGTCGGGTCTTTGTCTTTCTTAGGTAGCAGCGAGATTGTAATAATAATCTTTACTAATGTCACAAGTAGGCTTACATTAACACTGCAATGAAGTTCCTGTGAAAATTCTGCATTCTGGTAGCGTTGGAGGTAGCGTGCCCCTTGCTAGCAAATCTGTAAACATCTCCCGCAAGTGCGGGACCAGTTCCCGCGAATGTTTTGTCGAAGTCCACTGGAAATCCGTCCGATCCTGGCGCTTTCCCTGCCTGCGTAGAGCAAATGCTCTCCATGACTTTTCCCAGTTCTCGCGGTGCTTTCAGCCCCCTCCTTCCCCCACGACTGGCCTGTCCAGTCCATTGAGGAACTGTTTCATCCCTGAGTCACCTTCAGGGGGGTTCAGAAGTATACACTCCCCAATAGGATGCCTCGAATGCTTCATTAACGTCTTCCAGCTTGGCTACCAGTCTGCCATTGTTGTCCCTAACCTGCACTGTTTCTCTCGTGGCTGCCTGCTTTCTCCGCTGGTGAGCCAGCAGGCGGCTGGCTTTTTCTCCGTGTTCGTAAAGCTCCCCCATGTCTGGCGGAGGTGGTGTACTGCTTTCCTGGTGGATAGCAGGTTAAAGTCCATTTGCAGATTTTTCTTCTCTGTCAGAAGCTCTGTGGTCGGGGTCTCGGAGTACTGTCTGTCTACCTCCAATAGTTGACCAGTTGTTACCTAGCCCCCCTCTCTTCCCTGTCTCTGCGTGCTTTGTAAAGAATTATCTCGCCTCTGATCACAGCCTTCAGCGCCTCCCAGAATGAGGATGAGCTCTCCCACTCTGGTTGTTGGTAATATACCCGTGTATGGCCTGTGATATTTTCCCACAGAAGGCCTTGTTGGCCAGGAGGGCCATGTCCAATCTCCATTGGGGGCGTTGGGCACGGCCTGTCTACAACCTCACATTCATGTAGTGTGGAGCGTTGTCGGAGATTATGGTCGCGGAGTATTTCACTCTTACTATCTCTGGAAGCAGCGATTACCCCACTACAAAGAGGTCGATATGAGTATAAACCCTATGTACCTGTGAGAAGAATGAGAACTCCTTCTCCTCTTGATGCATTAACCTCCACGGACCAACTGCCCCCATCTGCTCCATAAACGCAGCTAGCTCTTTTGCCGTGTTTGACGTCTTCCCCGTTTTGGGGTTTGACCTATCCATCAGAGGGTCCTGAACACAATTAAAGACCCCCCCATTATTAATCGGTGGATATTTATGTTGGGGATTTCTGCCATAGTCTTTTTTAAACTCCGTGTCATTCCAGTTGGGAGCCTACATGTTCACCAGGACGACTGGTGCCCCTTCCAGGACACTGCTGACGATGACGTACCATCCCCTAGATCTTTAACCACCCTCGTCACGCTAAATGCCGTCCTCTTACTAAGCAGTATGGCAACCCCCCTAGCTCTCGTCCAATACCATGAACGGTAAGTCTGTCCCACCCATCCCTTTCTTATCCTCAGTTGGTCCCTCTCCCTCAGTTGTGTCTCTTGGAGGAAGACTATGTCGGTTTTCATACTTTTCAGGTGGGCGAAGGTGTTCCAGGTGTCTATTGTGATGGGGGGGAGGTTTCTGTCCCCCCCCCCTCCTGCGGGATCAACCATACTTACCTTGTGGATGTGCCTCTGCACTCTGGGATTTTCCTTTGTTAGAGGGTCATCCAAAATGGCCGCAGTCACGTACTCACCATGAGGCCATGCCGCTGTGCTCTGGGGTTTCCCTTTGGCCAGGGGCCATCTAATATGGCCGCCAACTACGTGGACATCATGTGGTTGAGCCCTTGCACTCCGGGGTTTCCCTTTGTTTGGGGACCCTCCAAAGTGGCTGTTTGCGGTGCCATTTTCTTCCTTGCTACCTTGTGTGGCCTGTTGCAGCCAACCGAGAGCCCTTCCCCACCTTGTCCCTATTTTCCCCCTATGGTTCTGCTTCTCACCCTTTCTCCTACCTTCTCTTCCCTACTACAGTGTATTACCTCCCTCTCTGTTCTCACCCCTCCATCTACCCATTTAACTATACCCCTTTTGGTGGTGTATCCCCCCCCCTCTGTCTCTTCCTCACCCTCGCCTGTGCTCTGCTGCTCTCGCCCCTTCCTTTCTATGCACTAGTTCCCAGGTTCAGAATGAGGTGGTACAGTGCCACGCAAATTGTCCTTTAAGATTTCCCACATCTCATCGTTGCCTCCGCTGCTGTTTACCCATTCCGTTCTTTTGGACGAAGTCGTCCGCATCCGTAGGGGTTGTGAAATAGTGCTCCCTGCCCTGGTATGTGACCGGGCTGGGTACAGCATCCCAAACTTCATTTTTCTCCTGTACAGGACCGCCTTCACTTTATTGAACTCTGCCTGGCGCTTTTCCAGGTCCGCCCCAATATCCTGCTTTATCGTGATCCTGTGTCCCTCCCAGTTGTAGGCCTTCATTTGCCTGGCCCAGCATAGGATTCTCTCCCGGTCTTGGTACCGATGTAATTTGGTGATGATCATCCTGGGCTGCCCCCCAGCTTTGGGTTTTGGCTGGAGAGACCTGTGGACCCTGTCGATCTATGGTGGGTTGGGGAAGCTGTCCCTCCCCACCAGGTTCCTCAGCATCTGGCCCACGTGGTCTTTTGTGCCCCTGCCTTGGTTCCCTGCTGGCATGCCCACTATCCTGAGGTTTTGGCGCCTCGACCGTCCGCCCCCCCCCCCGCGCCTCATGGGTCCACCGATCCACTTGCTCACTTCTCCTATCCTTTGCTGCTGCTTTTGACCTCTTTGTGGTCTCTGGAGCTACTGCTACCTGGCATCTCTCCTTGTCTGTGGGTTGATCCAATTGTTGGTGGCTAATTTCAGTCAGAAGCGCTTATTTTCTAGTTCTTCGGAGGAGAGCCATATTTTGTGCATCCGCCCAGCACTTCCCCATCACCCAAAGTCCCTGAAATAACTGATGAGACTAGCCCACTCCACCCCAGTCCACTCATGCCCGTCGTTCTCGGACTAACACGCTGCCCACACCCTCAATGTCATTCAACCCTTGTAATGTACCTTTACAAAATTTATGAATAAAGTATAGTTTTGAAAAGAAAGCACGAGCCTGTTTATAATAAATGGGCTAGCAGTGCCATTCAAATAGCTGGGAGAGGAATAACATAAAATGTGTTTCAGGAGCTAGAGCTCTTCCAAAATTACAAACATACTGAAATTAACTGTTCTTATCTCTTCTCTTTCTAAGTTTCTAAGTGTGGCATTCATCCTGCACAGGGAGGGGTCCCGTTTTTGCTGAGCATGTGGAATCGTATTGTTGGGGGCAAGGAGTCAGAGCCTGGAGCGCATCCTTGGCAGGTAGAGTATATTGTGTCCTAGGGCCTATGTTAAACATGATCAATGAAAACCATTGTCTATAAATGCGACAATGTGGTCTCTAGCCTGAGTCTGAGTCAATAATTACCAGTGGAGGTACCTCGAGAGGTTCTTTAACAGTTACACGTGACATGATTGCACATTCAGCGAGCCAATACTTCAATGCTTCCAGCCACAGAGATACCAAGCACTCAGTTTGCCTGGGGTTATTGAATTATTGGTAACACATTGTCAGTGTGTAGGAAAAGGTACAGAGCGTACTGAGATCAATCATGGAGCAGGGGAAGAGAAGGCTAATGTTTACATTCTAGAAAGAAGGAAGTAGGACAGAAGGCAACCATTCAGGGCAGCGCGGTGTAGCAGTGGTGAGTACTGCTGCCTCACGGCGCCAAGGACCCGGGTTCGATCCTAGCCCCCGGTCACTGTTCGCGTGGAGTTTGCACATTCTCCCTGTGCCTGCGTGGGTCTCACCACACAACCCAAAAAGATGTGCAGGGTAGGTGAATTGGCCACACTAAATTGTCCCTTAATTAGAAATAAATAATTGGGTACTCTAAGAAAATGTATTTTTAAAAAAAGAAGTCAACCATTCGGCCCATTGAGACTTCTGTTAGCAATAACAGGAGTATTGTTTTAATTCCCTATGCCTTAATATCCTTATATTAGCTAAACTTCATTGAAGCATGTGGAATACACAGTGGTGTAGGTAAGATAAACTCAAAGTATTACTTTGTAAAGTATTAAAATGGGAACACGAGATGCAAGTTTTAAAATATGAAAATTAAAACTAAAATGACGATTGGGAAGATTGGGGCGGCATGGTCGCACAGTGGTTAACACTGCTGCCTCACAGCATCAGGGTCCTGGGTTTGATTCCAACCTTGGGTGACTATCTGCGTGGAGTTTGCATGTTCAACCTGTGCCTGCGGGGATTTCCTCTGAGTGTTCCAGTTTCCTCCCATAGTTCAAAGATGTGCAGGTTAGGTGGATTGGCCATGTTAAATTGACACTTAGTGTCCAAATGTTGGGTGGGGTTACAGGGATGGGCTTGGGCCTAGGTAGGGTGCTCTTTCAGATGGTGGTGTAGACTCGAACGGCTGAATGGCCTCCTTGTGCACTGTAGGGATTCTATGGTTCTTTGAACTGTTTTTGAGCTTAAAGTAATATAAATACAGGGGATAATCTTCCAGCTAAGGAAATATTGGGACTGGCGATCAAAAGGGTTGATCAAGAAAATAGGATTTGTGGAGAATCTTGAAGACGCAGAGATTTGGAGAGATTTTTTGAGAGAATTGAAAAGTTTTTTTAAAATTGTTTTTTTTTTAAAGGGGCAATTTAGCGTGGCCAATCCAGCTAACCTGCACATCTTTGGGTTGTGGGGTTGAAACCCACGCAGACATGGGGAGAATGTGCAAACTCCACACCGACAGTGACCCAAGGTCGGGATTCGAACCAGGGTCCTCAGCGCCGCAGTCCCAGTGTTAACTACTGCGCCGCATGCTGCCCTGAGAACTGAAAAGTTTAGGGCCTTCACAGCAGAAGTCATGGCTGTCAATAGTAGGAGGAAGGCAATAGGGGAGGGACAAGTTGTAGTCATTAACGGAACACAGGCGCCTTGAAAGGTGCTTGGTTTGGAGGAGGTTACAGAATTAAGGAGAGGTGAAGCCTGAGGGGCATTTTAAATTGACATCTATGAGTACCTTGTTGCTCAGAAATGCTAACGGAATTAGATAGGATTATATAGAATCACAGAATAGGTACAACACAGAAACAGGTCATTCGGCCCGATCAGTCCATGCTAGTGTTTATGCTGGCGCTCAAGCCTCCTCCTATCTTTCCTCATGGATATCTGTCTCTGTTACTCTCTATTTGCCCCTCCCTCATATGTTTGTCTTCTTTCTACATCACCAAATTAATAGTACGCCCACTCCCTCTGGCAGGGAGTTCTGCATTCTCACCACTCTGTCTTATAGAAGTTTACTCTGAATTCCTGACTGGATTTCTTGGTGACTATCTTATATTGATGACGTTCAGTTATCGTCTTCCCCACAGAGGTGCTGTTAGGTAATTTTCCCTTGTTGCTCGTTATGCTTTTCCTTAATTTGCTCTGTTTTAATTACCTTTGCTCAAGAGTCGCCAGGTATCTTTCTGATACCACCACAAGGTTCAAAACTGAATACTGATCAAAGACTCGATACACCAGTTAGTAAGTTTGAAATCAATGCACATTTATTTACACACACAGTCACTTATTACTCATGCACAAACTCTACTCACTAAACTACAACTACTACTAAAAGCCTATACTTAGCTTCGGGTGCCCACTCAGTCAGAGGAACAATGGCCGTTGTCCGATTCTGAGGCTGCTGGCTTCGAACTGGTATAGAATAGTAGCTCGGAGCGCCTATCTCGTAGCGTGCGTTGACCGTAGACTTACTTGGCTGGTGCTTGGCGGGCCTCTTGTCGCTGAGAGCCAAAGGCCAAGATGAAGGTGAAGAAGAAGAGAGCGATCTGTCTTTGGGGACTCCTCTTTATACCCCAAAGGGTTTCGCGCCCTTCTGAGCGGTTCCTGAACTTGGCCCCAATTAATTAGACCATGTCCCAATCATTTGTATTGATTCTCTCCAATAAAGGGGTCGTTGCTTGATCACTGGGCGGGTCCTAGGTGACTGCTGGCCTGCCTTTGTTTTAGTCTCTACTGGCGCCGTGGAGTCTGCCCTGGTACCGATTGCTTAAATGTTTCTCTTTTGTCCCCGGAGATAGCTCATTACTATGCTAATGGCTTGTAGTATCAGTTCTGTCTGGGAGCTGCAAGTTCCAATCCACAAGCAAACCTTGCACCTACTTGTTTCCTTAGCACTGTCCAATTTTCCCTTTACTCTTTGCAAGTGCCCATTTTGAAATCAGGACATGGCCCCCCAGGTGGCTACACTCCCTCCATGTGATCCTCAACGCGAAGCGTGAAGGATCACATTACTGCGTTGTCTTCGTTCTCTGACCAAGCAGGGCACCCATGACTAGGCTCTACACTGGCCTAACCTCTGCAACACAATTTTACCTAAACAATTTTACATACATACATCATGAAAAACTCTACGGGGTGCTATGGCATTAAGGCATGCATTACAAAATAAAAAAATTGGAACCTCTAACTATTCTTAATAAACTATCCTCACTCAAACAATTCAAAAATATCCTAACATTTTAAACTGTACAAAATAGCAGCATACAAATTTCTCTGGCTTGGCAGTCAAACACAGAGATTACAATTTTTATAAATTGAAACAAACGAACACACACAAACAAAAAAAACGGATGCACTTTAATCCATGTCAAGGGGTTCGGGGGTCTGGTGGAAACCGAAGATAATGGATCTAGTTCTGTATACCGGGGTGCGAGAGCGGTAAGCTCTCCTTCGCCAGTTCCTCATTCTAATGGTCTGCACGACACTGCAAAGAATCGCCAGTGCTAAAAGTGCTTCTACGACATATGAGAGCGAATACCACGTGATAAACATATCACACCAGGTTGGGGTACTGCTGACTGTTGCTGGGCTCTGTGTACTATGTGGGAGGGAATCATTGATGGCCTGTGGGGTGGGGGTGAGGGGGTTAGCATTCGCGCGCAACCAAAGGGATCCTGCTAATGTCTATGTAACAAAAATGGAGGTCGTCTTCATCTTTTCTTCTCTTCTTTTCTTCTCTTCTGGTCTTCTTTGAGCTTCTGGAATCCTGTGAACACAAGCATAATATCTGTCATTTCTTGCTTAAGATCTCGTGTGTTTATCTGTCTGTCCTTTATTGCCAATTACCCTTTAGAATTGGTCACCATCTGTGACTCCCTCATTTTTGTTTTAAACCGAATTTCTGGACAAGACATTCTGGTAAAATACCGACACAGTGCGAGCCGTCTCGCAGCCTGTGCGATTTACCATCCCAATGTTTGAGGATGTAAATAGCATGAGGAAAGCAACCGAAGGGTCACTATGAAACAAACCAAAAATCTTTTGAACTAGAAGAGCCAAAATGAAGTGCGTATGGGCCGCGGCAGGTAAGAATTGGATGGAACCCTCAGGTAGGACGGTATGTGCGCTACCCGAGCGTAGCTGACCAGAGGCGGGGTCCTCAGGCAGGGCGGGGATAAGTGCCGTTTCTCCACTGCCTGAGTAACCGGCAAGAACGGGTACGAATGTGGTCGTCGTGGGGGGTTGCAGTAATGCTTCTTCCATCAAATCAGAAGAGCAGTTATGAACCGGTGACTGGGCAAATTCTCAGAGGTTTCTGCTGATAAACTAGTCAGTTGTCCGTGGACAAACTTGCTCCATTAACTGCCAAGGGGCGTTAAAGGAGTGGTGGCGTGGGGCTGTGAAAACTGTGTAAATTCAAAACAATCAACACGTAACAAAAACACATACAATCAAACATGGTGCGGTTCCATCAGAAAGGACGATACCGTAAATCACATTTGGCTTGGGTGTAACTAGCATATGGAGTCAGTGTAATGTGACTGAAGAAGAGAGGAAGGAGGAGAGAAACAAAAATGAAGTGGCATTGCTGAGGTGTCCCTGCCATGAGAAGTGGTGGGTAAGCGCTCATAGTTTGCGTGGGGCAGCTGGGACCTTGCAGCTGCTGTGGGGGGTGTTCTCTTTCATATCTGGAGGGGAGTCTAGCTGGTGGTGGGGGTCTCCTGCAATCTCGGGAGAAGTGTCCTGGCTGCCCACAGTTGTAACATGACCCCTGGGGTACATAAGGTGCAGCAGGCACTCTGGTGCATTGTTCCCTTGGGCATGGTTCCCTGGGTGGGGAGTCGTGGCTGTTGGTGTCGTTGCTGGTTCGGGGGACATTCGTGGGCTGATTCCATTGCTATTTCAGGGGGGCTTGACATTCTCGTGCGTAATGTCCTAATTGTCCGCAATTATAACACTCCTGGGATTCGGTCAGCTGTGGGCTGTTCCTGCCCTCATTTATCCATGCGGGGTTCTGGTGCACTTTAACTGGATGCATATCTGCATCTGCCTGTTCTTCCTCGGGTTTCTTAAATGTGGTTTTGTTCTGAATGGATTGCTCCCAAGCGCGGGACAACCTTTTCAAAATCCATTTCTCATTGTGGGCCTCATCTGAGGGGTCGTAATTCGCGCAGGCTCTCTGTCCTGCCTCTGTTGCATGGGCGACCAAGATTCGAGTCCATTTTGCCATGTTATCTGCGGATAGATGGGCGCGGGCTAATTCACCAAAAACTGCAGTGAAATGAATCCACAAGCGTCCAGCAAACGCTGTGGGGTGTTCTGTTTTCTTTTGCCTACATCTATTTAGGCCTTCTACCGGGTCTCCTCTGTTGTAGCCGATCGCATCAAAGATCGCTGTGTGCATCTCTTTTTGGGGTGCCTCCTCCTACATTAGAATCTTAGAACAGTACAGCACAGAACAGGCCCTTCGGCCCTCAATGTTGTGCCAAGCCATGATCACCCTACTCAAACCCACGTATCCACCCTATACCCGTAACCCAACAACCCCCCCCTTAACCTTACTTTTTTAGGACACTACGGGCAATTTAGCATGGCCAATCCACCTAACCCACACATCTTTTGACTGTGGGAGGAAACCGGAGTACCCGGAGGAAACCCACGCACACACGGGGTGGACGTGCAGACTCCGCACAGACAGTGACCCAGCCGGGAAACGAACCTGGAACACTGGAGCTGTGAAGCATTTATGCTAACCGCCATGCTACCGTGCTGCCCAATGGGGGTGTGTGCTGCCTGTTCAGTGGGGGGTTGGGGTGCTTTCCTTTTTTGGTGTGGAGATGCTCTCTGTATGCACTCTATCAAAATCTTCCATCATTTTTTTTTTTAAAATAATTTTTATTGAAATTTTTCGATACAAACATTTATCCCTACTACATTTTAAATTATAACACAACAAATCCCCCCTGGAAAATCCTCCCCACGCCCTCTCCCGCGCGCACCCCCCCACCCTCCCCCCCCCCCCCACGCTACCAGTCTAGCAACCAAACCGTTTCTCCCTTTCTGCCGATGGCCTCGGGCAGTCATTGCCCGCGACCCCCCGCTGACGTGCTCCCTTCGTTGCTATCCCCCCCCCCCTCCCTTCCCCCCCCCCCCCCTTTCTCCCCGGGTTGCTGCTGTTTCGGCCTCCAGTTCCTATCTCTGATCCAGAAAGTCAAGGAAGGGCTGCCACCGCCGGAAGAACCCCTGTACCGACCCTCTCAGGGCGAATTTGATTCTTTCCAATTGGATGAAGCTTGCCATGTCGTTTAACCAGGTGTTAACACTTGGTGGCCTTGTGTCCCTCCACTGAATCAAGATCCTTCTCCGAGCCACCAAGGACGCAAAGGCCAATACTCCGGCCTCCCCCGCCTCCTGTACCCCCGGCTCCACCCCAACCCCAAAAATCGCTAGCCCCCACCCTGGTTTGACCCTGGTTCCCACCACTCTCGATACCGTCCCCGCCACCCCCTCCCAGAACTCTTCCAGTGCCGGGCACATCCAGAACATATGTACATGGTTCGCAGGGCTTCCCGAACACCTAACACACCTGTCCTCACCCCCGAAGAACCGACTCATCCTAGTCCCCGTCATATGGGCTCTGTGCAGCACCTTAAATTGGATGAGGCCCAACCTTGCGCACGACGACGACGAATTGACCCTCTCTAAGGCATCCGCCCATGTCCCATCCTCTATCTGCTCTCCCAGCTCCGCTTCCCACTTGTCTTTCAGCTCCTCTATCGATACCTCCTCCACCTCCTGCATTATTTTGTAGATGTCCGAGACCTTCCCTTCTCCGACCCAGACCCCTGACAGCACCCTAATCTTCCATCATTTTAAAGGTCTCTATTAGGTCATCCCTCTTTTCTGAAGAGGCAGCAGACCCACCGGTCAATCCTTTCCTGATATGTATATTCACACATTTTTGGTATAATCCTTGTAAATCTTCTCTGCACCTCGCCAGTGCTTCAATATCCTTTGTATATAACATGGTCACCAGAACTGCACACTGTACTCTAAGTATGGTCAAACCAAGTTTTGATACAAGTTTTGCATAACTTCCTTACTTTCAATTCTAACCCTCTCGAAATACAGTCGAGTGCTTTGTTTGCTTTCTTTATTGCCTTGACAACCCGTGGCTCAAACTTTAGTAATTGGTATATCCATTTGTTCCTCGACCCCACCAAGACTTGCACCTTCTGAGTAATAAGTGTAACATTTGAACTGTTATGCGGATTCAGACTTGAACAGAATAAATAATGACATTGGCAAAGCTATAGGATTATAATATTCTCACACTAATCTTATTGAACTGTGTTTTGAAATCGCTAGGATATGAATAGCACAGTGATAAACAGGAGAATAACACCATGCACAAGCTACTCATGAGAAATAAAACTCACAAGCTAACCTCTTTCTATTCAGTTATGACCTGATTTTACAAATACCCCACAGAAGCTGAATCCTCCTGATCCATAGGACAACCAGCCTGTCTAACTTTAAGTTACAGGATGAAATGTTCGCACACCCAGTTATTTGGATGGATTCCACAAAGCTGAAATTTCCACACATTCTCCAGTCATGCCCTTCAATTCCTTTACTTTAATCCACAGGAAAACATTTTTTAACCCAAGCATTTTGTCTTTAACTTAACAACAGAAAATCTCCCGCTCCAGGTCTCCACTTTAACTCAACCAAGAGATGATAAAGAGCTACACATTCCCTAATCGATACTCAAGTTTTTTCCCTTACCCAGTCCAGCTGGTCCCCTCCCATCTTTGTTCATTCCTAGAGTGCTAGTCAGGCACGTAGCAGAAAAGATTAAACTCTGATGCACTGGGAAATATCTGGCTGTACAATGAGGAGCAAAAGAAGGCACATTTCTTATACCCCCCTGTACATGCGTTCAGAACCTGTGATGATCAGAGTTGGTTACTCCTTGTATGATCAGCTCTGTGAGTGGTCAAAGGTGATGTCACTCCCTATGGACAGATTCCCTAAGATCCGTTTGAAAATACCCTCTTTAACTCAAAACTCTCAAAGCGATCTCGCATTCCACATGCTTGATAAGCGAAACCCAGGTAAGTGTGGCCTTCATACTGTTCGAAAGTTCTTCAGTCCTCTGACCGTAGTGATAACTATGAAATCAGAAGGAGTTACAAGATGTTCACCCTGCCAGTGTTTTGACATGATGTGGAGATGCTGGCGTAGGCAAGCCCAGGCCAGATGGTGGGGGGGGGGGGGGGGGGGGGGGGGGGGGGGGGGGGGGTGAATGCAATGCGACATGAATCCAAGGTCGCGGTTGAGGCGTACTCATCTGTGCGAAACTTGGCTGTAAGTTTCTCCTCGGTGATTCTGCGTTGTCGCACATCCTGAAGGCCACCTTGGAGAACACTTAGCTGACAATCAGAGGCTGAATGCCCTTGACTGCTGAAGTGTTCCCCGACTGGAAGGGAACATTCCCACCTGGTGATTGTTGCGCGAAGTCTGTTCATCCATTGTCGCAGCGTCTCCATGGTCTCACCAATGTACCACGCTTTGGGACATCCTTTCCTGCAGCGTATGAGGTAGACAACATTGGCCGAGTCGCACGAGTATGCACCACGTACATGCTGGGTAGTGTTGTCAAGTGTAATGGTGGTACCCATGTCGATGATCTAGCACGTCTTGCAGAGATTGCCATGGCAGGATTGTGCGGTGTTGTGGTCGCTGTTCTGAAGGCTGGGTAGTTTGCTGCAAACAATGGTTTGTTTGAGGCCACACGGTTGTTTGAAGGCAAGTAGTGGGGGTGTAGGGATGTCCTTGGCAAGATGTTTGTCTTCATCGATGACGTGTTAAAGGCTGCGAACAGGATGACGTAGTTTCTCCGCTCAGGGAAAGTACTGGACGATGAAGGGTACTCTATTGGCTGTGTCCCGTGTTTGTCTTCTGAGGAAGTTGGTGCGGTGTTTTGTTGCGGCGCATTGGAACTGTCGATCGATGAGTCGAGCGCCATATCCCGTTCGTACGGGGGCATCTTTCATCGTCTGAAGATGTCTGTTACGCTCCTCTTTGTCTGAGCAGATCCTGTGTATACGGAAGACTTGTCCATAGGGGGTGGCTTCTTTAATGTGTTTAGGAAAGGATGTCCTGAAGCGTGGTACATTGGCGAGACTATGCAGACGCTGCGCCAACAGATGAACGGACATCGCGCAACAATCGGCAGGCAGGAATGTTCCCTTCCAGTCGGGGAACACTTCAGCAGTCAAGGGCATTCATCCTCTGATCTACGGGTAAGCGTTCTCCACGTCGGCCTTCAGGACGCGCGACAACAAGAATTGCCGAGGAGAAACTTATAGCCAAGTTTCGCACGCATGAGTACGGCCTCAACTGGGACCTTGGATTCATGTCGCATTGCATTCACCCCCCACCATCTGGCCTGGCCTTGCGAAATCCTACCAGCTGTCCTGGCTTGAGACAATTCACACCTCTTTAACCTGCTCCATCTGGACCTGTAAAGACTTAATTATCTGCAAAGACTCGCATTTAAAGTATCGTCTTGCATCATTGACTTTTTCTGTATATATGCTTCTGGAACCCACCTCTTCATTCAGCTGAGGAAGGAGCTGTGCTCCAAAAGCTAGTGATTCGAAACAAACCTGTTGGACTTTAACCTGGTGTTGTAAGACTTCTTACTGTCTTGACATTTTCAATAAGAACAGACCCCTTACCTGACTACCTATTACAGACTTTTGGTCAGTTAATTGCCTATATCGTGTTTTAGGGGTGCAGCACACAGAACATTCCATACTGGGTGAATTACTCAGATTTTCCTTACTATTTTCCACTCCCTCATCCCTTGTTGATCCATTAACCCAGCAAATTCAACAGAGGCCAATTTGACTTAACATGTCTTATGTGCAATCTCGTAGCCCAGCAGACTTAACTGGTATGCAGCCAAAACGTGATCTGCTATATTGTAATTTCAATCCATGCTTACATACGTGACCTCCCTAATCTTCACAACAAAGTGCACTTATCCCTCATTTATCTGCGTTGAACTTCATTTGCTAATTATTTGCCTATTCTGCACGTTTGTTCATGTCCTCCTATAATCTTTTGCAGTCTCCTCAGCATTGACTATCTCTGCCCAATTTGTGCCGTCAGCACCCAAATTGCGTTTTTGATTCCAAAGTTCAATTTGTTAATTTTTTAAAAATGTTTAGAGTACCCAATTAATTTTTTCCAATTAAGGGGCAATTTATCATGGCCAATCCACCCACCCTGCACATCTTTATGTTCTGGGGGTGAAACCCATGCAAACACAGGGAGAGCGTGCAAACTCCACACGGACAGTGACCCAGAGCCAAGATCGAACCTGGGACCCCGGCACCGTGAGGCAGCAGTGCTAACCACTGCGCCACCGTGCTGCCTTAGTTCAATTTGTTAATGTAAACGGTAGATAGCTAGCTGGCTGAAATCTGCATGCAACCACCCAGTCTAAATGATTTAATAAATAATTGTATAGGCCCTAACTGGATTCTGGGCTCTGCACTTTAGGAAGAATGTCAAAGTCTTGGAGAGGGTGCAGAGAAGATTTACTGGAGTGATAGCAGGGATGAAGGATTTCAGTTATGTGGTAAGACTAGAAAATCTGAATTTGTATCCTTTAGAGCAGAGAAGGTTCAGTGGGGATGTGATAGAGATGTTGAAAATGACATGAGTTTGATAGAGTGGATTAGGAGAAACTACTTCCAATGGATGGAGGGTTTTCACTAATGGGCACAGTCAAGGGAACCTGAAGACAATTCTTTGTTACATAGTGCGTAGTGATCAGGAATGCACGGGTTGAAAGGATGGTAAAAACACTTGAAAAGAATAAAATGAATAGCGGGCTATAGAGAGTCAACCGTGGGACATGGAAACTGAGTGGAACTTTCAAAGATCCGGCACAGGCACAATGGGCCAAATGGCCTCCCTCTGTGCCAAATGATTTTATGTACATTTTGTGGCTTTAACGGTGTCATCGGCAGGTCTCTTTGAAACGACGGAAATCCCATTACTGCGGAGGGACGATCATCAGCGAGAAGTGGGTGTTGACAGCTGCTCATTGCATCCGGGACAGGTACAGACATTCTGAAGTTGTCCTCTATCACTAGTAGCTCATTCCATGACTTAAAATCAATCTAACAAGATAAAAAACTTTCCTGCAGGAATGGATCTGTTACGTCTGCCTAATTTAAACCTTTCTACTGATGGCTTAGCGATGTAGCTGGGAGGGCTCAATGGGATGAATAGATTTAAAGGAATAACCTTCTATTAATTTCTCCTTCATATGTTTGTCTAGCTTCTCCATATACACGGTGGTTAGCACTGTTGCTTCAAAGCGCCAGGGTACCGGGTTCCATTCCCGCTTGGGTCACTGTCTGTGAGGAGTCTGCACTTTCCCCCCGTGTCGTGTGGGTTTCCTCCGAGTGCTCCAGTTTCCTCCCACAAGCCCTGAAAGACGTGCTGTTAGATGAATTGGACATTATGAATTCTCCCTCAGTGCACCCGAACCGGTGCCGGAGTGTGGTGGCTCGGGGCTTTTCACAGTAACTTTATTGCAGTGTTAATGTGTTAATGACAATAATAAAGATTATTATTACATTATTTGCCTCAACCATTTCTTGTGTGGCAAGTTCCACATTCTCACCACTCCACTTAATTTCAGTTGTAACATTTTCAATTAACCTCCCACACTCACAGCCTCAAAAGCTTTACGAGCATACAAAATAGGAGCAGAAGTGGGCCATTCAGCCCCTCAAGCCCGCTCTGTAATTCAATAAGATCATGGCTGATCTGTTGGTGCTTCAAGTTCCACATTCCCATCTACCCCCAAGAACCTTTGATTCCCTTGTTAAACAAGATCTATCTACCGCTGTCTTAAAACTATTCAGTGATCCCCCCTCCCCCCCCCCCCCCCCCCCCCCCCCCACCTCCAGCGCCTTCTGAGGCAGAAAGTTCCAATGTTCGCACAACCCTCTCTGAGAAAAAGCATTTCTCCTCATCTCTGTCCTAAAAGGTTCATGCCTAATTTTAATACAGTTCCCCCTGTGAGTTCTGGACTCACCCACAAGAGTAAACATTCTTTCCACAGCCACTCCCTCACTCTTCTAAATGCGAGTGGAAACAAACCCAGCCTGTCCTACCAATCATCATAAACAATCCATTCATTCCAGGTATAAATTCAGTGAACCTCCTCTGAACCGACGCCAACGCATTTACATCCTTCCTGAAGTAAGGAGACCAAAGCTGCTCACTATATTCAAGATGCAATCTCACCAATGCCTTGTATAACTGAAGAATAACATTCTTTTGTTTATGTTCAATTCCTCTCGTAATAAAAGATAGCAGACACGATTGAACGGCTCAGCTGCACCCGAAAAGCAGTGTGCCGCAATAAAACGTGGTCGATAGAAGCTGGGAGACCTCGCTCCCGGCATCTACCCGGCTCACAACGCCTCATGAGACATTGCGGCGTAAATCCCACCCATTGTGGGTGGGATTACATTTTGGTGAATCTGCATATTAGAGTGAGACAGCTACTCGCACTTTAATGTGAAGATTCCCGCGACACCCGAGTTAGTGGGATCTATCGCCTTTACCTCGGACACCTCAGGCAAGCGCTGTTCAGCACTGATCTCCACAAATGGGGATCAGTGGCACCCAGGTATATGCCCTTTGGGCAGGGTGGTACCTGGGCCGAACCCGTACCCTTCATAGTGAGTTGGGGCTGGGGTGGGGGAGGCGGTCAGGGTTCGTGTCGGGGGCTCCAGAGATCAGGACGCTCTCTCGCTACACTGAGGAGTTCGGCAATAGGAGCTCAGTGCAGAAAATGGGGCTGTGTGCGGCCTTGGTCGCTCATTCCCAGCTGAGGCCCCCTATCTAATTCAAGTGACGCTTGATGGTGCTGGATTTCTCTGCGCTGTGAGTGCCGGGAAACATATGGCTAAATGTGCTCGCTATGGGACACTGTTCCCATTTAGTTAAATCAGACCAGCATTCTGTTAGAAATCTTGAATACATGTTGTACCTCCATTCTAACATTTTGTGACTCATGTACAGGAATACCTCTGTTGCTCGTTGTGTTAGAACATAGAACATAGAACAGTACAGCACAGAACAGGCCCTTCGGCCCTCAATGTTGTGCCGAGCCATGATCACCCCACTCAAACCCACGTATCCACCCTATACCCGTAACCCAACAACCCCCCCCCCCCTTAACCTTACTTTTATTAGGACACTACGGGCAATTTAGCATGGCCAATCCACCTAACCCGCACATCTTTGGACTGTGGGAGGAAACCGGAGCACCCGGAGGAAACCCACGCACACAGGGGGAGGACGTGCAGACTCCACACAGACAGTGACCCAACCGGGAATCGAACCTGGGACCCTGGAGCTGTGAAGCATTTATGCTAACCACCATGCTACCCTGCTTCTCTCTTTAATTGGCTCTGTTTATGGCAGTTAATATGATCGCCTTCATTAATTCTAATCACGTTGGCTCAAGAGCTGCCAGGTATCTTTCGATACCGCCATAAGGTTCAAAACCGAATACTGATCAAAGACTCGATACACCAGTTAGTAAGTTCAAAATCAATGCTCATTTATTTACACACACAGTCAATTATACTCATGCACAAACTCTACCAACTAAACTATCACTACTACTAAAGCCTATACTTAGCTTCGGGCGCCCACTCAGTCACAGGAACAATGGCCGTTGTCCGGTTCTGAGGCTGCTGGGGTCGAGCTGGTACGGAATAGTAGCTAGGAGGGTCTATCTCGTAGCGTGCGTTGATTTTGGACTTACTTGTTCTGGTACAGCTGCTAGGCAGGCCTCTCATCGCTGAGAGCCAAGGCCAAGAAGAACGATTCTCTCTTGGGGGCTTCTTCTGATACCCAAAGGGGCTTTGCGTGCTTTTGGGCGGTCCTTGACCTTGGTCCCAATAAAGGGGTGGCTGCCCTGATTGCTGGGCGGGCCCTGGGTGGCTGTTGGCCTGCTTTGTTCTAGTCTCCTCTGGCGCCCGGGTGTCTGCTTTGGTATCGTTTACCTAAATGTTTCTCTTTTGTCCCCGGAGATGGCTCATTAGTTTGCTAATGGTTTTGCAGTATCGGTCTTGTCTGGGAGCTGCAAACTCCAATCAACAGACAAACCTTGCACCTGCTTGCTTTCTCAGCATTGTTCATTTTTCCCTTCATTCTCTGCAAGTGTCCATTTTGTAATCGGGACGTGACCGCCCCAGGTGGCTACACCTCGATCCTTTCGCACCTTGGAATTCTGCAGTTTTTCTCTACTCTGCCTTTTTACTCTTCCTGCCAAAGTGAACAACTTCACATTTTCCCCCATTACACTCCATGTGCCAGATGTTTGCCCACTCACTCAGCCTATCTATATCTGCAAACCTCTTATGTCTTTTTCACAACATACCTTCTTACCTATCTTTGTGTTGTCTGCAAATTTAGCTACCATGCCTTCGCTCCCTTCATCTAAGTCATTGATGTAAATAGTAAAAAGTGGAGGCCCAATACAGAACCCTGTGGCACTCCGATAGTCACAGCCTGCCAAACATTCAAAGACTCGTTTATGTATACTCACTGTTTTCTGTCAGCCAGCCAATCTTCTATGATGAAAATAAAATTCTGTGGATAGTGGAATTCTGAAAGGAAAACAGAAATGCTGGAAAAACCTAGCAGCTCTAGCAGTACATGTGGAGAGACAAACAGAGTTAATGTTTTGAGTCCATATGACTCTTCTTCAGAGGTAGAAACGCATTGAATTTCATTTTACACTGTTACAAGATGGAGCAAAACCGATCTTCTATTCAGGCTAATATGTTACCCCCTACACTGTAAGCTTGTATTTTCTGTAATAACGTTTGATGTGGCACCTGCTCACTGGAAATCCAAGTACAGCAGGTCTACAAGCTCTCCTGTATCCACACCAAATGTTACCTCTTCAAAGAGCTCTAATAAATTAGTTAAACATGATTTCCCTTTCGCAAATCCATGCTGACTCTTCTCAATCATCTTGAGTTTTTTTTAAGTACCTCTTTATTGCTTAATTTTAACACCTTCGCCACAACAGATGTCAATCTAACTGGCCTATAGTTCCCTATTTTGTGCCTCTCTCCCATCTTGAGTAGTAGGGTTATATTTCTTACATTCCAAACTGATGGAACCTATCCAGAATCTAGGCAATTTGGGATAATTAAGATCAACGCATCGACTACCTCATTAGCTACTTGTTTTAGGGCAGCACAGTGGTGCAGTGGTTAGCACTGCTGCCTCACGGCACCGGGGTCCCAGGTTCCCGGCTCTGGGTCAATGTCTGTGTGGAGTTTACACATTCTCTCCGTGTTTGCGTGGGTTTCACCCCCACAACCCAAAGATGTGCAGGCTAGGTGGATTGGCCACGCTAAATTGCCCCTTAATTGGAAAAAATGAATTGGGTACACTAAATTTATTTTTTAAAAGTTAGCTACTTGTTTAAAGACCCTCGGATGAAGTTCATCTGGACTTGGACACTTGTCAGCATACAATATCCAGCGGTTTGTTCAGGACTGCTTCCCTAGTGACTGCAATTTCATCAAGTTCCTCTCTCCCCTTAACTTCTTGATTTGCAGCTATTACTGGAACGTTTTTTTTTCTTTTCTCTATTCTAAGACAGAAGGAAAGTATTTGTTCATTTATCCACCGTCTGCTTATTATCTACTACTAACTCCCAATGTCAATCTCTAGAGGACCAGCACCCACTTTACTTACTCTTTTCCTGTAGAAACTCTTGTTTGTGTTTTTACATTTCTTGCTAGCTTCCTCTCATAGTTTAATTCTTTCTCCTGATTAATCATTTAACCATTCTACACTGGAATGAAGTTACTGTGAAAAGCCCCGAGTCACCAGATTCTGCACCTTGTCTGGGATCGCCCCACCCGAGGAAATAGATATCTACCCATTGTTCTCTTTGATCATCTTAAACAACTCAATGGTATTACCTCTTAATCTTCTAAATTTAAGGGAATACAAGTTAAGCCTGAAAAGGAGGATTTGTAATTCTACGTTACCACTGGCAACCTTCAGGCATCCCAAGGTGATTTACAGTAACTGAAATTCTTATTAAAAAATGTTGTCACTGCGCAATGCAGGAACCATGGCAGCTAGTTTGTGCACAGCAAGCTCCCATAAAGAGCTCTGTGATAATGACCAGATGATCTGTTTTAGTGATGTTGTCTGGAGGATAAATGGCCGTGGTAGATATTAGATAGAACTCCACTGTTTTTCTTTCAAAGTGTGCCAAAAGATTCTTTTTACATCCACATGACACCTCATAACTTAACCCTTTTAAGTCCTTCCAGCATTGTGTCATGTTTTCCAGACCTGTGCAGCTTAGAGGGAACATTGCCAACAGGTCCACTCACTGTGGGTTCCACCTGATAAGAGATTATGTCCCTGCATTTGTTGCATTTGTTACCCTTTGCTTATTTTGTTTGGCCTCAGGAACATCTTGTCCGTTTTGAAGGTGACAGCTGGGGAATACAACCTGAAGAACCTGGACAAAGAGGAGCAATCGCAAACGGTCAAACGTGTTATCATGCACCCCAAATTCAAGGCTGCCTACCCAGTTGAGTATGACATCGCTCTTCTGGAACTCAATGGCATCTTCACCTTTGGTAACTTTTAGTTGAACAACTTTCATTTGTTGTCATGTTATTCTTGAAGACTCTTGTTGTAACAGGTTCAACGTCATGCCTCTGATACATTACTGGTTTCATGCTGGTATATCCATGCGAGTTGGCAGTGCTGAGTTCTACTGGCTCGTAAACAAGGTCTTTAGTCTCTCCTGACCTCGGCCATGGTTATGTACTTGCCTCTTCATCAGAAGGATGTGGGTTCCATTCCCAATCCAGCTGCTTGAGTGAATATCCAGGTTGGCATTCCGTGATGCCGGTACTGAGAGGGTGCTGAATGGTCCGTTTCTGTGTGGTATCATTCAACAAATGATTAAGGAGGCATTTCTACAGTTTCATGTTAGAAGACAATTTAACAAAAAGGAATCACATACTTTTGAAATGTGTTGCAAATTTGCCATTTAAGGATTCTGACAAAAATGGAAATAATTATTGAACAAGAAATAATGATTACTTAATGAACAGTGTACCTTCTGTTTGACTAAACCAACATTTATTCACTAATCTAGCAACTGGAACATTTGGATGGGATGTGGAGGTGGGAAGCCATTGAGAAAATCAGGATAGACTTTCCGTCAGAACATCGGATATTACCCCCAACTGGAGCTGCTGACTTCACCCAATTCAATAATACTCCTAACTCAATTTACCCCGGTTTACTTTGTGTGCTGGTTTTCTTTGCAGTTCTTTAATGCTTTCTTTCCTTTTGTCCTTTTGTCCTTCCCTTCTTTTTATTTCTTACACGTGAACAAAGGGAATTGATAGGCAGGCAGGACTGGTGTGTCCATCAAGCCTGTTCCACATCCTGATTACTGAGCATCATCACAGCTAAACACTTCTTTCGCCCCAAACTCCCTCCTGCATGCACGTCGATCATGCAACCAGCTGAGAGAGGCAATAAAAACAGAGATAAACCCAGGGTTACTCTCTTGAACAAACTGAAATGGACCAGTCTCATGAACACTGTGGTTACAAGTGCAGGGCGGAGGTTAGGAATTCTGCAGTGAGTAACTCAGTTCCTGACTCCCCAAAGCATGTCCCCATTCAGCAGGCACAAATCAGGAATGTGCTAGGATATTCCTCACTTGCTTGCTTAAATGCAGTTCCAACAATATTCCAGGATCTGTTAGCCTGCTAGATTAGCACCCTGTCCACATTCACTCTGTTCACCACCAATGCATAGTGGCAGCAGTGTGTACCATCCACAAGATGCACTGAAATTTGCTAAGCTTCCTTCAACAGCACCTTCCAAATCCATGACCTCTACCACCTTGAAGGGCAAGGGCAATAGACACATAGGAACACCACATTTTTAGACAGAGGGTAGTGGGAGTCTGGAATTCGCTGCCTGAGCTGGTAGTAGAGGTAGAGACCCTAATAGCGTTGCATCAAGATCCTTGAACAAAGCAGAAATGAACTATGCACAAATAGAGAAGGAAGCTCCAGGCATCATTTTCAGAATCAAATATTCTTATCTATACCTATATGGAAGGACTTTCGTAAATTTTCCGACCGATCATAGACCACTGATAATGATACTTGGGTCGCACACTGGTATTCCATCTCCAGCAGTGAGCCAGATGCAAACATGGGCATTGCTGTAGTCAGCACATACATTCACAATAAAATATCATCAATCAAATCTCCATGGGAACACTGACGGACTCTCTAGATTCCCGTTACCTAACGAGTCGTCAATGAATAGTTCGGGTGGTAATATTTTCCATTTCAAAGCAGTCAGTAACATGCCTGTAACCGCAGGACAAGTTAGGAAGTATACCAGAAATAATCCACTGCTGTCGGAAGTTATGGATATGGTATTTTGTGGCAAGACCATGGGAGCAAACCCGGAGTTGAAGCCATACGTTACCTAAAGACTCAAACTATCCATTCAGGCTGGCTGTTTACACTGGGGAATGAGGGTTATCTTTCCACCATTGTTAAGGAAACTTGTCTTAAACCAAGTTCATGAAGGTCATTGTGGGATAGTAAAGATGAAGGAAATAGTCAGAAGATATTTTTGGTGGTCAGAGCTCCAGCAAAATGAAGGAGAATGCGGACATATGTTCGGCTTGTACAAAGGTTCAAAACCTGCCGCCACTTGGAGTTCATATAGATTATGCTGGACCATTCGAAGGGCGAATGTTTTTCATTGTGGCAGACGGTCACTCGAAATGACCTGAAGCCACCATTATTGCTGTAGTCAGCACATACATTCACAATAAAATATCATCAATCAAATCTCCATGGGAACACTGATGGACTCCCGTTACCTAACGAGTCGTCAATGAATAGTTCGAGTGGTAATATTTTCTATTTCAAAGCAGTCCTCGGAGAGAACAATAGAAAGACTGAGTGAGATTCTGGAAAGATTCAGTTATCCTGAACATCTTGTTCATGACAATGGGCCACAGTTCATTTTGCAAAAAAATTCACAAATTATCTAAAGGAGAACGGAATCCAATACATCCAATCAGATCCTTATCATCCTGTCACAAATGGGCCAGCTGAAAGGTTTATTCAGACAATGAAGCATTCAGTGAAGTAACTTGTGAGCAAGGATCATTGTCTGTATGACTAAGCCAATTTAATAATAATAATCTTTATTACTGTCACAAGTAGGCTTACGTTAACACTGCAATGAATTTACTGTGAAAATCCCCCAGTCGCCACATTCCGGCACCTGTTCGGGTACACAGAGGGTGATCTGGTGACATACAGGAATACAATACAAGTTCTCCGACATTACTTGTGGAAAACATCAGTTATGCACAGTGTTTAATTTGCTGAAACCGCCTAAGACAAGAGAAATTGTTGAGAAGAAACGGCAAAGTCAGGTTTTGCAAAATAAGAACAAGGCTAAACGCTGTGTTTATCAGAAGGTTAGGAAGTATTGGCAAGGAACTTGTACCACGAGTGCAAAGTGGAACTATGCCACCAGTAGGAAGTGGAACCTGCCTTAGCACAGACAGGACCGGTCTCCTAACTCAGGACGATTTAGCGTGGAGAAGACGTGCTGATTAACGTTTAGCAACTAGAACCGGTTTGCCAGAGACAGAGTCAACTAAGTGTCCGCGACAAACTGTGCCAAGTGAAGACTTAGACATTCCTGAGAACCTGACAATACCAAAACAACTGTGGAAGACAGTACCCCAGTTGAGGACACTTCAACCTCTGAAAACTACGATGACTCCAGTTAAGGCAACTACGGACGATGTCCAGACTAAACCAAAAACACCAGAGGTTACAGTCAACACAAAAAAGATTCGCTGACAACCACACAGAAAACAACGTCATCCGAAAAGTCTAACTTATTGACTGTTGTGTTTACTAATTGTTCATATTGTAAATTTTGATTGTTCAGATTATATTGTGTTTCATTGCAGGAACCTCTATTGTCAAGGGGGAGGAAAGTGTTGTGTATTCCTCTTTGTTCCTAGTTGGAACAAAGTAACTTTGAGGGTCCGATCACATGACATATTGATGATGTCATTGGCCATTCATGCTGGCAAACGGGCAGTCGATCCTAACAGCCTGTTCAGCAAACATCTTTCCAATAATGCTCTTGTTTGTTTATACCTCCGTGGTCTGCAGGCCTATCCTTTAAAAATACCACACTTGGCTGTCACTGTGTCAAAATCCTGGAACTCCCTTCCTCACAGCACTGTGGGTGGACTGCAGTGGTTAGGGAAAGTGGACCATCACCACTTTATCAAGAACAATTAGGGATGCGCAGTAAATGCTAGCAGCGACACTCAGCTTCCATGAAGAATCAAGAAAAAAATCCAGTGTGACCTCTAGAGTTTGTGCTCAGGTTTCTAAAGTGGGACTTTAACCCATGATCTGACTAAGAGCAGAGAATACCAACAATTCTACACCTTAAGCAAAACTAACCACCCTTTATAATGTGGGGAAGGGTGAAGTTCACCTACACCCACCAGACATGGGTCCCTTGCTGGGTTTTGATTGGGTATTTAGGGTTGGAGCTGCAGTCTCTGTTTGTTGGGGGCTATCTGGAGTGAGACCCGAGACACGTCACTCTGTTTCTAAGATAGAACAAGCAGCGACGTATCTTTATCTACGACTGAGAGACAGTGACAACCTGTTGTATCCTTCCATCACAGGTAAAAGTATCTATCCAGCCTGTCTTCCTAATGAAGATGATACCTTCGATACAGGAACCATTTGCACCACTGCTGGCTGGGGGCGGCTCTCTGAGGGTAAGTGTTGCAGCAAAAAAGACATCTGACTGGAATTTAGCTCAATAAATCCCCGGCAGAGGTTCCCTGAAAAGGCCTATTAGATTGGGATCCTAATGTACCCCATCCTGACCTCGTATCAAAGTATCTACGGTGGCCTGTAAGGAACAGTATCTTCACTCACTCCCCAAACGTGGCCATTGATGTCAGAGTAAGGCCAAGGAGTCCTCACCATGGCAGTTTGTGAATCGAATTCCATTAATTCAATAAACCACCAAAAATAAGCTTAATGGTGACCATGAAACCACTGGATTATCATAAAAACCCAACTGGTTTATAAATGTGTTTTAGGAAAGGAAACCTATCATCCTTGCCTGGTCTGTGCCCATATGTCACTCCAGGTCCATGGCAATGTGGTTGGTATTTGCTGCCTGCTGAAACCTAGCAAGTCATGAAGGCAGCTCACCATCATCATCTCAATGGTGATTAGGGATGGACAATAAATAAATACATTTTCCAGTGATGGTCATATACCATGAATGAATAAATAAAGGAAGACTCTCTCTGGTAGGTAGTCCTGAGATCTCAGACTTTAAAGAGTCCTGGTGCATGGTGTACCCTTGCGGTCACCACTGCTTGACCAGATTGGCTGTTGTGGGGCGCTAAATGTATTGTATGTGTCATTTACATACTTATCCTTAACTGCCCTTGCATAGGGCAGCACGGTAGCACAAGTGGATAGCACTGTGGCTTCGCAGCGCCAGGGTCCCAGGTTCGATTCCCCGCTGGGTTACTGTCTGTGCGGAGTCTGCACGTTCTCCCCATGTCTGCGTGGGTTTCCTCCGGGTGCTCCGGTTTCCTCCCACAGTCCAAAGACGCGCAGCTCACGTGGATTGGCCATGATAAATTGCCCTTAGTGACCAAAAAAAGATTTGGAGGGGTAATTGGGTTACGGGGATAGGGTGGATGTGAGGGTTTGGGTGGGTCGGTGCAGACTCGATGGGCCGAATACCCTCCCTCTGTACTGTATGTTCTATTTGTTCCTTTCACTCCAGTTGAAGCCTAACCAATGGTTTAAATTCAGATTGCTGTTGCTGCCTAGTTTTAAGGAAGGATTATCTTTACGTTTCCTCAAGGTGGAAGATTACCAAACACCTTACATGAGGTTGAGCTTCCCATCCTTGATTTCAAGACCTGCTTAAAGGCAATGCAATCAGTAATAAAGCGATTCAAAGGGGAAACCCTCATGTGTGCTGGGTTCCCTGACGGAAGAAAGGATGCATGTCAGGTAAGGGATAGAATTAGCAAAAAGTCGTGCCTTTCTTTGGTACCTTTTACTACTTAAGGCATCCCAACACACTTAAGGCACTTTACAGCCAAAGACCTTTCTCATTACAGCACGGTAGCATTGTGGATAGCACAATTGCTTCACAGCTCCAGGTTCCCAGGTTCGATTCCAGCTTGGGTCACTGTCTGTGTGGAGTCTGCACATCCTCCCCGTGTGTGCGTGGGTTTCCTCCGGGTGCTCTGGTTTCCTCCTACAGTCCAAAGATGTGCAGGTTAGGTGGATTGGCCATGATAAATTGCCCTTTGTGTTGGGTGGGGTTACTGGGTTATGGGGATAAGGTGGAGGTGTTGACCTTGGGTAGGGTGCTCTTTCCAAGAGCCGTTGCATACTCGATGGGCCTAATGGCCCCCTTCTGCGCTGTAAATTCTATAAAAATTCTATGATAATCTAAAATAGCCAAATTCCTTGTTGGTTCCTCAAGCTCCCACACCAGAAACCCTTGTATACACTCCAGGGATTCATCCTCAACAGCATGAGGGCTAATTAGGTTTACCCAGTAAATTGAAGTCACCCATTATTACCGTATTATGTATGCTACATGCAGTTCTCATTAATGGACTGATCTCATTCCTTATTAACAGGACTACCCCACCTCCCTTTCCCTTTGCTAAACCTTTCTAAATGGCAAACATGCGTGAATATTTGGTTCCCAATCTTGTTCACCCTGCAAAGTCTCTATAATGGCAACTAAATCAGACCCATTTGTGCCGACAAATCTTCTACCTTGTTGTGAATGCTGCATGCACTCAGATAGAGTGCCCTTAACTGTGTCTTTTAAACATTATCCTGCATTCTGATCCTATTTGATGCCTGTCTTCACTTTATCTACCTTCTAATTTTGGTTACTTGTGGTGATTTGGCCCTGGCTCTGGCTTCACACCTCTTGTGAAACATCATTTGCACTATTATCCAAAATGGGAAACTGGTTACCGAGTAAGATTGACTCAGGAGACTACTGCACTACATGGTGGTCATCCATTCCCACTCTGCTCCTAACCTGCGGTGTCACCAACCTAACTACGCTATCTGTGTAGTTCTCTGCTTTGCAGTGAATCCAGCCACCACTCAAGTTCTGAAACGTGGAGCTCAAGCTGCTGCAACCAGTGACACTTTCTGTGGATGTGTTTGTCTCGGACACATGGTGCAACCGTGTCTTCCCACATTCAAATGGATGCACATTCCATCAACCAAGCTGCCTGTCATACCTTAATTTTTTCAAACTATTCACTATAAATAGAATAACTTACCAGTTACTCATCAATCAGCTTTACCCTTTGTACCAAAGTCAGAAACAAATACTGGAGGCGGACAAAGGTAGATCTAGCTGCTGCTGACTACCGCGGAGTCCTCTTTTCACCTGACCTTCTCGGCGCTGCTGACTGCCTCCAGGTCTTCCTTTTGTCCACGGCAGCTAATTTGCACACGTAAATCTCCCACAAACACCAATGTGACAATGACTGGATAATTTATTTCAGTGATGTTGGTTGTGTGATTCTTACATTTACTTTTGGAGGGTGATTCAGGAGGTCCCCTGATGTGTCGCGGTGAAGGCGGTGCCTGGACTGTGAGTGGAGTAACATCGTGGGGGATGGGTTGTGGCCGCAGCTGGAAGGACAACAACATCAAATCGCCAAATAAAAGAGGGACACCTGGCATCTTCACGAAAGTCAAAGCTTTGAAATCGTGGATTCAGAAAACCATGAGCAATGGTACAGAAAGAGTTTAACCTGCCATTACTGTGCAATTGGATATATGTTTGACATGGAAGAACACGGAGAAAGGAGAGGCGTGTGGGATCAGAGTAGAAGGGCTTGCATGGTCTACCTTCGTGAATCTGCAATTAGTGTCTGTCTACTTCTGCCTTTGATTGACTGGTCTCTAAGTTCTGTAATTCCTTCCTTGAAACTCTCCAGCCCTGATTTTTGGGTCCCCCCACGGAAAATTGGGTGACTTAACAAAACATCCATTGACTTTCGGTGGTGGGACTGGAAAATGCAGGCCTCTATCTCTCTACCTCTCTTTGGGTGGCATGGTGGCACAATAGTTAGCACTGCTGCTGAGCAGTGCCACGGATCCAGTTTTGATTCCGGCCTTGGGTGACTGTGTGGAGTTTGTACATTCTTTCTGTTTCCTCCAGGTTTTCTGGTTTCCTCCCACAGTCCAAACATGTGCAGGTTTGGCAGAATGCCCCTACATTGCCCCTTATTGTTCCAAAGGATATGTGAGGTTCTGAGGCTAGGGCGGGGGGGGCGGGGGGGGGGGGGCAGGGCGGGTCTAGGCAAGGTGCTCTTTTGGAGCACCACTGCAGACTCAATGGGCTGAATGGCACTCTTCTGCATTGTAGGGATTCTACCTCCATTATGTGATCTATAAATCTTTAGACCATTTGTTAAAATATTGCCTTATATGGCTCAGTGTCCAAATTGGTCTGGTAACAGTCCAGTAAAGCACCTTGAGACTTTTTACAGGTGTTATATAAAGGCAAGCTGTTGTTGTGTGTAACACTAATCTAGTGGTTCTTTGGTCTTTGAAAGCAGACCAAGCAGGCCAGCAGCACGGTTCAATTCCCGTACCAGCCTCCCCGGACAGGCGCCGGAATGTGGCGACTAGGGGCTTTTCACAGTAACTTCATTGAAGCCTACTCGTGACAATAAGCGATTTTCATTCATTTCATTTCATGCTCCTTGTGCGCGATGTGGGAGCTCAGGGACACGTCCACTGTCCCTGGCTCTTTCACGTGCAGGAAGTGTGTCCAGCTGCAGCTCCTGTTAGACCGCTTGACAGCTCTGAAGCTGCGGATGGACTCATTTTGGAGCATCCGCGATGCTGAGGATGTCGTGGATAGCACGTTTAGCGAGTTGGTCACACCGCAGGTGAAAGTTACTGAGGGAGATAGAAAATGGGTGACCAAAAGACAGAACAAGAGTAGGGTAGGAAGTGCAGGTGTCCCCTGCAGTCATCTCCCTGCAAAACAGATATACTGCTTTGGATACCGTTGAGGGAGATGGCTCACCAGGGGAAAGCAGCAGCAGCCAGGTTCATGGCACCGTGGAATTGGTGCCATGGAATCGGCATTGGAACCGGTTCTGGGGGAGGTGGGACCAGTACAAACCGGACGGTCTGCACCTGGGCAAGACTGGAACCGATGTCCTGGGGGGAGGTGTTTGCTTGTGCTGTTGGGGAGGGTTTAAACTAATGTGGCAGGGGAATGGGAGCCGATGTAGGAAATCGGAAGGAAGTAAAACGGGGCCAGAAACAAAAAGCAGTAAGGGGGAAAGTGTAAGGCAGAGAAGCCACAGTCAAAAATCAAAAAGGGCCACAGTACAGGGTACAGTGACTGAGGAGAGTGTGAAAAGGGAGGTGGCCAATGCAGGATTGAGGGTGTTGTACCTAAATGCGGGGAGTATGCGAAACAAGGTAAATGAGCTTGTTGCGCACATTGAAATTGGCCGGTACGATGTTCTGGGCATCACAGAGACGTGGCTGCAAGGGGATCAGGGCTGGGATCTAAATATCCAAGGATATATGTCCTATCGAAAGGACAGGCAGATGGGCAAAGGGGGCGGGGTTGCATTGTTAGTAAGGAACAAAGTTAAATCAATAGCAAGGAGTGATATAGGATCAGAAGGCATAGAATCTCTGTGGGTAGAGTTGAGGAATTGCAAAGGTAAAAAGACCCTGATGAGAGTTATGTACTCTACGACCTAGCAGTAGTCAGGATGTTGGGCAGAAAATAAATCAGGAGATAGAAAAGGCATGTAAAAAAGGCAATATTACAATAATCATGGGGGACTTCAATATGCAGGTGGACTGGGAAAATCAGGTTGGTAGATCCCAATTACAATATACATTAATGATCCCAAGAAATGGAATTTGTGGAATGTCTAAGAGATGGTTTTTTGGAACAGCTTGTGATAGAGCCTACTAGGGAACAGGCAATTCTGGATTTGGTGATGTGTAATGAGGCAGACTTGATTAGGGAACCTAAGGTGAAGGAACCCTTAGGGAGCAGTGACCACAATATGATAGAATTTACCCTGCAGTTTGAGAGGGAGAAGCTGCAATCAGATGTAACGGTATTACAATTAAATAAGGGTAACTACAACAACATAAGGGAGGCGCTGGCCAGAGTTGATTGGAAAAGGAGCCTAGCAAGGAAGACAGTGGAACAGCAATGGCAGGAGTTTTTGGGGGTTATTGGGGAGGTACAACAGAAATTCATCCCAAGGAGGAGGAAACATGCTAAGGGGAAGACAAGACATCCATGGCTGACGAGGGATGTCAAGGACAGCATCAAGGTGAAAGAAAAAGCATACAAAGTGGCAAGGATTAGTGGGAAATCAGAGGATTGGGAAGCCTTTAAAAGCAAGCAAAGGACAACCAAAAAGGCAATAAGGGGGGAGAAGATGAAATATGAGTGCAAGCTAGCTAGTAATATAAAGGAAGATAGGAAGAGATTTTTTCAATATATAAAAGGTAAGAGAGGCAAAAATAGACATTGGACCACTAGAAAATGTGGCTGGAGAAGTAATAATAGGAAACAAAGATTTCCAGAAGGCCTTTGACAAGGTGCCGCATAGGAGACTGTTAAATAAGTTAAGAGCTCATGGTGTTCAGGGTAAGATCCAGGCATGGATAGAGGATTGGCTGACTGGCAGAAGGCAAAGAGTGGGATAAAGGGGTCTTTTTCAGGATGGCAGCTGGTGACTAGTGGTGTGCCTCAGAGGTCTGTGCTGGGACCACAACTTTTTACAATATACATTAATAATCTGGAAGAAGGTACTGAAGGCACTGTTGCTAAGTTTGCAGATGATACAAATATCAGGTAGAGGGCCAGGTAGTATTGAGGAAGCAAGGGGGCTGCAGAAGGATTTGAACAGGCTAGGAGAGTGGGCAATGAAGTGGCACATGAAATACAATATAGAAAAGTGTGAGGTTATGCACTTTGGAAGGAGGAATTTAGGCATGGACTATTTTCTAAATGGGGAAATGCTTTGGAAAGCAGACTTGGAGTCCTTGTTCACAATTCTCTTAAGGTTAATGTGCAAGTCGGCAATTAAGAAGGCAAATACTATGTTCGCATTCATGTCAAGAGGGCTAGAATACAAGACCCGGGATGTACCTCTGAGGCTGTATAAGGCTCTGGTCAGACCCCGTGAGCAGTTTTGGGCCCCATATCTAAGGAAGGATGTACTGGCCTTGGAAAGGTTCTGGCAGAGGAGGTTCACAAGAATGATCCCTGGAATGAAGAATTTGTCGTATGAGGAATGTTTGAGTACTCTGGGCCTGTACTCGGAGTTTAGTAGGATGAGAGTGGATCTTATTGAAACTTACAAGATTCTGCGAGGCCTGGATAGAGTGGACATGGAGAGGATGTTTCCACTTTTAGGAAAAACTAGAACCAGAGGACACCATCTCAGACTAAAGGTACGTTCCTTTAAAACAGAGATGAGGAGGAATTTCTTCAGCCAGAGGGTGGTGAATCTATGGAACTCTTTGCCGCAGAAGGCTGTGGAGGCCAATTCACTGAGTATCTTTAAGACAGAGATAGATAGGTTCTTGATTAGTAAGGGGATCAGGGGTTATGGGGAGAAGGCGGGAGAATGGGGATGAGAAAATATCAGCCATGATTGAATTGTGGAGCAGACTCAATGGGCCAAGTGGCCTAATTCTGCTCCTATGTCTTATTGTCATATGAGAGAGCAGGAATTGAATTTTCAGGATGGCAGGTACTTGGAATACATACCTGCCAGCTCCAGCAGCTCCAAGCTTTATTAAACTCTAACAAGCATTGATTGGCATAAGGCAGGACTTCTGCCCCTCAGTTGGGATGAAGTCCCACCTTCGAGAGCTGCTGCCCAATCAGATTGGCCATCGCTCTCCAGTTCATCTAGGCAAAGCGGTGCAGTGACTGGTAGAGGCACTGCTCAAAGCTATCTGGTACTAAGTCCTTTGATCGGGTGAAAAAAGTAAGTCAGGGTAGGGAGGGTAGAGAAGGCCAGGGGTGGGAGGGAGGGGGGGCATGAAGAGGGCGATCCGGGTCTCAGGAGATAATCCAGGGGTGGAGGGAGAGTGGGAGAGAGGTCCAAGGTCACCGGGCCTTAAGGGAAGGTGTCCCAGTGAGAAGGGGGCCAGAAATCTTCATTTCCATCTTTACCCCCCTTGAGCTGTCATTGCCCACCAGTCTGAATATTAAGGTTGTGGGAGAATGGCCTTAATTAGCTGTTAAGTGGCCACTCAGAGGCCTTAATTTGGCCAAAGGCGGGCTTCCTATCTGAGACCCTTCCCGCACCAGTGTAAAATCATGACCAGGTCGAGGCAGGCAGGAACCCCGGTGGGTATCCTGTCTATGCAATTTCATGGTCCCTGCCCGCCTCAGACGTGGCAGGTGGGGGGGGTGTAGACTTTTAAAACTCTCACCCATATGTTACGGAGGTCTCGTGGCACATTGGTCATGTCCCTATTTCCAGAGCCAGCAGCTCTGGGTTCAAATCTTTACCAGTACTTATTGGCCATGGAAGTTGATACCATGGCGAAACAGGGCGATTATCAATGTTTAAATCCGGGGGCGGCACACGGCACAGTGGTTAGCACTGCTGCCTCCGGTGCTGAGGACCTGGTTTCGAATCCCGGCCTTGGGTCACTGTCAGTGTGGAGTTTGCACATTCTCCCCGTGTCTGTGTGGGTTTCACCCCAACAACCCAAAGATGTACAGGTTAGGTGGATTGGCCACAATAAATTGCCCCTCAAGTGGAAAAAAATAATTGGGAACTCTAAATTAAAAAAAAAAATTAAAAGTTTAGATTCTTCTGATACTTCCCAAGACAGGTAGTAAGAGTGGGAGAGTTGCCTGGTCAGTCATCTGTAGAAGTTGATGGTAAACTACTGCAGTACCTTGCCAAACATACCCGGGACAAAAATCTGATAATTGTACAATATAAAATCAAGTAAGTTAATACTAAACCTTTATAAATTACTCGTTAGTCCTCAGCAGGAATGTTGTGGTCAATTTTAGTCACTTTAGAAAGAATATTAAAGCATTGGAGAGGGAGCATAGGAGATTTATTATGGGACAAGGGATGAGGGACTTGAATTATGCGGAGAAACTTTCACAACCTCAGGATGTGCCCCCCCCCCCCCCCCCCCCACCCCACAAATGTTTTACAGCCAATGAAATACCTTTGAAGTGCAGTGACTGACATAATGTGGGCAAACATCAATTTGTGTCCATCTCGAAAGGTCAATAGTGAGTCTTTTGTTTTCCCCCCACTAGTCCAACAGCCCCATGATCGATTTTAATATTTAAATAGCCTTTTCAAAAATAATTCCAGTGTTGTTTTTGAAAACCGTTTTCAAGTGACTAAAGTGGGTCTTGACGTCACATTCTCCAGATTATTAATCCAGTATCTATTTCCGTTTTGTGGTATATAACTTGACTAAAATAAACTGTCTGGTCCACCAAAGCAATTTTATCCTTTTTCCACCAGACAATTGAGCACAAGCATCAGAAGATCCTAACTCATGAGATCCTAACCATCACTTGCCATTTACTCTTAGATAATGGTAGCTGGTAATGGAGGGTGGCTGTGCCAGAGGTATTGGGATAGGAATGGGTGTGGGGCTGGTGTTTAGGGTGGGGGTACCCAATCTGTCCATGGCTGACAGGGTCGTCCATTCTCTTGGTGCCTCCCCAGTTTCATCACCACCACATTCCTCCGCCACAGGAGCCTTCTCCTCTTTGCTAGAATTTCCATACTTGCCCCACCCTCTGCTGAATCTATTTACAGCCCACCCACTCCCTCTTAGACCTATCTTTTGTTTCTTTTCTTGAACCATTACCACTCCCTTTTGTGTCACACTATTATCCCTTTTCTCATTTAATCTCTCCTATCACAGACTTCCCCTTTGTTCTTTCATCCTTTCCCCCCCCCCCAGTTCTGAGGAAAATAATTCACCCTGAAGCTTCCTATCTCCATCGATGCTGCCTGACCTGCAACATAAGTCCAATATTTTCTGATTTTATTGCAATAAGAATCATGTTACTCTCAACCATTGTCTGTTTAAATTCCGGTAATGTTACAGAGCAATTATAATATATGTATATTTTTTAAATTGCAGAATTAAAAGGATACAGCAGATCCATTTCACCTGGTATGTGAAGACATCAATTTCCTAATAAAGAATAAAATCTGAAACTCCCTCTATGTAGTCGTCCACCTTGACATCTTTCTCTGTCACCCTTTAAAGCACTTAATAATAATAATTGCTTATTGTCACAAGTAGGTTTCAATGAAGTTACTGTGAAAAGCTCCTAGTCGCCACATTCCAGCGCCTGTTCGGGGAGGTTGGTACGGGAATTGAACCCGCGCTGCTGGTCTTGTTCTGCATTACAAGCCAGCTGTTTAGCCCACTGTGCTAAACTTCTTAAAACCTACTTCTTTAACCAATCTTTTGATCACCTGATCTAATAGCTCCTTATGTGGTTCTGTCAGATGTTGTTTGACATTGCTTCTGTGAAGTCCCGTTGGATGTTTTTTCCCGACCAGAGGAAATAATTTCTCTCCATCTACCTGATCAAATCCTTTAATCACCTCAATCAGATTACCCCTTAACCTTCTAAACTCATAGGAACATCAGAAACAGGAGCAGGAGTTGACCATTCGCCTGCTCCACCATTCATTATAATCATGGGTGATCATCCATGTCAACTCTACTTTCTTGCCCATTTCCCACTTGAGGGGACTTTTGTGAGGGGCCACAAAGAGTCCACACCGATATGTGGAGAACAAGGGCCTACCTTTCAGGTGTTATTCAACAGAGGCCTTAAGCACTTTTAATCAAAAAACAAAATTTATTCTATGAATTTAGTTAACATTTTTATAAACACACACAATAAGCATTTTATCAACTACAAATGTAAATACCCCACACCGCTATAGTACTATATATAATCCTTAATAAATTTCCCCCTTAAACTGTTCCAATTAAAAAACAAGATTCCATGAACCAGAAACCCCTTTTTTTTAACAAACCATTTTTATTTAGGTATTTTTGGCATAACAAACAACCACAGTACAAAAAAACAATAGAGTACAAAGAACAGTAATGAAAAAAAACAGCCGCCGACATCAGTCCTTCCAAGGACCGCCTATTAAACCCCCTACTCTATGCTACCCTAGCCCCCCCCCCCCCTCCCCCCCCTGCTGACGATTAATTCTCCACCAAGAAGTCAATGAATGGCAGAAAACCCTTTTCAAAGGCGTGGTCCAGCACACAGCACTCAAGACCTGGTTTAGATGCCCTTGTGTCCTTTCCAAAAGAGCAGGTTTGAATTTCTTACAGAAAACATTTATTTCTTTTCAAGTTATCAAGTAATCTGAAAACAGCTTTTAAAATGCAGAGAGAGAGAGACAGGACAAACCTTCTATGTCTGAATCCAGCAGCCATATGTGAAAACGAAAGCAAAAACTCAAGAGCCACACATCAGCCCCAAACCAAAGTGAAAGTAAAACTCAGAGCCACAGCCCAGCTCCACCCACACAATGACATCACTGAAGCCATGTGATAAGACAAAACATTTCTTAAAGGGAAACTCCCATGACACATCACTACCCTGGAAGACCCGTGCGGGATATAACAGGGACACAGGCCTATTCTGTGCAACTTGTCCTCATAATGTTTATACGTTTGATTCAAATAGCCCAGAACTGTGTTATGTATCACCTACTGAGTTATAATAAGACACAGCATAATCACAGGAGCTTGTATGCAATCCTGGACATATTTGCAATCATATTTTGTAATTGCTGTAGAGATGAGTGCACAGAGGGTTAATTGAATACTTTGAACTCACCCGTTATTTTCAATACATGTATAGAAGCTCTTTGGTAACTCCAAAGTATGATGGTTAGAATACCTGGCTACAGGACAGTTAAACGTTGTCTGACAAAGATACGAGGATTCTGGTGGATGTGAACCCAGAATACCAAGCCAGGGCTCTGGTCTTCATTCAATGTGCTTGTCTGAAGTGGGTCTCAAACTGTAACCCTCTGATGGAGGGGCAAGATTTCTACCTGAGCGGTAAAGGGACTGGAGACAGTGTTCATACTCATAGTTGATTGTTTGAGCTGGAGTGAGAAAACGAAATTAACCCTTCATAACTGAAGAGTTTCAGAGCCATTGCGGTTCATTTTATTTATTTATTTTTTTTTTTAAATGTTGTTTATAAATTACGTGTACCCAATTCATTTTTTTCCAATTAAGGGGCAATTTAACGTGTTCAATTCACCTACCTTGCACATCTTTGGGTTGTGGGGGCGAAACCCACGTAAACACGGGGAGAATGTGCAAACTCCACACAGACAGTGACCCAGAGCCGGGATTGAGCCTATTACCTCGGCACAGTGAGGCAACAGAGCTAACCCACTGCGCCACCATGCTGCCCGAGGTTCATTTTAAAGTGTACTCATAGTGGTACTGTAGGAAACATGGCAACCAATTGGCTCTCAGTCAGATCACAGACAGCACGTGACCAGAGAATTTATTTTTCTGGATGTTGGTTGAGATATGAATATCGGCCCCAGGGCACTGGGCAGAATTAGAACATAGAACATAGAACAATACAGCACAGAACAGGCCCTTCGGCCCTCGATGTTGTGCCGAGCAACATTTTCCTGCTCTTCTACAAACCAACATTGTAGGATCTTTTGTATCCACCTGAGGGGGGCAAACGGGGCCCTCGGTTTAACATCTCATCATCTCATCCAAAAGACAGCACCTTTGACAGTGCAGTGCTCCATTGGCACTCCACTAGAAGTGTCAACCTAGATTGTAGGCTCAGGTTTGTGGAGTTGACAGGCAGCACGGTACCACTGACTCATGGTGTGGAGGTCCCAGGTTCGATCCCGGCTCTGGGTCACTGTCCGTGTGGAGTTTGCACATTCTCCCCTTGTCTGCAGGGCTTCCATCCCCACAACCCAAAGATGTGCAGGTGGATTGGCTACGCTAAATTGCCCCTTAATTGGGGAAAAAAATGAATTTGGTACTCTAAATTTTTTTTAAAGAAAGAGGTAAATGTGCAACTCATTGAGCAATGGTTGAAATCAGCAAGCTGTCAATACTTAAATTATTGCATGATGCCCATTATGTTTCTTGCAGAGGCAGTGAACTGCAGTGCAAATGATGGGGCACTGATCGCCGTAGAAGGTCGTCTAGACTACCCAGAAAGTCCACGTCAATACTATGAAAACAATGAGTAAGTACACGTCTCGAGGTTCCAATCTATTCAGAAATCACAGTATCCAACCACACTTAGAGAAAGGCAGCAGAAGAGCACACAATTCCAAAATCCCCAAAATGCTAATCCAGCAGGCTTCCCTGTCTTCATGTGTCATTCCAAATTGGCAAGTTGTGTGACAGGCATCAGTTTGCAATAGTTCAACACCAGGACTTTCTTTCCTGGTCCGCTGAAGTCTGTGTATTGCAGGCACACCTACAGTGATGTTAGGGAGGGAGTTCCAGGAATTTTACCTTTGGTGACAGTGAAGGAATGGCCGATTTAGTTTCAAGTCAGGATGGTGTGTGGTTTGGAGGAGAACTTGCAGGCGGTAGTGCTCTTTCACCTTTTTACCTTAACTTACCTTTATTTACACTTGTCCCCGCCTGGCAGTAAAGAAAGATCCAAATATTCACACAGAGGTGTAGATCTGCCGACTCACCCTCTTCCTGCACAAATAATCAACTGATTAAGGATAAGAGGAGGCTTAATAGAAGTTATTAAAATTATGACATACTCTTTGTTGGGAAAGGCTGTTCAGTAATGTCGCTTGAAGGGTAGAGGACCAGAGGACACCTATTGAAAGTGATTGGCAAATGAATCAAAGGCGACATGAGGAAAACATTTTTTCTGCAGCGTGTGATTAGGATTTGAAATGCACTGCCTGTGGAGTTGGTGGAGCCAGACTCAACCATGACTTTCAAAATGTAATTGGATATGCACTTGAAGGGAAAGGAAACTTGCAGAGCTGTGGGGACAGGACAGGGGAGTGGGCCTAGCTAAACTGTTCTTGCAGCGATCTGGCATGGGCTCATTGGGCTGAATGTTCTCCTTCTGTGCTGTAACCATTCAATGAGTCTATAATTTTCTGACTGACGAGGGGTCAACAACAGAGCGGGGAGGTAACTTAAAAGAAATGTCTTTAGTCAAGTGTTTTCACAGGGTGTGTTTGACACTCAGGTGAGCAGGCTGGAGGGGTCTATGGTCTACTGTTCCTATTTCTTATGTTCTTATGAGGACAGTGGGATTAGTTTGGGATTTTTCTAGCAAAGCGATGAGACATAATGGGTCAAATGGCCTCCTTCTGTGCAACAGAAACTCTCTGATGGTTCACCTCTGTAATTTGTTTATTTAAAATAAATGGGTTACCTCCTCCCTCAAAACACTGTCGAGAGAACTTTGTGTTGTGTCCAAATCACAGCATTAATTTCAATGGGTGGGATTTTCCGACTCTGCGACCAACAGGATCTTCCGATCCAGCCCAAGTTGACCTCTCACAGCAGTTTCCCCGGTGGCAGGGCGGGAGAGACACGCAATAGCTCAAAGGCTTTGGCAGTACCGGAAGCTCTCACTGATGGGCAATGGCTTGCCGCATCCGCTGCGGGGAAACCCACCGCGGGGTAGTCCGGAAAATCCCTGCCAATGTCTCAGCCTTTAACATTAATGAACAACTGAATTCAATCTGCGGACATTTCATCACTGCCTGATCTCAGCAATAGGTGCACCACTGTTTGGTCTCAAGTTTTGCCATGGTAGCAATACTGGCTAGATAACACAGTGGAAAGTTGAAGAGAGTTTTTTCACACTGAGCTGATATGACCTGTAATGTGCTGCCCGAAAGGGTGGTGGATGTAGGTTCAATAGTAACTTATAAAAGGGAATTGGATGAATATTTGCATGGGAAAATAATTGTCGGACTGTGGGATAAGAGTAGGCAGGAATTAGATTTATTGGCTCAATGGGGCAAATAGTGTTGTAAGATTCTATAATCCTAAACATTCTTTGAAACTTTGGGCTGTCTTACTTTGAGGAACATTTCTCTTTTTCTAAATCAGATTTTGCCAGTGGACTATCTCTGTCCCGGAAGGAAAGCACATTTTACTGGAATTTATACAGTTCGATATAGAAACCGGAATCTTCTGTGGAAATGACTATCTCTCTGTGTACGACGAGCAAGATAAGCTTATCGGTGAGCGATGCCTTGAATAATTCCATGCAAACTTTATAACAGATTAACTCAGTGAATCTAATATTTAATCATAAATATCAAGCCAGCAAATCTAATTCTATGGTTTGCAAAGTGCAGCAGTTTGCTGTGATAATTTGAACAATTTGTTCTGTTTCAAATCTGCACCTGGCCATGGAATAGCAATCTGCTTTCAGTGGTAACACCGGTCTGGTGATCATGCATCGGCTGCCTGATTTGTTTCTGCAGTGTTCATTTGCTATCTACCCATTTTTGCCTTCTCCAATTTCAGTCTCTTGAGGATGCCTCAATTTTAATTGTGAAGTCACACGGGATCAAAGGTGAGCTGGCAGAACTGGCTCGGTCATAGAAGACAGAAGGTAGCAGTGGAAGGGTGCTTTTCTGAATGGAAGGTTGTGACTAGTGATGTTGCACAGGGATCAGTGTTGGGACCTTTACTGTTTGTCGTATATATAAATGATTTGGAGGAAAATGTAACTGGTCTAATTAGTAAATTTGCAGACGACACAAAGGTTAGTGGGCCCACTATCAGTGGATAGAGCAGGATTGGTTGGAGACTTGGGCTGAGAAATGGCAGATGGAGTTTAATCTGGACAAATGTGAGGTAATGCATTTTGGAAGGCCTAATACAGGTGGAAATTATACAGTAAATGGCAGAACCCTCAAGAGATTGACAGGCAGAGAGATCTAGACGTACAGGTCCACAGATCACTGAAAGTGGCAATGCAGGTGGATAAGGTAGCCAAGAAGGCATACAGCATTCTTGCCTTCATTGGCCAGGGCATTGAGTGTAAAAATTAGCAAGACATGCTGCAGGAGTACAGAACCTTTAGATAGGCCACATTTGGAATCTTGCGTACATTTCAGGACGCCTCACTACCAGGAGGATATGGAGGCTCTGGAGAGGATACAGAAGAGGTTTACCAGGATGTTGCCTGGTCTGGAGGGTATCAGCTATGAGGAGAGGTTCGAAAAACTCAGATTGTTTTCACTTAACACGGAGGTTGAGGGGCGACCTGATAGAATTTACAAAATTATGAGTGGCATGGAGAGTGTGGATAATCAGAAACTTTTTCCTTGGGAAGAAGTTGTAGCCACCTGGGTTGGCCACTTCCTCACACAAAATGGAAGAACGCAAAGATTTCAGGGTAAAATGGACATTGGCAAAGAAACCAGCAGTCTGCAGAATCCCCTGTATTCTAGCTGCCACAGAAACCCGACAGAATTGTAACTAACAAGCTGCGCATATTAATGAAGCGATTTACGGTGATTCCCAGGCACAATGGACACAACAGTTAAACATTCTATGGAAGGCCAGACATTCCGGCGCCAGTAGAGTCTAAGACAAAGGACACCAATAAGGTGTGAGGAACCGCCCGCGGATCGAGGCACAGCCTGTTATTGGGGAAATTCAAATCAATCGATTGGGAAGAGACCCAATCGATTGCAGGTTTATAGAGAGTCCGCCCAGAAGGATGCAAAGCCTCTGGGACCTATAAAAGTCAGGTCCCAGGACTGATTCGCTCTCTTGACCAGCTGCTCTTAGCCGGCCCACCCAGCAGAACATCTTAGCAGCTCTCTAAGAACCTTGAGAAGGAGAGGCCTGGTCAGCAGCCACCATCAAGTAAGTGTCATACAACGCACGCTACGAGAGTAGATACCCCTGACCCCTTTAGTCCACACCGACTGGAAGCCTGCGGATCCAGGACAAAGCAAGAGGCCATTGTTCCCTGATCCGGCAGTTCCCTTAATCCAGATAAGTATTGGCCTGTTAGTGGTAGGATTAGCCTAGTCTTGTAGTTTCATATGCATAAGTAGTAGATAACTATTATAATAAACGTGTCTTGTTTGAACTTACTAACTGGTGTATTGAGTTATTGGTCTGAACTTGAACCTGAAACTTGTGGCGGTATCTTAACGATACCTGACGACTCTAGAGCTAAGGAATAAAACAGAGCCAAACTGAGTGTAAAGCACACTCATCCAGAACGAGCAACAAAGTCAATTGCTTGGGACATAGGTTTAAGGTGCGAGGGGCAAAAATTTGGAGGAGATGTGCGAGGCAGGTTTTTATACAGAAAGCGGTGAATGCCTGGAACTCACTGCCGAGGATGTGTTGAAAGGAGGTACGATAGCAATGTTTAAGAGGCATCTTGGCAAACATGTTTAAGATGGGAATAGACGGATACGGACCCAGGAAGTACAGAAGGTTTTAGTTTAAACAGGCATCATGATCAGCACAGGCTTGGAGGGCCGAAGGGCCAGTTCCTCTTCTGTACTGTTCTTTGTTCTGCTGCCGAGACCCTTGTTCAGCTGCCTAGACCCTGAGCACTGGTGTCTCCTCCACCCTTCCCGTGCCAACCCTGTATTATAATTGACAGGAAAACCATTCCTGGCAATGGTCACCCGCCGTGCTTACCTCTTCCCCACCCATTCCTGCTTGGATTTCCAGCATGTGGTGAATGTATTACTGCTACCATTCACCATTGTGTTGCATTACACTATTGTATTATGTTGATGCCCTTGTGGGCTCTGCCTATGGCTCCGCCCCCTCGGGGGAGGTATATAGATCTGCAGCCTGTAGGCAGCACTCAGTACAGAGCAGTCGCAGGCAGGCACAGATCTAGCTTATTAAAACCACTGTTCACTTCTACTCATCGTCTCTTGTGAATTGATGATCGAATCAATTTAATCAGCTAAGATATCGCTATGGAAGCTGCCCTCAAACCTGATCAACTGGAACTCGACCCACAGGCAGCTAAAGCCAAAGGAATCTTTTTGCACTGGCTCCGCTGCTTTGAGGCCTACCTCGCCGCCTCCTCCTTGCCCTCCGTCACCGAGGCACAGAAGCTAAGTCTCCTCCATGCACGGGTGAGCCACCGAATCTCTGTATTAATTGAGGAAGGACCACGTACACAGACGCAGTCGCGATCTTGAAAAGACTTTACGTGAGGCCGGTGAACGAAGTGTTCGCGCGGCATCTCCTCACCACTTGTCGTCAACACTCTGGGGAATCGCTGGAGGAATACCTACGCGACCTGAGGGCACTCGCTCGAAACTGCAATTACAGGGATATCATGGCCTCGCAGCACATGGAACTCGCCATCCGGGACACCTATGTGGCTGGAGTCCGGTCCAAATATGTCAGACAGCGCCTGCTCGAAAAGGGCGCCTCGACCCAGAAGAGACGGTAATACTATCCACCTCATTAGAAGTAGCTTTCCCCTCCGATCACACGAGTCCCACGTGGTCACCCGACCTGAGGGTGTCCCAGGCCTGTGCCGTGCGGCTGCCCACCCAACCCGGGGCACCGCCCTGCTATTTCTGCGGCCAGAACCAGCACCTCAGGCAGCGTTGCCCGGCCCAGAACGCGACATGCAGTGACTGCGGCAAGAAAGGACATTTTGCCAGAGTCTGCTTGCCTGACTCAAAGCCCCTAAGTCGCAGGCCCGAATCACAGACTCACAGGCCCGCAGACACCGCAGCTTGGCTGCGTGCCTGCTGGTACCGCCCCCTTCCTCGGGCCACCATCATCTGCCTCGGGCCACCATCTTTAACTCTGCCCGAAACGTGCGACTCATGGGGGTCGCCATCTTGGCCGCCATCTTCAACCCAGCCCCCCATGTGTAACTCATGACGCGACATGCCGCACGACATGTGCGAACTACAGGGGCCGCCATCTTGGCCGCCATCTTCAACGCCACCCGATACGTGAGACCGATGGTGGCCGCCATCTTGGGACTATGGCTCCGCACCCTCGGGGGAGGTATATAGATCAGCAGCCTGTTGGCGGCACTCAGTGCAGAGCAGTCGCAGGCAGGCACAGATCTAGCTGATTAAATCCACTGTTCACTTCTACTCATCGTCTCGTGTGAATTGATGGTCGCATCACAGCATTGACAATTAAACTGTATTAAAATGACATGGGCTTCACAATGCTGAACTTTAACCCTTTTAGATCCCTTCCTTCCTTCGCCCCAGTTAAAATCAGTGCTCTGAATTGTGATTAAATCCCTCTCGCTTGGCAATGTGAAATAATTGATCGTGAATCAACGGTGGAAATGAAAACTGCAGGCATTGCTGATTCGCTGTCGTTCAGTTTGCTCCACCTCTCAAGGCAGATACCTGAATCCTGTGGATTATAATCTAGAAATCAAAAGTCTTGCATTTATCTAGCACTTTTCATGACCTCAGGATCTCCCAGAACACTTTGCACCCTTGCATCCAGTTAATTATTTTTGAAGTGCAGCCATTGTTGTAATTTCAGGAACACACCAGCTAATTTCAGCACAGCAGGATCACAGATAAAGCAATATGCAAATGACCAGAAAATCTGCTTTTGTGATGTTGATTAAGGGAGAAATATTGGGCGGGATTCTCCGACCCCCCCACTGGGTCGGAGAATCCCCCCACCACCTTGATGGCGGTGCCGTATTCTCCGGCGCCGATTTTCGGTCATGGGCGGGATTCACGCTATGCCGCTGGGGCCGTTGGCAGTGTCCCGTCCCCCCCCCTCCCCCAGCAATTCTCCGGGCCCTGGTGGGCCGAGCGGCTTCCCATTTTTGGCCAGTCCCGCCAGCATGGATTGGACATGGTCCCACACGACGGGACCTGGCAGGTAAATTGGTTGGTGCGGTCCACGGTGAGGCGCGGGGGAATCAGGGCCCACTGATCTGCGGGCGGGCCTGTGCCATCGGGGCAGCTCTTCCTTCCGTGCCGGCCCCTGTAGGGCTCCGCCATGGCCGACACGGAGAAGACCCCCTCATGCGCACATGCCAGAATACGCCGGCTGGTCTGAGCAAGCACGGAGCCACGCTGGCGGTTCTGCGCATGCGCTAACTCGCTCAGTTCCTTTGGCGCCGGCTGGCGCGGTGCCAACCCCTTCGGTGCCGGCCTAGCCCCCGGAAGTGCGAGAATTCCGCTACTTCCGGTTGGTCCGACGCTGGAGTGGTTTATGCCGTTTTTGACGCTGGCGTCGGGCCATCGTGCCGATTGCGGAGAATCCCGCCCATTGAGGTCACTGGGGAGATATCCACGATTCCATTTCAGAATATTGGTTTGGGATCTTTTATGCCCAACTGAGAGGGCAGATTGGGCCTTGATTTAATGATACCTGAAAGCCAATCTGAAAGGGCAACACTTTCTTAGCACTGTGCCGGGAGAATCAGAGAGAAATGTCCAATCTTTGGATATGTGAATATTTACGCTGATTATCTGTATTAATCAATGCATTCTCTTGCCAGGTACATTCTGTGGCACAATTCCTCCCTCACCACTTGTGATCAGCACCAAGAGTGTGACACTGAAATTTACATCTGATTTTAATCAACTTGGAACTGGGTTCTCGGTTCAATATAAACCAGTGGAGCCTGGCACATTGAGAGGTACTTTTCATTAATCTATGTGAAATCCATTTCGATCATTGATAATGATTAAAAATTCTTTCATGGGATGTGTGGTATTTTTAAAGTATAGGCTTGCAGGCCGCGAAGGTACAAACAGGAGGTTTATTGGAAAGGTGTTTTCTCACTGGCTGTGAGAAGAGACTGGCCATTAGCATGCCCAAACTACCAATGACATCATCGATGCATCACATGTTCAAATTCTTAAAGTGACCTTGGGCACGAATTACCAACCGTATCCCGCCGGAATTGAGGCGGGATGTGGCCAACAGACCAAGGCAGGCCAGCAGCACGGTTCAATTCCCGTGCCAACCTCTCCAAACAGGCGCCGGAATGTGGCGACTAGGGGCTTTTCACAGTAACTTCATTGAAGCCTACTCGTGACAATAAGCAATTTTCATTTTTCATTCCTTCAATGTGGCTGGATTAAAATCCTCGAATTCTCTTCTGATCAACAGTGTGGGTGTATCTACACCACGTGGACTGCAGAGGCACGAGAAAGCAGCTCAGCATCACCTTTTGAAGGGTAATTAGCCATCAGCAACAAATGCTGACAATGTCCTCATCCTGTTGTGTATATCGAATATCGATATACTTCCAAGTCAGAATGGTTTGTGACTTGGAGGGAACATGGAAGTGATGGTGTTCCCATGCGTCTTCTGCCCTACGTGGTAGTGCTCGAGATTTTGGAAGGTGCTCTTGTAAGGCCTTCAACCTGGCCTGCCTCTACTTGCTATCAATGACTCACAAGTATTTGGATATTGTTCCACTAAATCTGACACACCTATGTTAATAGCACGATGCAATAGTACATACAATACTGTTTACTTAGTAGTCCTGTGAGCTGGAGTTTGACGCACTGCTGAAGTTTCTGTGTGTGTCTTCGGAGTGGCTAAGCAAACCACTCTATCCACTGCAGCAATAATTTCGTCATCTACTTTGACTTTGTGCCAAATAAGGTAATATCTGTTTTTAGCTCAATTAATTGGTTCTCAATTACATCAGTGCCTTTTTAACTTGTCTTTATGTCCGTGGCCTCACACAAAGCCATGTTGAAATATTAAAGCCAGCCTGACTCTGTTTTGTTGTCTCTTACACTGTTATCAATCCCCAGGCTGGTACAGACAGATATCTTTATTTCCTCTAACGGCCACAAAAAAGGGTCTATCTTTCTCGCAGTTTCATTCATTTTGCAGACATTGTTCATTCTGGCAAGGCCGTGTTTTGACTAAATTATCCATCTTGCCTTGCACCCAAAACACAATTCTTGCAAGTGCTCCGGTCAGGGTACTGTTGTCGTTGATGTTGGCTGCTGCCACCTTGAGACAAACAGGGCCACCAAGCAACTGGTCTATATTCATTAATATAAAATAAGAACAGTTACATGGTTAAAAGGTGATTAGTACACTTTTTAAAAGTAAATAATACATCAGCTTACATAATCGGAGGAGCCTTCATGAGTTGCTGCAGTGCATCTTGTAGATAGTAGACACTGCTGCCACTGTGCGTCAGTGGTGGAGAGAACAGTGGCGGAGAGAGTGAATCTTTAGGTTGGTGAAAGGTATGCCTTTGTCCTAGATCATTTAAAAAAAATGTTTTAATTGGGTTTATCGAACATATTATATTTACAGGTGTACATGGAAAAGAAAAGTAAAATACTGAGAAGATATTATACACAAGATAAAAGCAACAACGTTATATAGTTAGCAAAATCGCATGCTCAACCAGTAAAGGGAAACATGTTGTGGGGAGGGACTATATACATGAAATGAAAATGAAATGAAAATCGCTTATTGTCACGAGTAGGCTTCAGTGAAGTTACTGTGAAAAGCCCCTAGTCGCCACATTCCGGCACCTATCCGGGGAGGCTGGTACGGGAATCGAACCGTGCTGCTGGCCTGCTTGGTCTGCTTTCAAAGCCAGCGATTTAGCCGAGTGAGCTAAACCAGCCCCTGTTAAACCAATACATCGAGGTATTGGAGAGACAGTGCAGTATATCTGTGAGGCGGCCTGATGTTGCTGCTTGCTTCTCCCGGTTGGCCCTCGCTGCCGCTGTGGTTATGCGTTCACCTCTGCTTCGACCGTTCGTCATTTCTTCCTCCTGTGTTTTCATACTTTCTGTTGCTGTGTTTGCCGTGGTTGTTGTTGTTTCCTGTGACCTCCTTCCAGTTTGTGTCCCCCCCCCTTCACCGGCTCCCCTTTATTGTTCTTTGCTTTCTCTCTATCATTCTTCCCCCCCCCCCCCCCCCCCCCCCCCCCCCACCTTGCAGGGGGGCCCTGCAGTTCGCCTTTCCTTTTCTTGAGTTTAGCTATCCTCCCTATGAATAGATATGGCTGGTCTGATACCCCGAAGACCGCCACTTTCGGGCATGGCTCCACCCTCACCCCCACCACTTTGGACATTGCCTCAAAGAAGGCTGTCCAGTACTCCACAAGTTTGGGGCAAGGCCGGAACATGTGGGCGTGGTTGGCCGGCCTGTTCGCCACCATTCACATCTGTCCTCCACCTTTGGGAAGAACCTACTCATTCAGGTTCTTGTTAAGTGGGCCCTATGTACCACTTTTAGTTGCTGAGCCTCGCACACGTGGAGGGGGAGCTGACCCTGTGCAGTGTTTCACTCCAGAGTCCCCACCCTATTTCGATCCCCAGGTCTTCCTCCCATTTCCTTCTTGTTGCATCCAGTATGGTGTCGGCCCTTTCTACCAGTCGTTCATACATGTCGCTACAGTTCCCTTTATCTAGGATGTTCGCGTCAAGTAGCTCCTCTAGTAATGGCTGTCGTGGTGGTCGTGGGTACGTCCTTGTCCACCTTCGTAGGAAGTTTTTAAGTTGTAGGTACGTTAGTTCGTTACCCTTAGCTAGTTGAAATCTCTTTGTCAGTTTATCCAGCGTTGTGGCCCTGCCGTCAGTGTATAGGTCCCTAACTGTCAGTGTCCCCCCGTCCTGTCTCCACTTTTCAAAGGTGCGTCAGTGAGCGCTGGTGCGAACCTATGGTTATTGCAGATGGGCGCCTTGTCCGACATTTTGGTCAGGCCGAATTGCTACTGTGGTTGGTTCCAGGTCTGGAAGGTGGCTACCACCACTGGGCTGCTGGAGTGTTTTTTGGATGGGGATAGGAATGCGGCTGTGGCAAGGGCCCGGAGGGAGGTCCCCTTGCAGGAGGCCTCCTCCGCGCGCACCCACTCAGTTTCTGGCTCCTTGATCCATCACCTTACCTGTTCGGCTGTCGCCGCCCAGTGACAGAATTGGCCCTTCTTTACTTCCTCTGTCAGACTGGTCAGGTTCCATTTGTGGATCCTCTTCCAGGCATGAGCAATTTGGATCCCCAGGTTGCGGAATTTATGTTGTGCTTGTTTGAACGGCAATTCCCTTAGTGCTGTTCCCCCCTCCTTGCAGGTGTACCGGAAAGATCTCGCTTTTGCTCATGTTGAGTTTGTAGCCCGAGAAGGTCCCAAACTCTTTCAGGAGCACGATGATTCCGTCCATGCTGCTTTGTGGCTCTGAAATGTAGAGGAGCAGGTCATCTGCATAGAGTGAGACTCTGTGCTCTCCCCCTCCCCTTTGGATTCCCCTCCAGTTTTTTTGCCACCCTGAGAGCGATCGCTAATGGTTCGATCCCTAGGGCAAACAGCAGCGGGGATAGTGGGCATTCCTGCTTGGTGCAGCTGGAAGCACTGGCAGTTGATGCTGTTTGTCCATACGCTCACCATGGGGGCATTGTGTAGGAGCTTCACCCAGGAGGTGAACCCTGATCCAAGCCCGAACCGTTCTTGTACCTCTAAGAGGTACTTCCACTCAACTCCGTCGAAGGCCTTTTCTACGTCCAGGGATACGATCACCTCTGGTGTTCTCTCCCCGGAGGGGGTCATTATCGCGTTCAGCGGGCGCCTGATGTTCGAAGTTAGCTGTCTACCTTTGACAAAGCCCGTCTGGTCATCTGAGACCACCTCTGGTACGCAGTCTTCTAACCTTTTGGCTAGGATCTTGGCCAATATTTTGGTGTCTGCATTCAGCAGTGAGATGGGTCTGTATGACCCACATTCCTTTGGGTCTTTGTCTTTTTTTTTAGAGAAATACAGCACAGAACAGGCCCTTCGGCCCACGATGTTGCGCCGAACTTTTGTCCTAGGTTAATCATAGAATTTTGGACAATTTTTCATGGCCAATCCACCCAACCTGCACATCTTTGGACTGTGGGAGGAAACCGGAGTACCCGGAGGAAACCCACGCAGTCACGGGGAGAATGTGCAGACTCCACACAGACAGTGACCCAAGTCGAAATCGAACTTGGGACCCTGGAGCTGTGAAGCAATTGTGCTATCCACAATGCTACCGTGCTGCCCTTAAGAAGTTAACCTACACTCCATTATTCTACCCTAATCCAAGTACCTATCCAATAGCCGCTTGAAGGTCCCTAACTTTTCCGACTCAACTACTACCACAGGCAGTGCATTCCATGCCCCCACTACTCTCTGGGTAAAGAACCTACCTCTGACATCCCCTCTATATCTTCCACCATTTATCTTAAATTTATGTCCCCTTGTAATGGTGTGTTCCACCCGGGAAAAAGTCTCTGACTGTCTACTCTATCTATTCCCCTGATCATCTTATAAACCTCTATCAAGTCGCCCCTCATCCTTCTCCGTTCTAATGAGAAAAGGCCTAGCTCCCTCAACCTTTCCTCGTATGACCTACTCTCCATTCCAGGCAACATCCTGGTAAATCTCCTTTGCACCTTTTCCAAAGCTTCCACATCCTTCCTAAAATGAGGTGACCAGAACTGCACACAGTACTCCAAATGTGGCCTGACCAAGGTTTTGTACAGCTGCATCATCACCTCACGGCTCTTAAATTCAATCCCTTTGCTAATGAACGCTAGCACACCATAGGCCTTCTTCACAGCTCTATCCACTTGAGTGGCAACTTTCAAAGAACTATGAACATAGACCCCAAGATCTCTCTGCTCCTCCACATTGCCAAGAATCCTACCATTGACCCTGTATTCCGCATTCAGATTTGTCCTTCCAAAATGGACAACCTCACACTTGTCAGGGTTAAACTCCATCTGCCACTTCTCAGCCCAGCTCTGCATCCTATCTATGTCTCTTTGAAGCCGACAACAGCCCTCCTCACTATCCACAATTCCACCAATCTTCGTATCATCTGCAAATTTACTGACCCACCCTTCAACTCCCTCATCCAAGTCGTTAATGAAAATCACAAACAGCAGAGGACCCAGAACTGATCCCTGCGGTACGCCACTGATAACTGGGCTCCAGGCTGAATATTTGCCATCCACCACCTTCTATCGGTTAGCCAGTTTGTTATCCAACTGGCCAAATTTCCCACTATCCCATGCCTCCTTACTTTCTGCATAAGCCTACCATGGGGAACCTTATCAAATGCCTTACTAAAATCCATGTACACTACATCCACTGCTTTACCTTCATCCACATGCTTGGTCACCTCCTCAAAGAATTCAATAAGACTTGTAAGGCAAGACCTACCCCTCACAAATCCGTGCTGACTATCCCTAATCAAGCAATGCCTTTCCAGATGCTCAGAAATCCTATCCCTCAGTACCCTTTCCATTACTTTGCCTACCACCGAAGTAAGACTAACTGGCCTGTAATTCCCAGGGTTATCCCTATTCCCTTTTTTGAACAGAGGCACGACATTCGCCACTCTCCAATCCTCTGGTACCACCCCTATTGACAGCGAGGACGAAAAGATCATTGCGAACGGCTCTGCAATTTCATTTCTTGCTTCCCATAGAATCCTTGGATATATCCCGTCAGGCCCGGGGGACTTGTCTATCCTCAAGTTTTTCAAAACGCGCAACACATCTTCCTTCCTGACAAGTATCTCCTCAAGCTTATCAGTCTGCTTCACTCTGTCCTTTCCAACAATATGGCCCCTCTCGTTTGTAAATACTGAAGAAAAATACTTGTTCAAGACCTCTCCTATCTCTTCAGACTCAATACACAATCTCCCGCTACTGTCCTTAATCGGACCTACCCTCGCTCTAGTCATTCTCATATTTCTCACATATGTGTAAAAGGCCTTGGGGTTTTCCTTGATCCTACCCGCCAAAGATTTTTCATGCCCTCTCTTAGCTCTCCTAATCCCTTTCTTCAGTTCCCTCCTGGCTATCTTGTATCCCTCCAGCGCCCTGTCTGAACCTTGTTTCTTCAGCCTTACATAAGTCTCCTTCTTCCTCTTAACAAGACATTCAACCTCTCTTGTCAACCATGGTTCCCTCACTCGACCATCTCTTCCCTGCCTGACAGGGACATACATATCAAAGACACGCAGTACCTGTTCCTTGAACAAGTTCCACATTTCACTTGTGTCCTTCCCTGACAGCCTATGTTCCCAACTTCTGCACTTCAATTCTTGTCTGACAGCATTGTATTTACCCTTCCCCCAATTATAAACCTTGCCCTGTTGCTCGCACCTATCCCTCTCCATTACTAAAGTGAAAGTCACAGAATTGTGGTCACTACCTCCAAAATGCTCCCCCACTAACAAATCTATCACCTACCCTGGTTCATTACCAAGTACTAAATCCAATATGGCCTCCCCTCTGATCGGACAATCTACATACTGTGTTAGAAAAGCTTCCTGGACACACTGCACAAACACTACCCCATCCAAACTATTTGATCTAAAGAGTTTCCATTCAATGTTTGGGAAGTTGAAGTCGCCCATGACTACTACCCTGTGACTTCTGCACCTTTCCAAAATCTGTTTCCCAATCTGTTCCTCCACATCTCTGCTGCTATTGGGGGGGGCCTATAGAAAACTCCCAACAAGGTGACTGCTCCTTTCCTATTTCTAACTTCAACCCATATTATCTCAGTAGGCAGATCCCCCTCGAACTGCCTTTCTGCAGCTGTTATACTATCTCTAATTAACAATGCCACCCCCCCCCCCCCCCCCCCACCTCTTTTACCATCCTCCCTAATCTTGTTGAAACATCTATACCCAGGGACCTTCAACAACCATTTCTGCCCCTCTTCTATCCAAGTTTCCGTGATGGCCACCACATCGTAGTCCCAAGTACAGATCCATGCCTTAAGTTCATCCACCTTATTCCTGATGCTTCTTGCATTAAAGTATACACACTTCAACCCATCTCCTTGCCTGCAAGGGTATTAGCAAAATTGAGGCTTGTGCTAGCATGGGTGGCAGTGAGTGTGCCACTAGCCACCGAGTCTGAGAACATCTCCAGCAGGTGCGGGGCCAGTGCTGTCTCAAATCTTTTATAGACGTCCGCCGAGAACCCTTCCGGCCCCGGCGTCTTCCCCGCCTGCACGGAGCTAATACACTCCATGTTTCCCCCAATGCTGGTGGTGCTTCCAAGCCCCGTTTCTTGTCTTCCCCCACAACTGGCATGTCCAGTCCATCAAGGAACTGTTTCATCTCCGACTTCCCCGCTGGGGGTTCTGAGGTGTACAGCCCTTGGTAGAAGGCCTCAAAGGTTTTGCTGACCCTTTCTGGGCCTCGAAGGTTTTGCTGACCTTTTCTGGTTCTGTTTCCAATGTGCCTCTGCTGTCTCTAATTTGGGCTATCTCTCTCGTAGCTGCCTGCTTTCTCAGCTAGTGTGCCAGCAGGCGGTTGGCTTTCTCTGTGTTCGTATAGGGTCCCCTGTGCCTGGTGGAGTTGTGCACTGCTTTCCTGGTGGAGAACAGGTCAAAGTTCCTTTGTAGCTCTTTCCTCTCCGCCAGGAGCTCTACGGTCGAGCCTCGGAGTACTTACGGTCTACCTCCAGTATGGAGTCGACCAGCTGCTGGCTAGCCATCCTTCCCTCCCTGTCTCTGCGCTTCTAAAGTGATAATTTCCCTTCTAATTACGGCCTTTAGTGCTTCCCAGAAGGTTGGAGAGTGAGACCTCCCCGTTTTGGTTGTTCTCCGTATACTCTGCTATGACCTGCGATACCTTTTCATTGAAAGCCTTGTCAGCTAGTAGGGCAGTGTCCAACCTCCATGCGGGGCATTGGGCCCTGTCCGTCTCCAACCTCACATCCATACAATGCGGAGCGTGGCCGGAGATTACAATTGTGGAGCATTCCGTTTTGATCAGCCCTGGAAGCACCGTTTTCCCCACCACAAAGAAGTCAATTCTGGTATATACGAAGTATACTGGGGAGAAGAACGAGAACTCCTTCTCCCCTGGTTGGGTGAACCTCCAGGGGTCCACTGCCCTCATCTGCTCCATAAAACGACCAAGTTCCTTCACCATGTTTGAGGTCCTCCCTGTTTTGGGGTTTGATCTGTCAGTCCTTGGATCCTGGATCTCGGCCACGTATACCGTGGGGTCCCTGCCTTTGATGCCCTCCGGCAGGCCCACAATCCGTATGTTTTGCCTTCTTGAGCGATTCTCTTGGTCATCTACCTTGCCCTTCAGGTTTCCCTGCCTCGTGGCCAGCCTCACCACCTCCTTTTCCAGCACCGTGATCCGGTCGCTCTTCTCAGTTGCGGCCTTCTCCCACTCTTTAAGCCTCTTGGGCTTCCAATCTATTCTCTGTTCTGCTCAGGGCGAGCTGTATTTCAGCCAGCACCTTGGACACCGCTGCCTTCACCGCGATCTCGATGCCTGCCCTCACCCCTGCTTTTATTTCCTGCTGGTGCTCCCTCGGTGAAGGATACCTTCCAGTTTCCCTGTGGTACAGGTGCAATTTGCTCCCACTTGTCCTGCTCCCTTCTCCCTTCAGTTCAGCGAAACCTCCACTCCGCCGACTCGTGCGCCAGTCTGCTCGTCTAAGTGCATTTGCCCCTGGCCCCTCCTGCTCCTGGTGTCTGTTCTGCCTCTAGCTTGGTTTACTTCAGGCATTTTCGCCTCTAATCTCTCGCTTTCTTCCTTTCTCTGCCCTATTACGGTTGGGGAATGGATTGCTGTGTCTTTTTGGTGGTTTTAGTTGAAACGTGGCTGTTTATCGGGTCCATGGGAAGAGAGCCACCTAACATGCGACTGCTCAGCATGTTGTCATCACCGGAAGACCTTGTCCGATGTGGAGCTTCTTGAGTGCTGTTCGAACTGCAATTATTCAAGTAGAGAATATTCCACCACACACCTCACTTGTGCCTTGTAGATGGTGGACAGGCTTTGGGGAGTCGGGATGCAAATTACTCGTTGCAGAATTCCCAGTCTCTGACCTGTTCTTGTAGAGACAGTGGGCTGGATTCTCCACAACCAAGCGCCGGGGCGGAGAATCCAACTTCACGCCAAAATCGGGCCCGGCGCTGGTGTGGTGATTCTCTGGGACGCGATAATCGGCATGATCGCGGAGTACTCCGCGAGGCTCGAGGCCCATTGTCAGAGGCCAGCCCAGCAATCCTCCGCTCCCAACCGGCCGAGTTCCCGACGCTGTGTTTCTAACCACCTATTGCCGGTCGAGGTGCTCGTGTAGCGGCTGTGGACTCAGTCTGCGGCCACCCTGGTTGGGGAGGGGGGGGGGGGGGGTGGAATCGTACACCAGTGGGGGGTCCTTATAGGCGGCCAGGGCACAGATCTGCATGGTTTGATCTTCGGGTGCGCGGCCGATCTACATTTTTTATCTGCCTCGCGGTCCGGGTCCGCCACGGCGCTCAAAGCAGCCGCTGGAGGCCGCTGCCGTGCGCATGCATGGACTCAAAACCGGAAGTGCAGGGGCCCGTATCCGCAGCTAAAGCTACGTGAACTACTCTGGGTTCCTGCTGGACCCCTGCAGGTCAGTGAATTGACTCCACTTTTTCACAGGAATCTTCAGAGTGAAACGCCAGTGTTTTTACACCGGCCTAGGGATGTAGTCCCATTTTGGGAGAATCTAGTTTATGGCTAGTCTGTTCAATGGCAATCCCCAGGGTGTTGACAGTGGAGGATTTGGCGGTGGTAATGCTATTGAATGTCAAGGAGAGATGGTTAGATTCACTCTTGTTGGAGATGGTGATTGCCTAGCACTTGAGTGACATGAATGCCACTTGTCAACCTGGCCTGAATGTTGTCCAAGTCTTGCTGCATATGGACAGGGACTGCCTTAGTAGGTGAGGAGTTGCAAATGGTACTGAACATTGTCCAATCATTAGCGAACATCTCCACTTCTGACCTGATAGAGGGAGGGAAGGTCAACGATGAAGCAGCTGAAGATGGTTGAACTGAGGACACTATCCTGAAGAACTCCTGCAGTGATAGCCATGGACTGAGATAACTGGTCTCCAACAACCACAACCACCTTCCTTTGTGCCAGATATGATTCAAACCAGTGAAGAGTTTTCCCCCTGATTCCCACGGACTCCAGTTTTGCTGGGGCTTCTTGATGCCATACTTGATCAAATGCTGCCTTGATGTCGAGGGCAGTCACCCTCACCTCACCTCACCTCTTGAATTCAGGTCTTACATTCATATTTGGACCAAAGCTGCAATGAGCTCAGGAGCAGGGTGACTCTGGGAGCTTTTAAGACTCAGATTGGTAGATTTTCTTCGATAATATTTTCTTCCATTCTCCATAAACTTAAGTCCGCCCAAAGTTCTGTGCCTGTTTCTTAACTTGCATCAAGTCCCTTATCAATCCTGTGCTCACTGACACACATTTACTCCCGGTCCAGCAATGCTTTCATCCATTTTTCCTATCTCTCTAATCTCCTCCAGCCCTATGACCCTCCAGGATATCTGCGCTCATTGAATTCTGAGCTCTAACACATCCCCGATTTTAATTGCCCACCATTGGCAGCTGCACCGTCACTTACCAAAGCTCTAAACTCTGGAATTCCTTCCCTAAACCTCTCTGGCACTCCATCTCACTCACCTTTTTTGAAATAAGTTTAAAGTGCCCAATTTTTTTTCCAATTCAGGGGCAATTTAGCGTGGCCAATCCACCTGCTCTGCACAGCTTTTGGTTGTAGGGGTGAAACCCACGCACACACGGGGAGAATCTGCAAACTCCACCTGGACCGTAACCTGGGGCCAGGATCGAATCCGGGTTCTCAGCACCATGAGGCAGCAGTGCTAACCACTGCGCCACCATGCTGCCCGATCCCACTCACCTTTTAAGATGCTTTCTGAAGCCTACCTTGTTGACCACCTTTTAATTCTCTGGTCAATTAGAGGGATTTTACACTTGGGTAACCAGCAGTGAAGGGTGAGAACAACGGGAAAACCCATTGGCTGTGGTGGGATCAGCAGATTCTGCCGCTGGCCAATTACGAGCCACCTTCACCGCTGCGGGAGTCGGGAGGAATCCAGCCCAGGAGTATTTCTTCTTGGTGGGTGGAATTTTCCTTTCTGCTGGCTGCACAGCAGGCTTTTCTCATCATATTGTCCAGCACTGAGAAAAATAAAATCCTGGAGGCGTGTGCCATGCTGTCATGTTGGCAGAGCAGGTCTAAAAAAGCCAGCAACATCGGGTTTCCGTAGGTGGGGTGCCATTTTTAAAGGGTGCCCGATCTCAAGTTTTAAAAAAAAAAGAGAGGAATTCTCCCTCCACACACACGGAAGACCTCCCGCATGCATACGGGCAACCACCCCCTCCTCGGGGACACCCCCATGCACAAGGAACCACAACCCACATATACACTGGAAACCTCCCTTCTCCATTGACATGGGGAACCCTCTCCACAACGGTCCGCCTGGCACTGCCCAGGCATATACCTCTCCACCCTGGGGGCTGTGCGTGCCTGTATGCCCCTGCATGGTGTCTTCACCCAGTTCAGATTGCTCAAGACCTGTTGTAAACCTCGCAGATGTGACGTCGCCGGCGAGGAGGGGATCCCAGCGTGGGGGGATGATATAGCAGGAAAGTATAATTATACGTTCATGCGTTTCAATGAAAGGAACCTCGTTATGTCAATTGGGGGGGGGGGGGGGGGGGGGGTGTGAGTGACGAACAATCCCGCTGTGAGATCTTACCAGTGAGAATCTTGTTTTTTCCAATTCGTGGCAATATGTGCAGTGAGCGTGGGCACAAACTCCCTGCAAGTGTCAATGCTATCTGATAATTCTACCATGCATGACCTCGTGGATTGGTAGAACCGGTTAAATGGCTTCCTGATTCCTAATCTCGTAATGTTTATTTTATGGTGAGCTGAACTGAGAGGATCACTTCTGATTTAATTCAGTTTGCATTGGCACCTCTGAAACACATTCCTGGGCTGAAATGGCCATTAAGACTTCTAGTACCTGACCCTATGTTAAAGGTTCCATAAAAATGTAACTTTTAGTTGTTGAAATTTTGTACACACAAGCGCTCAAATTCCAGATGAGCTCCATTTATCTTCAAGTACTGGTACCGCAGATAACACCGGCTGTAATATTAACATGGGTGGTGGAAGGCTTTGTAGGCACTACCCCATCACTCAAGTTGTTGTTCCCCACATTACACTCAACCAAAAGTGAAGAAGCAGCAATGGTAAATGTGCGAGGGCTGGTGGGGGAACTGAGGGGGAAGGTAAAGTTTCTCCACAGCATTAATGCAGAGGTGTGTGATAGCAAGTTGGCTGCCTGTCTAACACTCCAAATGGTTTCCTTATCCATAGAATGAGCCCTCTGGCTGAAATACAGCCTCTCTGCCAATGCAGCACCCCTCAGTACCTGCTGAGCCTGTCGCAGCATGTCCATGTCTTGTTGTGGGATTAAAACGCATCGGGCAGGATTCTCCATTGGCTGATGCTGAAATTGGGAAATGCCATTGGGCGGAGAATAGTTTCCGATGCCAAAAGCACAGCGGGCGCTGTTTTGACGCCAAATCCCAATTCTCCGTCACCTCAACAGCAGCGACAATGCGGTCTGGAACGCACGTACAGTAAACACTGTTTGCATATAATTAGTGGGCCTGACCAGGTATTCTCCGGGGCTTCCACGATTCTCCACCTCCAATGGGCCGAGTTTCCGATAGTGCGGGTCACTTGTGCTTTTAAAAATTGTGAAACAGGCGCTATGGTTGCTGAGGGAGAGAGAGGGGTATGGAAAGTGTCCAACATTGGCATTGTTTGCTGACAGTTGTGCCATTGGCTGGGGGGCTTCTGTCAGGGCCGGGGGGAGTAGCTGGGGTTGGCCAGGGGGTGGGCTGTGGGGTCAGGGTGAACGGACATGGAATACCATTGCTGCATCCAAAAAGGCAGCTGCGCAGGCCGCTGACAGCCCACTGTGAATTTACGGCCATGGGCCGTACAGGTGTCCCCCTCAGGCCACCGCATAAGTGCCCTCTGGCCCCATCCAACCCATCAGCTGTATGGGCATGCTCCAGCATAACCAGCGCCATCTTGTTGGCTGGGATGTGTGTGTGGGGATTGTAATGTGTATATGCGGCTGCAGCTTGTCAGACTCCCGAGTGTCAATCATGGACCCAGCGAATTGCTCACCGTTTTTCATTGGTATCGGTTTTGTTTCACGTGCCGCTGGTGTTAGTCCCTCTACGGTCGCTGAATTGGTCCAGGTTCGGCGCCAGTTTTGCTGTCGTGGAAGTCCACGAATCCTGCCCTGGTGACAACACTTAGTCTCAAGAACGGAGAACCCAGTCCATAATCTTTTGACTCTCAGAAAAATTTCAGGGTATTTCAGTCCCGCCTACCGCTGGACCAGAAATTCCTCCCTAACTCAACATGACCTTTGACTATTCCATCAAAATTTCCGTCCCGCTGCGATGGTTTTGGCCATGGTGGGATTGGAAAATTCCGGTCAAAGGCTCGGATTATACCAGGAGGTGGGATTGAAGCACCTGCACCAGTAAAATCAAAGAGGGCAGAATAGCTCCATTTTATCAATGGGGAGACTGGATGAGAGGACACTGTCTGTCTGGCCTGAGGAGGCAGGCAACCAATTTACATTATTAAAGGCTCAATTCGAGGCCATTGTATGGTGCCCTCGACATTCTCCCAACGGCAGGGCTATCTCTGGGGGTATAGCAAAGCCGCCAATAAATACTGCTCTGCAGAAACTCACCAAGGCTCCTTCGGCAACACCTTTCAAACCCACGATCCCTGCCATCTAAAACGACAAGGGCAACAGATACATGGGAACACCGCCAAATGAAAGATCCCATTAAAGCGACTCACCATCCTGACTTGGATTTATATTGCCGTTCCTTCACTGTCGTTGGGTTAAAATCCTAGAACTCCGTCCCTTACAGCATTGTGGTTGTACCAACACCACAGGGACTGCAATGTTTCACGAAGGTGGCTCACCACCACCCTGACAAGGGCAATTAGGAATGGGTAATAAATGCTGGCCGAGCCAGCGATGCCCACATTCCATTAATACATTTTAAAAAAGTAACAAAGGCACAGGGTGGGATTTTCTGCCCACCCCGTGACATGTTTTAGGTTGGCAGAAGCGGCCCACCATTGGCCGTCGCTGTCAAAGGGTTTTCCCATTGTTTGCACCCTCCGCTGCAGGGGAACTAGCGATGGGGGGCGGGGTCACCACGGGTAGGACCGGAAGATGCCACTGGCAGGAACAGCCGGAAAGCTTTGGCCATAGATTTTCTACAGGATCTTGGGGAAAGAGGTTTAGTGAGGGAATCCCACAGCTTAGGGTCTAACCACAGCAGCCAGTGGTTGATTGAAGGACACTAGGGTTGTGCAATGGTTCCGAATTGGAGGGTCACAGAGATATCAGCGGACTGAAGGTCTGGACAAGGTTACAAAGATAGGGAGGAGGCGAGGTTGTAGAAGGATTTGAGCACGAGGATGAGAAGCTTAAATGTTAAAGCCAGCAGTGGACTGTGAGTTAAAGCCATGAACAGAAATAATTAAATGTTTATATTTTCATCATTCTAATTGGAAAGCCTCGACAACAGCTGCTTTGAAGTCCTGGAGCCAAGTTCATATCAAACGTACATTTAATTAAATACTCATAACAGGAGCAAAGGAGATAACGAGTGAATGAATACTGTAAACAAACAGTGGGAAAAGCAGCACCCGCTTCCTGGATCTGCATTTATAATGCACATTTTAATATCTAACAGCGAGGCTGTGGGTATAAATAGTACAAACAGGGCCTTTTGATCAGCAGAAACCCAAATAATTATGAAAATTTGAAGCAATAAATGATTTCTATGAGGCTGATACAGAAAGTAAACACAGACAGAAACAGAAAGTGCTGGGATTACGCAGCAGGTGCATGTCTATATGGAGAAATAGGATACAGTACGATGGTTTGGAAAGCCGAGGCAATAAAAGAAGAATAGCCTTTGAAAAGTGTACAGATATGAAGGGGCATTCTAGTAACTGAGAAATACACCTCTGCAATTTTAATTGCTTCACCATTGGCGGCCGTACTATCAGCTGCCAAGGCCCAGGGATCTGGAATTCCTTAAACCTCTCCACCTCTCTCCTCTTAAGATGCTCCTTAAAATGGCCTCTTTAAACAAGCATCAGACCACTTGTTCTAATGTCTCTATATCAATTGGCGTCACACTTTGATACATATTCCTTTGAAGCACCTTGAGGCTTTTAGATACTTTAAAGGAGCTATATCAGTACAGGTTGCCGTTGTTCAAGTTAAATTGCTGCAATGGGGCAAGAACAGCTCAGGTGAACCTCTCTATATGACCCTGTCTTACTGCAACTCCAACTTAGTTGTCCAAATAACCTGATACACAGTTGGGAAGAGCTGACTACCAACATGCCTGGTGCACTTAGGAAACCCAGTTTGATATCACACTGGATTTGCCTTCCATGGGGTGTTTGCTACTTCACTAAGTCTCACTTGGCTTGGTTCCAGATTTGGGATTGTACGTCCATGTACACTGCAAGTTTGGTTTACAATCTGCAACTGCAAATTAAACCCTAAAAAATATCATGGAGCAGATGCCAGCAATCAGAGTAGGCTGGGCAAATTCAGCAAACAGGCAATTTATTTTTCTTTGAGGGGATGCGGGAATCAATGGAACATAGAACATAGAACATAGAAAAATACAGCACAGAACAGGCCCTTTGGCCCACGATGTTGTGCCGAACCTTTGTCCTAGATTAATTTTTTTTTTATAAATGTTTTTTATTGAGTTTTCATGTTTTATATATGACAAGTTAAAAATTATTAGAGAGAGAAAAAGAAAACACAAAAATTTAACATGTATATTTACAGGTAAGCATCTTTATAACAACAGTTGTGGCCGCCCCCTTTAGCCAGCATACATATTTTACATTCCTCAATATGGCCGAGGCACATGTTTATAGGCATTTATTTATAGTTTGGTTTTGGGCCTTTTTGTCCGAGATTAATTATAGATTATCATAGAATTTACAGTGTAGAAGGAGGCCATTCGGCCCATCGAGTCTGCACCGGCTCCTGGAAAGAGCACCCTAGCCAAGGTCAATACCTCCACCCTATCCCCATAACCCAGTAACTCCACCCAACACTAAGGGCAATTTTGGACACTAAGGGCAATTTATCATGGCCAATCCACCTAACCTGCACATCTTTGGACCGTGGGAGGAAACCGGAGCACCCGGAGGAAACCCACACACACACGGGGAGGATGTGCAGACTCCGCACAGACAATGACCCAAGCCAGAATCGAACATTGGACCCTGGAGCTGTGAAGCAATTATGCTATCCACAATGCTACCGTGCTGCCCTTAAGAACAAATTAATCTACACTCCATCATTCTACCGTAATCCATGTACCTATCCAATAGCCGCTTGAAGGTCCCTAATGTTTCCGACTCAACTACTTCCACAGGCAGTGCATTCCATGCCCCCACTACTCTCTGGGTAAAGAACCTACCTCTGACATCCCCCCTATATCTTCCACCATTCACCTTAAATTTATGTCCCCTTGTAATGGTTTGTTCCACCCGGGGAAAAAGTCTCTGACTGTCTACTCTATCTATTCCCCTGATCATCTTATAAACCTCTGTCAAGTCGCCCCTCATCCTTCTCCGTTCTAATGAAAAAAGGCCTAGCACCCTCAACCTTTCCGCATAAGACCTACTCTCCATTTCAGGCAACATCCTGGTAAATCTCCTTTGCACCTTTTCCAAAGCTTCCACATCCTTCCTAAAATGAGGCGACCAGAACTGCACACAGTACTCCAAATGTGGCCTTACCAAGGTTTTGTACAGCTGCATCATCACCTCACGGCTCTTAAATTAAATCCCTCTGCTAATGAACGCTAGCACACCATAGGCCTTCTTCACAGCTCTATGGCAACTTTCAAAGATTTATGAACATAGACCCCAAGATCTCTCTGCTCCTCCACATTGCCAAGAACCATACCGTTAACCCTGTATTCCGCATTCATATTTGACCTTCCAAAATGGACAACCTCACACTTTTCAGAGTTAAACTCCATCTGCCACTTCTCAGCCCAGCTCTGCATCCTATCTATGTCTCTTTGCAGCCGACAACAGCTCTCCTCACTATCCACAACTCCACCAATCTTCTTATCGTCTGCAAATTTACTGACCCATCCTTCAACTCCCTCATCCAAGTTATTAATGAAAATCACAAACAACCGAGGACCCAGAACTGATCCCTGCAGTACGCCACTGGTAACTGGGCTCCAGGCTGAATATTTGCCATCCACTATCACTCTCTGACTTCTATTGGCTAGCCAGTTCGTTATCCAACTGGCCAAATTTCCCACTATCCCATGCCTCCTTACTTTCTGCATAAGCCTACCATGGGGAACCTTATCAAATGCCTTACTAAAATCCATGTACAATACATCCACTCTTTACCTTCATCCACATGCTTGGTCACCTCCTCAAAGAATTCAATAAGACTTGTAAGGCAAGACCTACCCCTCACAAATCCGTGCTGACTATCCCTAATCAAGCAGTGTCTTTCCAGATGCTCAGAAATCCTATCCTTCAGTACCCTTTCCATTACTTTTCCTGCCACCGAAGTAAGACTAATTGGCCTGTAATTCCCAAGGTTATCCCTATTCCCTTTTTTGAACAGGGGCACGACATTCCCCACTCTCCAATCCCCTGGTACCACCCCTGTTGACAGGAAAGCCCAACATTTGTTGTCCTTCCTTAATTGCCGTTGACCTCAATGGCTTGCAAGGCCATTTCAGATGGTAGTTAAGAGTCAACCACATTACTGTGGGTCTCAAGTCACATAAAGGCCAGACTGGATAAGGATGGCAGATTTACCTTCCTAAAGGACATTAGTAAACCAGATGGGCTTTTACAACAATCGATAAGCAGTCTTAGTTTCACTTTTGCTTTTGATCAGGGCACACACACACAGTGCTGCTGCTGATGGTTTGAAGCATTCTGTGTGTTCTCATGTGCCTAGTTTAAATAAATGAACCTAAACATATTTATCCAGTTCCTTATGAGTAATTGGTGCTTTTATATTATTATAACATCAAGACAACTATTACTGGGACTAGCTTTATATTCCATAATTTTATTAACTTGAATTTAAATTCTACCAGCTGCAATATAATGGTACAACATAATGAGGGGACATTCAGCTACCAAAACAGCTGCCTGGGCCTGTAGATTACCAGCCCCACAATACCATCTCCATGCCACCTCTTCCCCGCTTTAGTGTCCAATGTTCCAACTAATGATCCCTACCAGCCAATTGGACTGATTATAATTGTCTGTAAACTAGCAATTGATCTGAAGCAAATGGAAATATTGTGAATTTCAAATTGATTTAAATTACATGTGAACAGGGTGCTCTCTTTGTTTGGGTAGCCAATGCTGGGATCAAGCACTCCCAGGTGAGATAGAATATGACTATATGGAGAGTAAAGCCCTAAAACAGAGGACTGCTTGCCTGCCAAACAACAGAAACAAAAAAACAACAGATAGAACTAAGTGATCCTCAAATCAACAGATTAGGTCTAAACTCTGCCCTCCTACCACACCTAGTCATGATTGGTGGTGGACAATTAAACAACGAACTGGAGGAGGAGGCTCCTAAAATATCCCCAACCTCAATGATGGGGGAGCTCAGCAGTGCAAAGATAAGGCTGAAGTATTTGCAGCCATCTTCGGCCAGATGTGCCGAATAGATGATCCATCTTGGCCTCCTTCTGAGGACCCCAGAAATCTTTAGACATTTAGATTCACTCCACATGATGGCCGAGATTCTCCGATGCGGTGCTGGGTCGGAGAATCCCGGGGGGGGGGGGGGCGGGGCGCGGGGGGGCGCGGGGGGGCCGCGCGGGGGGGCGCGCGGAGGGGGGGCGCGCGGGGGGGGGCGGCGCCCTCCACATGATGGCCGAGATTCTCCGATGCGGTGCTGGGTCGGAGAATCCCGGGGGGGGGGGGCGCGCGCGGGGGGGGGGGTGGGGGGGGCGCGCGGGGGGGGGCGCGCAGGGTGGGGGGGGCGCGGAGGGGGGCGCGCGGGGGGGGGGGGCGGCGCCCTCCACATGATGGCCGAGATTCTCCGATGCGGTGCTGGGTCGGAGAATCCCGGGGGGGGGCGCGCGCGGGTGGGGGGCGCGCGGGGGGGGGGGCGCGCAGGGTGGGGGGGCGCGGAGGGGGGGCGCGCGGGGGGGGGCCCGGCGCCCTCCACATGATGGCCGAGATTCTCCGATGCGGTGCTGGGTCGGAGAATCCCGGGGGGGGGGGCGGGGGGGGGGGGGCGTGCGCGGGGGGGGGGGGGGCGCGCAGGGTGGGGGGGGCGCGGAGGGGGGGCGCGCGGGGGGGGGGCCGGCGCCCTCCACATAATGGCCGAGATTCTCCGATGCGGTGCTGGGTCGGAGAATCACGGGGGGGGGGGCGCGCGCGGGGGGGGCGGGGGGGGGGCGCGGGGGGGGGGGGCGCGCAGGGTGGGGGGGGCGCGGAGGGGGGGCGCGCGGGGGGGGGGGCCCGGCGCCCTCCACATGATGGCCGAGATTCTCCGATGCGGTGCTGGGTCGGAGAATCCCGGGGGGAGGGGGGGGGGGCGCCCCGGCACCGGCACCGGCACCGGCTTCCTCATTCTCTGGCGCCGATTCTCGGGTGCACGTGGGATTCCCGCCGTGCCGGTCGGGGGCCGTTGACAGCGGTCCTCCCCGGCGATTCTCCAGGCCCCGATGGGCCGAGTGGCCGACGGGTTTGGCTGTGTACCGCCGGCGTGGGTTACTCGGGTCCCACACGGCGGGACCTGGAAGGTAAGTCTGGGGTCCGTCCTGGAAGGGGGGGGAGGGGCGGGGGGCGGGGTTGGCACGGTGGCCTCGTCCGCGATCAGGGCCTACCGATCAGCGGACGGGCTGGTTCCGTGGGGGCCTATTTTACTCCGCGCTGGGCCCCTGTAGGGCTCTGCCATATTGCCCGAGGGCAGGCGCGGAGAAGGGAACCCCCGCACATGTACATATGTTCACACTCACTGCATGTATATATGTTAATATTGGTCTATTCTTGTAAATACGCTCATGTATGTCATCCAAACATTAAAAAAAGGGAGATGTCATGATATGCAGGCACACACACACTCATAATGATATACAGACAAGCAGCTAATAGACACAGAGAACAGGACATGACCAATAAGCAGGCAGGACACTCAGGGGTGGGATCTGACTATAAAAGACACGAGGCACTCACACTCCGCCTCTTTCCACTGATGAACATCTAGAGAGTCAGTCAAGGGTGTTGTTACAATCTCACACCTCCACCACGTGGCTAAGAGCTAGTCTGTTCAATCAGACAGAGTAACCACACTTAAGTTAGCAGAGTGCCGAACTCACAGAGATCTGTGCTAACTGTGCTATTAGTTCAATAAACCTGATTGAACTAACTTCAAGGTCTGGAGTATCTTTCTGATCTAAACTGCATCCAGTTGCAGCCAGAGTTAGACCAGCGTACCTAACACGACATGATACCAGGAGACTCCCAATTTAAAGTGGCTTACCTCAGTCCGTTCCGTGACGACCAGCAAATATAACCGGACACTATGAAGAAGATTCAGGCTCTTCACCGGCTCAGGACCTCCGGCAATCTCAGTGCCAACTGGCAGATATTCAAGCAAAAGTTTCTGCTGTACATCGAAGCCTCAGACCTCGAGGGTGCGTCTGATGCAAGAAAGATCGCGCTTCTCCTCTCAACAGCGAGTGCTCAAGCCATCGAACTCTTCAACTCGTTTAACTTCACCAAAGGCCAGGACAAGACAAAGTTTCAGACCATCCTGGACAAGTTCGATAGACACTGTGAAGTGGACACCAATGAAATCTTCGAGCGCTATATATTCAAACAACGTCTTCAAGGTAAAGATGAATCTTTCAATGCCTTCCTAACTAGCCTCCGCCTGCTAGCGCTGTCCTGCAACCTTGGTGATACTGCTGACTCCATGATTAGAGACCAAATCATGTTTGGAGTTCACTCTGATTCTCTGAGAGAGCAGCTCTTAAAAATCAAGCATACGACCCTGCCAGTCGCATTGAAACATGTGCAGTGCATGAGCATGCAAAAAATCGGTATGCCCAATACAAATCGGCTGAAAATAAGAAACTTGTCTGCCACGAGGCAGAGAGTGTGCAGGCCATCTCTCGGATGCAGCGCCTCAGCATTGAAGACAGCGGCCATTTTGCGTGCTTTTCCCAGGGCAGCACGCATGCGCGATGGGAACGGGATAACGAAGTGGCCGCCACCCATACTGCGCAGGTGCAGACATCTGCCAACTGCACTCCGTATGTGCGACAACGTACACAGCGTCATGATGTCGACGTCATGACATGCCCGAACTGTGGCAATGCCCACTTAAAGGGACACTGCCCTGCAAGAGGCAGGCGATGTATGAACGGCGGGAAGCCTGGACACTATGCAGCCTTGTGCAGGTCTGCACCACCAGTCAGAAGCCAGCGCTCCCAATTAAGACGACGGCGCGTCCAGAATGTGCAACGATGATGACAGGATTCTGATCCTGGCAGTACAATGGATCCAGAGGACGAGTGCCTGGAGTCCGCCTACCGAGTGGGCATCATCACCACATGTGAACATGCCACACCTAACTCATCTCGCGTTCAGTCCATCCTCGCTGTGGAGTCGGAGGACGAATGGCGTGCGGTTATGCAGGTCAACCGCTGCTCCATCCAGTTCAAGCTGGACAAAGATGTTTCTGCCAACAGCCTCTCACAGGCAGGCTTCAAACGCATCAAGAAGCCCCCCAAGGTCCTTCCAGCAGCCTGCCAGCTCCTGGACTATAACGGAAATGCCATCACGGCACTGGGGTCCTGCCATCTACTCGTCTCCAACCGGAGCACCTATGCAAGGTTAATGTGAACTCCAAACATGATTTGGTCTCTAATCATGGAGTCAGCAGTATCAGCAAGCCAGACAGGGCATCCCTACTGGGCGCGCATGCCTGCAAACAGCTAAACCTGGTGCGGTTTATTCAACGATATCCTCCAACGTGGATCTTCAAGCTGGCATTGACGACATCCTTGCTCAATATCCAGATGTGTTTGGCGGGATGGGCACTTTGCCATATCGATACAAGATCCTACTGCGACCGGATGCCAAGCCAGTGGTCCACGCACCTCGCCATCCCGGCTCTGCTGAAGGAGCACCTGAAGGAACAGCTCAAGGAGCTGCAGCAGCAGGGGATCATTTCCAGGGTAACCGAACGGACTGACTGGGTCAGCTCGATGGTGGTGGTTAAAAAACCCTCTGGAGACCTGCGCTTGTGTGTTGATCCCAAGGATCTCAACCAGAATATAATGCGTGAACACTTCTTCCTGAAGTGGAAGGAGCTCACCAGTGAGATGGCACATGCAAGGATTTTCACAAAGTTAGAGGCGTCACATGGATCTGGCAAATCCAGCTGGATGAGTCCAGCAGAAGGCTCTGCACCTTCAACACACCGTTTGGCAGGTACTGCTATAACCGTATGCCGTTCAGCATCATCCCGTCATCAGAGATATTTCATTGCATCATGGAGCAGATGATGGAGAGCATCGAAAGGGTTCGTGTGTACGTGGATGACATCATCATACGGTCCACGACCCCTGTGGAGCATATTTCCCGTCTCCAGCAGGTATTCCGCTGTGTCCATGCCAATGGCCTGAAGCTGATGTTGGGCCAAATGTTGCTTTGGCATGTCGACACTCAAGTTCCTAGGAGACCAGATCTCTCAGCAGGGCGTGTGCCCCGACACAGACAAGGTCAAGGCCATAGCAGCCATGGAGGTTCCGGAAGACAAGAAGGCGGTATTGCGCTTCCTGAGCATGATCAATTTTCTGGGCAAGTTCATCCCAAACATGGCCTCACACACCATGGCTCTACGAAACCTAGTGAATAAGTCCACTGCCTTCGAGTGGAAGACGGCCCATCAGGCAGAGTGGTTGGAGCTGAAAGCCAGGCCCACCACTGCACCGTATTGGCATTTTTCGACCCAGACAGGGAAACGAAAATCTCGACAGATGCGAGCCAGGATGGCTTCGGTGCGGTCCAGCTGCAACGTGATGACACCTCATCCTGGGCACCGGTTGCCTACACATCTTTCACGACTATGTCTACGGCCTGCCGACATTCACAGTCGAGACGGATCACAGGCCCCTGGTCCACATTATCCACAAGGACCTTAATGACATGACGCCTTGGGTGCAGCGCATTACCTAGCCAATGGCTGGCAAAAAGGGCAATGCCCTCAATTTTACAATGTAAAGGACGACCTGACGGTGGTTGATGGTATCCTCCTCAAACTGGACCGGATTGTAATTCCACACAGTCTCCAGAGCTTGGTGCTCTGTCAAATCCATGAGGGTGTGGAAAAGTGAAGACGCAGAGCCAAGCAGGCTGTCTACTGGCCCGGAATAAGCCAGGACATCGCGAACATGGTCCTTAACTGTGCGACCTGCCACGCTTCTAGCCAGCGCAGAGTAAGGAGACATTTCAGCAGCATGAAATCGAAACCTCTCCGTGGTCCAAGGTTGGCATCGACCTCTTTCATGCAAATGGTCATGATTACGTGTTAATCATTGATTACTTTTCCAATTACCCTGAAGTCGTGAAGCTCTCAGACCTCACATCTCGGACGTCATCAAGGCCTGTAAAGAGATGTTCTCCAGGCATGGTATCCCACTCACTGTCATGAGTGACAATGGCCCATGCTTCAGCAGCCATGAATGGTCTCTGTTTTCCCAGTCGTATCAGTTGAAACACGTCACTTCCAGCCCACACTATCGGCAGTCAAACGGAAAAGCTGAGAAAGGGGTGCACATAGTGAAGCAGCTCATCTACAAGCCACTGATTCTGCATCTGACATTCACCTTGCACTGCTTGCGTACAGGGCGACCCCACTGTCCACTGGCATGTCGCCAGCTCAACTCCTAATGAACAGGGACCCCCGACCGACACTCCCAGCCATACATGTGCCCCACCTGGATCACCTCCCGTGGCTGCAGAAGGTGCAGCAACTCCGAGACCTGCAAAGACAGGGCTATGATGCTCATGCTTTCAGCCTATTTACCGTCTTATCCCCGTTAGACACTGTTCGGGTCAAGATCCCTGATGGAGGTCGGTCAGCTCCAGCTGCCGATGTTCGACAGGCTGCCGCCCGCTCGTATATTGTGCGTCTGGCTGATGGTTCTGTTGTACGATGAAACAGATGGACACTGCGCAAAGTTGCCTGCCCACAACCACATTCTTCTCCGTTTCCTTCTGTTGTTTTGCCACCTCCTGATACCTCGACTCATGAGGCCACCAGTCAGGCTTCAATCCCGCCCATCAAGTCCCCGCCACCACCTCTCCGGCGGTCAACCAGGATCAGATGCAAGCCACTGAGACTGGGCTTATGAACATTTGTTCTGTTTGCTATGTTCTGTGTTCTCGCATTAGACAGTTGTTTTCACATGTACATATGTTCACGCTCACTGCATGTATATATGTTAATATTTGTCTATTCTTGTAAATACGCTCACGTATGTCATCCAAACATTAAAAAAAAGGGAGATGTCATGATATGCACGCACACACACACTGATAATGATATACAGACAAGCAACTAATGGACACAGAGAACAGGACATGACCAATAAACAGGCAGAACACTCAGGGGTGGAATCTGACTATAAAAGACACGAGGCACTCACACTCCGCCTCTTTCCACTGATGAACATCTAGAGAGTCAGTCAAGGGTGTTGTTACAATCTCACACCTCCACCACGTGGCTAAGAGCTAGTCTGTTCAGTCAGACAGAGTAACCACACTTAAGTTAGCAGAGAGTCGAATTCACAGAAATGTGCTCACTGTGCTATTAGTTCAATAAACCTGATTAAACTAACTTCAAGGTCTGGAGTATCTTTCTGATCTAAACTGCATCTAGTTGTAGCCAGTGTTAGACCAGCGACACAGCCAGTCAGCCTAATCTCAGTGGTGGGGAAACTATTGGAAGCAGTTCTGAGAGACAGAATTAACTTCCATTTGGAGAAGCAGGGATTAACCCAGAACAGTCAGCATGGTTTTGTTAAGGGGAGGTCATGCCTGACCAACTTGATTGAATTTTTCGGAGAGGTGATCTGCTGTGTAGGTGAGGGAAATGCATTTGACGTTGACTACTTGGACTTCAGCAAGGATTTTGATGAGGTCCCACATGGGAGACTGAAAGCCATGGAATCAAAGGAAATTTGGCAAATTGGATCCAAAATTGGCTGAGTGGTAGTAAACAGAGGGTAATCTTGAAGGGGTATTTTTCAGACTGGAAGCTTGCGTCCAGTGGGATCCGGCAGGGATCCTTACTGTTTGTGATTTATATAAATGGTCTGGATATGATTGTAGGACGGTTAATCAGTAAGTTTGCAGATGATACGAAAGTTGGTGGTAAATAATGAGGAGGATAGCCTTAGATTACAGGAGGATATAGACAAGCTGGTCAGATGGGCTGATCAGTGGCAAATGGATAAATATGAAGTGATGCACTTGGGCAGAACAACAAGGCAAGGGAATATATGATGAACAGCAGGACCCTGGGAAGCACCGAGGATCAGAGAAGCCTTGGTGTGTAGGTACACCTCTCCCTTAAGGTAGCAGGGCAGGTATATAAAGTGGTTAAGACGACATATGGCACACTTGCCTTTATTAGCCGAGGTATAGAGTTTAAGAGCAGGGAGATTATGCTGGAACTATGTAAAACATTGGTTAGGTCGCAGCTAGAGTATTGTGTGCAGTTCTGGAATCCACATTATAGGAAGGATATGATCGCACTGGAATGGGTGCAGAGGAGATTTACCAGGATGTTGCCCGGGCTGGAGAGTTTTTGTTATGACGAGAGATTGGATAGGCTGGGGTTGTTGTCCTTGGAGCAGAGGAGACTGAGGGGAGACATGATTGGGATGTATCAGATTATGAGGGGCATAGATAGAGTAGATTGGAAGGAACTTTTCCCCTTGGTGGAGGGATCAACCTCGCAGGGGGCACAGATTTAATATAAGGGGCAGGAGGTTTAGAGGGGATGTGAGGAAAAGCATTTTCACTCAAAGGTGGGTGCCTGAAAGGGTGGCGGCGGCAGAGATCTTCATAACATTTAAGAAACATTTAAGAAGATGTGCACTCTCAATGCCAAGGCAAATGCTGGAAAATGGGATCAGAATAGTTAGATGGTTGTTTTTGACCAGTGCCGATGGGATGGGCCAAAGGTCATTTTCTGTGCTGTAGACCTCTATGACTCCATTACTTATTTTTTGTTAAAATAGGTTATGCAAGAGGATATTTCAGGGTGGTGTTCAAAATTGTGAAGGGTCCCTGTAGAGTAAATAAGGAGAAATTGTTTCCATTGGCTGGAGGGTTGTCACCAGAGAACACAGATTTAAGAGAATTGACTAAAGAACCAGACTGGAGATTTGATTTTTTTTTAATGTAGTGAGTTTACCTGATCTGTAATGCAATGCCAATGTGGAAGCAGATTGAAAAGAAACTTTCAGAAAGAAATTGGATAAACACTTGAAAAGGAAAGAAAATACATGGCTACGGGGAAAGAGCAGGGAAAGGTGGGACAAATTGGACAATTCTTTCAAAGGGCCAGCAATGTGCAATGGGCTGAATGGCTTCCTTCTGTGCTATAAAATTAAATGGTCCTTCCTGTTGATTCTAGGTGAAATGAATATGGAATATTTCGGCTGAATCTTGTTTTATTTGAATATAACCTGCAAAATTCTCCCCTCCCTCCACCCCAGTGTCAGGCTGTGGGTCACAGGAAACTTTATCAAAGCGAGGTGTGATCCAAAGCATTCAGTTCCCTCAACAGTACACAAGTAACACTCACTGCCGATGGCTGATACAAGCTCCTGAAAATCACGTGATTAAGGTTGGTAATACTCCATTCAGATTGACTAATGTTTCTGCAGCTATTAGCAACTTACATCTTAGTGTACCTACTGTAAGCTTTTCCTATAATTTCCAATGTTTACATTTGAAATGGGAGCTGTGACATGGAGTCAGACGTGATACAATAAGGGTCTAGTAGTTATGTTACTGGACTACTAATCTATAGGCCTGTAGTAATGACCCGGGCACATGAGTTCAAATCCCACCTTGGCAGCTGGGGAATTTAAATTCAGTTAATTAAACAATTCTCAGCTAAAAAGCTCACAATAGTGACCTGAAACTACGGAATTGCTAGAAAGCTCCATTTGATTCAGTAACGTCCCTTAGAGATGAAAATCTGCTGCCCTTGTCCGGTATGGCCTCAATGTGATTCGAAACCCACAACAATGTGGTTCACTCTTAATTGCACTCTTCACATTGAGGGAACCTTCCACTGTGCTAAATGGGTAGAGACTTCAAACAGATCTAGTAACTCAAGACTGGGCATCCATGAGGCGCTGTGGGCCATCAGCAGCAGCAGAATTGTACTCAACCACCATCTGTAACCTCATGGCCCGGCATATCCCCCACTCTACCATTAGCACAAAGCCAGGGGATCAATGGATATGCAGGAGGGCATGCCAGATGCAGTACCAGGCATATCTAAAAATGAGGTATCAACCTGATGTTGACAGGTGGGCAGCACAGTAGCATTGTGGATAGCACAATTGCTTCACAGTTCCAGGGTCCCAGGTTCGATTCCGGTATGGGTCACTGTGTGTGCGTGGGTTTCCTCCAGATGCTCCGGTTTCCTCCCACAGTCCAAAGATGTGCAGGTTAGGTGGATTGGCCATGATAAATTGCCCTTAGTGTCCAAGATTGCCCTTAGTGTTGGGTGGGGTTACTGGGTTATGGGGATAGGGTGAAGGTGTTGACCTTGGGTAGGGTGCTCTTTCCAAGAGCCGGTGCAGACTCGATGGGCCAAATGGCCGCCTTCTACACTGTAAATTCTATGATAATCTATGTTATGACACCAGTTGATGTTGTAACTGGACAGGAAGATCCCAGAATGGAACCCAGGCTCAAAAGACAGTAACACTTTTACTTTTTTCATAAACCATGAACAGAGTCACAGGACCGCTAATTAGTTTTAAAAACAAGAATAAAAAATTATTAAACATGAAAACATTGGATTATGATACAATACGCTTTTATTTTTAGATTTGTTTTTTTAAAGCTCCTTAAAGTTACAAAGCCAGAGCACAGAGTGGACAGGGCAAACTCTTAATCCATCAAATTGTTTGCTCCAAAAATCACTTCAGATTCAATTGGAGCCAATTCATGGTCTCCACAAGGGAGACATACAAGATCCAAGCTGACAAGAAAAGGCATGGAACCTCATCTTGGGCTTGGGCTTGATCTGACGCTTGATCTTATCCAAAAGACCAAGAAGCGATCCCCCTTAACAATTACAGAATTACAGAATTTACAGCGCAGAAGGAGGCCATTCAGCCCATCAAGTCTGCACCGGCTCTTGGAAAGAGCACCCTACCCAAGGTCAACACCTCCACCCTATCCCCATAACCCAGTAACCCACCCAACACTAAGGGCAACTTTGGACACTAAGGGCAATTTAGCATGGCCAACCCACCTAACCTGCACATCTTTGGTCTGTGGGAGGAAACCGGAGCACCCGGAGGAAACCCACATGCACACACGGGGAGGATGTGCAGACTCCGCACAGACAGTGACCCAAGCTGGAATCAAACCTGGGACCTGGGACCCTGGAGCTGTGAAGCAATTGTGCTATCCACAATGCTACCGTGCTGCCCTAGGTTAAACACTGATTGCAAAGTACATCTTAATCTTCAATGGTCTTATTAACACAAATTCCATTTTAAACATACAAGGTGACTATGGGAAAATATACCCTTTACTCTGAACCTCTGTGGATGTCTCCTCAAAATCCCCCCAGATGATTATCATGTGGGAGATTCCAAACTCCACAATTAAAAATATGCTTTAAAATCTTCTCTCATCATTTTGCTTACCCTCAGAAGTTTGCATTCTGAAAGTCAGACCAAATTTTCCTTAAACAAAGTTCCCGCTCCACTTTTAGCAGCAAATCCAGCCCAGGACTTCACACCAATCCCTTTAGGATTGCCTTCATCCTAACTGCTTTTACACTAACTCTGAGATCCAGCCACTGATTTCTATAGTTATTTCAACTCATGTTCTACAGGCTGTAATAAAATCTCACAAACCTGATAATCACTTAAGATATCTTTCTAAAGTCTCAGCCTTCTTCTCAGCTTGGTCTGTCTTTACTGAACCGTTCTCTGGTCTAGTATCTTTAACCTCCTACTTCTTGGAAACATCTCTTAATTTCTCTAGTTTCCTTAACTAGCTGTCCTTCAGATCTCTGCACTTGTTTTCTTAACTATGACTCAATTGTATGGCTTTGCTTCCAGCAAAGCTGAGAGAGATATTCACTCTCTAGCCTTCTTAGCCAATTACTTCCAGGAGAGCTGTGAGAGCTGCCTTTTCTCTCACTAATTATCCCCAACTGCTATCAAATTAGCTAAACTAAAACGTGAAAGCTTCTCTACCATACAATGCCCCAGTTGCCAGCAACGCCCAGAAGCTTATGCCTTTTATTTATTCTTTATTCTGTAGACCTCTCAGACACAATAGAAACATAGTTGGATCTTAGCCAACCCCCACACATTCATGTCCAGCATGAATCTAAATGTAGATTTTACCCTTCCAGGTTCAGAAATATTAAATTAAACCCACATAAAACTATACCTTATTGCAAATGTTTAACAATACAAATATAAATCCTTTAAAACGACCTTTGTTTTCCTAACACATCTCAGTTCCATTCCACACTGTAAAGGTTTCTCCAGGTAGTGTCCGAGGCCCAACCATCATCAGTTGCTTCATCAAAGACCTTGCTTCTATGAAGTCAGAAGTGGATGTGCTCGCTGATGACTGCACAATGCTCAGCGCCATTCACGGCTCCTCAGATACTGAAGCAGTTCATGCCCAAATGCAGCAAGATCGGGACAATATCCAGGCTGGGGCTGACAAGTGACAGATAACATTTGTGCCACATAAGTGCCAGGCAAGGGCCATCTCCAACAAGAGAGAATCTAACCATCACCCCTTGACCTTCAACCAAAGCTGAATCCTTCACTTTTAACATCCTGGGGTTTACCATGGACCAGAAAGTGAACTGAACTAGCCAATTAAATACTGTGGCTACAAGAACGGGTTAGAGGCTAGGAATCCTGCAGGAAGTAACTCAACTCCCGATTCCCCAAACCCTGCCCACCATCTACAAGGCACAAGTCAGGAGTGTAATGGAATACTCTCCCCTTGCCTGGATGAGTGCAGCTTCAACAACACTCATGAACCCCGACACCATCCAGGACAAAGCAGCCCACTTGATTAGTACCCCATCCATAAACATTCACTCCCTCCACCACCGACGAACACTGACTTCAGTGTGTATGATCCACAGGATGTGCAGCAGGAACTCCCCAAGGCTCCTTGGGCAGTACCTTCCAAGCCCACAACCGCTATCATCAAGAAGGACCTGAGCAGCAGACACATGGGAACAACACCACCTGGGCATTTCACCACCACTTTTGTGAGGGCAATTAAAGATGGGCAATAAAAGCTGGCCTAGCCAGTGACTCCCACACCACGTGAATGAATAAGAAAATGTACTCAAGGACAATTAGGGATGGGCAATAAACTATCCTCGGAAGCAGTGCCCAAATCCCAGAAACAACTAATAATAAACAATTGGTTGAAAATTCAACCAAGTTTCAGTACACAGAGTGTTTACTGCAAAGAAGAAAATGATCCATAAACCACAAGCTGACTTTTGGCCTCAACTCTTGTTCTCTAACACCTTAATACTAACACTCCACTGGCCGTATAGTCTCAGCACATTGTTGTACGGCTGCCTGATTCTTATCTTACTTGCTGACGACCTTGGGCTTATGCTGGGCCCTCCACACCTCCCTCTAACAAGGATTACACATTCTCACCATTGACTTTGCCAGATCCTTAACATTATGTTGTGTAATCGGGTCGCTGCATCCATACTTAACCAAACCCTTTCAGTAGTTTATATAGGTTCTACCTTGACCATTCTGCTGTTGTTACAGAAATGTTACATTCCTTATAAGCATGTGCTGTTTTTGTTAATGTTTAATTTATTTCCTACCGGCATGAGTTGACTATATGTTGATTGAAAATGGCTGGAAAAGTTCATACACTGGCGAGAAAAACATGTGGGCTAAACGGAGGCATAAGCAACAAAATCATGCCAGAACTTTGTAAATGAATTGTTATGCCTCAGCTGGAGTATTTTATATATAACTCTGGGCACCAAACTTCGGGAAAGATTTAAATCGGGCAACTTTGGGAAAGATCTTTGAAAAAATACAAAGGAAGTTACCAATATTTTTGTTGTTTTCATTTATTTAATATTGAGCTACTCACGGGTGGTGGACTAAACATGTTAATTTTTAAAAAAAAATCTCATTCCTGGTGATCAACCCCGATTATAAGAAAACTGCAGAGAGATCTTGTGACACAGTGATAGTCTCCCTGTCTCTCGATCAGAAGCTCTGGGTTCAAATCCCACTTTAAGACTTGTAGTCTATGGAAGATGTTTTCACAATGTGGCCAAACAGATTGATTATCAGCCAGTAAATCCTGCCAATGTGCCTATGTCAGATGGTGAGATTTTCCTGGTCAACCATTCTGCAGAAGGCAAAGCATACTCATGGATCAATCCAATGGAGGTCCTTGATCATCAATGCTCTCTTAGGGCATGATACAAGGAGGAATAAAACTGCACCAGGATACCACCCTTATATATACCTCGAGGATTTTTTTTGCAAGGCAAGAAAGCAAAATAAACAGTTAATCCAATTACACTGGTTTGTAGAAGATTTTACATTTGATGATATGGGTGGCACAGTGGCACAGGCTATCACTGCTGCCTCACAGCACCAAGGACCCAGGTTTGATTCAATCTTGGGTGACAGCCTGTGTGGAGTTTGCTCATTCTCCCCGTGTCTGCTTGAGTGTTTCCCGGTTTCCTCCCACAGTCCAAAGATTTGGAGGGTGGATGGGTTGGCCGTGCTAAATTGCCCCTTGGTGTCCAAAGGTTAGGAAGGAGTTACAGGTTTGCGGGGGAGTGGGCCCAGGTAGGGTGCTCTTTTAGAGGGTCGGTGCAGACCAGATGGGCCGATTGCACTGTGGAGACTCTATGATTCTATGATATGTAAATCTGACTGAATGGCAACTGCAGCAAAAAATGCCAATTCAGAAAACAAGGATAATTATGTTTATTTGTGCTTGGGATGTGTATGTCACAAGGAAGGCTAGCATTTATTGACCATTCCTAATTGCTCTTGAGATAGGGGTGATGGTGAGAAGACACATTCCTAATTGAGCGACTTGCTGATCCATTTCAGAGGGAGGTTAAGAGCAGCCATATTGCTGTTGATCAAGAGTCACAAATAGATCAGACTGGCTAAGTGTGACAGATTTCCTTCCCCAGAGGACATTAGTGAACCAGAGGGGTTTTTAATGGTAATCCAGTCATTTTGTAATCGCCATTACTGAGACTAGCTTTTTAATTGCAAATGTATTTAACAAAGAGAATTTAAATGAACTTGCCGTTAATTCCCTTACTTGTGCCTTTTGTTACCAGTGCAGTAACAGAACTACTATGCTACCGTACCCATCATTTCCACAAAGGTAGCTTGGGTGGAGGATAAAGGCTACCATAGTGTAATTGGGTCAATTGAGCCTATAGTTTTTTTTTTAAGTACCCAATTCATTTTTTCCAATTAAGGGGTAATTTAGCGTGGCCAATCCACCTAGCCTGCAGATTTTTGGGTTGTGGGGGCGAAGCCCACGCAAACACGGGGAGAGTGTGCAAACTCCACACGGACAGTGACCCAGAGCCGGGATCGAACCTGGGATCTTGATGCCGTAAGGCAGCAGGGCTAACCCACTGCGCCACCGTGCTGCCTGCCTATAATTGGGCCTATAATTGTACTGTATATCCTCTGCAGTTAGATAGGAAGCATTGATTTGAGGAGCAAAATAATGGAGTTGATTTACGAAGAAATATTCCGTAATATATAACCGACTCACCAGAATCTTCCCTTGCAGCTGGAATTTGAGGATTTTGAAATGGAATTGTCCAACAATTGTTCCAAAGACCTGGTAACAGTACATGACACCTGGACCGAAAGTAATCAATCAGGTAACGAAGATCTGAAATCAAATGCGGTCTAAACAGGGGAGTTGTGCTAAAATTTTCCACCTTGGCTTTGGGATTTTAAAAAATCATTTGTGGGATGTGGACATCGCTGTCCATCCCAAATTGCCCTTAACTGAGTCTTTATTGTTAAATTTTGACCATTTTATACAAAATTACAAAACATACAAACAAAAACCCTGCCATCAAAGCCCCTAGCCACACTAGCACTCAGCGGTATTGCCACCTCCAGCCCATCAGGATATGCCTCTGTGCCACCAACAATGCTAAGGCAAGGACATCTGCCCCCGCACCCATTCGAAGCTCCAGCACAACTGAAGCCCCAAAAATAACCACCAAAAGGCAGTGGTCTAGCTCAATATTTGGGACTGCCAACTTGGACTTGAAAAAGGACCTCCAGAAACCTACCAATTTAGAACAGGACCAAAGCATGTGTGGGTGGTGTGTGGGACCCCTGGAGATGTGCTTGCACCCCCTCAAAAAAAAGACTCACTACCTTTAGCTGGATAAATCACAGTCTCACATACGGCAACGTGACTTTCACCCTCCACAGCCCCTCACTCATACCTCCACTTCCAGTATTGACCCCAAGTCCTCCACCCATTTAGCCTTCACCCCTTCCACCGACCGCAACTCTTCCCCTATGATCCATTCATACATGCCGGACACACTGCCCTCCTCCGACCCCGAACAGGAGTGAATCGTCTCCAATAAGGATGAAGGTGGCACCACCGGGAAATCTGAAAGAAAACTGCACCCAATTCCCCGCCACCTGGACCCGTAAGTATCGAAAACTAGTTCCCGCAACCCCCCCCCCCCCTCCAATGCATTGACCAAAAAATATTCACTATTCCCTCTGTTCAGTGTGTAACCAGAGAAGGCACCAACGGCGGAATTTTCCCATCAGGAGACAAACAGCCGACGCTGGAGTGAAACCCGGAGTGTTTCACTCCGGCGTCGGAGGCCGCTCCTCGCCCCCTAGTCTCCCATCCCCAGGGGGCTAGGAGTGGCGGCGCGTCAATTACGCGCGCCGGGCCTTGACGACCGCGTCAAAGCGGCACCGCGTAAATGACGTCACCCGCGCATGCGCACATTAGCCAGCGCCAACCCACTCATGCGCGGTTGCCGTCCTCCTCGCGGGCGCCCCGCAAGGAGCGGCGGCATGTGAATCTCGGGCGCCAGGCCTTGACGCTTGCGTCAAAGCGGCGTGCCGGGAATTACGTGGCCGTCGGCGCCTAAATGACGTCAGCTGTGCATGCGCAGGTTGGCCGGCTCCAGCCCGTCTTCCCCTCCGCTGCCCCGCAAGACATGGCGGCTTGATCTTGCGGGGCGGCGGAGGGAAAAGAGTGCGTCTTTTAGAGACGCCAGCCCGATGATCGGTGGGTACTGATCGCAGGCCGGACATCTCCTCAGCACGCCCGTGGTGCCCGATGCTCCCTCCGCCCCCCCCACAGGCCCCACAAACACCGGTCGCGCGCTGTTCACGCCGGCAGTGACCAGGTGTGGTTGGCGCCGGCATGAACTGGTCGGGTTTGGCAGGCCTTTTGGCCCATCCGGACCGGAGAATCGCCGGTCGCCGTGAGAAACGGCGAGCAGCGATTCTCCGAGCGGCTTGTCGAAAAATGCGACACACCATTTTGGGGGGGGGGGGTTGGGAGAATCGCATGGGGTGCCAGGGGGCGTGTTGTGATTCGCCTGGCCCTCCCGCGATTCCCCCCCCCTCACCGGGCGTGGGGTGTGGAGAATCACGCCCCGAATCTCTGACAAATATACACAATATACCCTATAGGTGACCCCAGCACCCTAACACACAGCAGCAAATCATCTGTATATAATGACAGCCTATGTTCCACTCCACCTCTAAAGATCTCACACCACGCATTTGAGTCCCTCAAATCAATGGCTAATGGCTCAATTGTCAATGCAAACAACAAAGGAGGCATTGGACACCCCTGCCTCGAAACCTGATTCAACCGAAAAGACCCCAAGTTCATGGTGTTGGCGCAAATACTAACAAACTGGGCTGTACACAGCAACCGCACACATGACTTAACTGAGTAACTGGCCAGGCATTTCACAGGGCGGTTAAGGTTCAACAACACTGCAGTTTGCCTGGAGTGACATGTAGGCCACACCAGTTAGGATGGTAGTTTTAATCTCCTAAAGGACATTCGTTTACACAATGGGTTTTTATGACAATCTGGTAGTTATGCACTGCGGAATCCTGTTGCAGCACCTGGTGTCTTGTCTGCCGGCTGGAGAGCTGGCAAGAAACCCTTGCTGCCTCCTTTGGCAAAGAGGGCCAAACCACATGCCAATTGGCATTGCCCAGGCCACAAGCTCACCTTCCATCCCCTGGGATCAAAATCTCAGGGTTGGAAAGCTCACCCACCAAGAACTGCCAGTCAATCAGAGGTCAGAGGGAAGCTGCGGACTGTTACTGGAATCACAGGCACCAGAGGCCCAGTTTGCAGAGCAACCTTACCATTTGTATGACATGTGGGCAGATAGAGAGTGTTTCATGGGATGAGGGGAGGGGGGCCACTGAGAGCCTTTAGTTGAGACTTTGGTTGGGACCACTCCCAGTGTCCCCAACTCCAACAGTGGTGACAAACTGGCTGCAGAGTTTTACCTGTCCGCATGCTAAATAGCAACAGGACCACTGCAGCTGGGTTAATACCAGTGGCGCAGCATCATGAACTAGTCACTTGAGCCTTAATTGATGGGAGGGTGGGTAGATTATCCTTGGGCCTTCCCACCAGACCTTAATTCTGACAGAGCTAGGGAGGTGGCAGGGTTCAGGTACGCTACAATTCGACCGATGTAAGTACCCTTCCTGCCTCCATGCTCGCCACCAGTGAGAGCACAAGATTCTGGCCAAGATCACTGATGATTTTAGTAATATAATATCAGATTTATTTATTAAAATTTCTCATCTACCATGGTGGAATTTGAGCTCAATTTCTGACTCATCAGGCCAGACATCTGTAATATTCAGTAAGCCGTAGAGTGTGCTATGTACTCCATGAGTCCAGCTGCTAAATGTAAATTCTCTGTGAGGGAGAGGTAGAGTGTGAGGGCCAAATTTTTGTTCCTGAGTTGGGTACACAGAGTAAGGAAATTTCATGACTCTGCAAAACGCACCTCAGGTGAAAGTGGGGTTGTTGGGGGAAGGAGTGGGGACACGGAGTTGTGCGGGAGCTAACTGCAATCATTACTGCTGCCCTGGAAACTTTGCAGAGGAAGGAGCTGCTGAGTGCCTTTGTCCTCTGAGACTTCATTAGAATTATAGTAAAAATGTTAAAACAAAAAGAGCCATCTAGCCCTTACCCTCCATACATTTCCCATGCCCCACCCATTGCCAACTCACCCCCTCATTTCCCTCTACTCAATGCCCATGACTCTTCACACCTTGCATGCCAACCTATCCATTCTGTATCGCTCTTCATATACTCCATGATATCCTATGGTCCCTACCCACTTACCATGGTCCTTCATAGCCCCTAGACCAATGCATGCCAATCCATTTCCCCCTTCCTACTACCCTTTTCCTTTACTCCCTCCAGTTTCCACCATGGGCAGACCTCGGGTGCCATGCTGAAATGAAATAAAATTAAGTTCTAAGTATTTATTGCAGACCTCACTCTATTTAACATAAAATGCAGTCATTGATAAAAGCCCACTTAATATATTTAAATCCTTTCAAGTCCTAAATTCTCTTTACAAAAACAAACATTTCCTTTTGAGTACTTAAAACCTCATGAAAACAAATATTTGTATTCAAAGCCCCACATCAAAGACAGATAATCTCTTTATGACCACTTGGAGCAGTCAATAAAACTGTGAACTTCCAGGTTCCCTAGTATGATAACAATAGGTTGTGGCATCAGTCAAGCAGAAATCATACTATAATGGTAACGCTTAGGGTTGTGTCAGCAACATATATTGAAACTTAAAGCACCAATTATTTTGGATTGCACACTTTTTGCTCCAAAAATTTAAAGGGCCAGGGATTTAAGTAACTTAAAAGCTTGTCAGTTAAATGGGCCTTATCCATTTTTTATGCACAATCATGTCTACTCATAACAATCCCAAACAGGTACCTGACCCATCTCAAAGGATATTTTGCCTCTTTAAATAACTCCTCAAATGTCCAAGCACGCGTGTTATGTTTCAGAAACCTGGGGCTGGATTCTCCGTTTTTGGGATTATGTCCCCACGCCGTCATGAAAACTATGGTCTTTTACGCCAGGTAAACCTGCATCAAAAGGCCACAGATTCCCTGTACTGCTGGGGGCTAGCAGGCAGCCATCATAGAGCCCGCAGCTCCAGCTGCTGATACGACCCCCAGCACTTCCGGGTCAGAGGCACGCATGCGCATGGCGGCGGCCTCCAGTAGCCGCGCCACACTCCATGGCGGACTCAGCCCGCGGACCTGGACCGGCAAAATAGTGCCCCCCAACGGCCGCTCGCTTGCCCCGGACTGCCCGCACATATTGCCCCCAATCCAGAATGAAGTCCCCTCCTGCCCACCGATCATCTCTCCCCTTACTGTGGCGGCCCCGACTGAGTCCGCAGCTGCCACATGACGATCCCGGGCGGTGTGGCTAAATGTCTAGCTGCCTCCGTAAACTATGGATGGGCAAAATCCATCCTGCCGCAGCAACACCTGCCCCTACACCATCAAGTGAAATTGGTGAGTGATGGGTTTGGGGAATGAGTTTCCAGATTCTGGGTTCCAGCACCACTTTGGCTAAGGCGCAGAGTCCAGCCACATCAATACTATAGAAAAGAACAAGTGAGGTACCTAGGAGTAATGTAATTGGTCTTCAGTGGAAGCGTTTTATATTCCTCTAAATTCTTGCTTATATTTGAATCAATGGTAAGAAACATAGCGTGGAATTTCCCCCAAAAGTGATTAGAAGTGTCATTTCTGGCGCATAAATTGGTGTCAATCATGCCTGAACAGCCTACGCAAATCTGAATGTAATCTTCCCACACTTAGTCATTTTTTTGCAGGAGCCATATTTTATTGGAGGGAGCAACTTTTCATATTTACCTCCATTTAAATGAATGATAATCAGGTTCATGCCCTCACTGGGAGAGCCCAGGAACACTAGAATAGTTTGGCGCCCTGCGCAAATCCCGTTTTAGGGCTCATCGGGTATTTTCCCAACAGAGTGGGATTTAAGCCCGGTGCAAAGTGACTGTAAAATCACCCCATAGTGTGTGACGTGAATGGTGCAGCTCATTCACTATCACCTGTTTTTTGCAATGTACACATTAGCTCCGTCCCATAGTGTTTCTTCAGTTAGTTCTGGTTGTGTGTGTTTGTATCAGCTGAAGAGAGACACACAAACCTCAACTGAACAGAGAGATCAAGGACTAGATTATCCTGGAAAAAGGAATGTAAGTTGTTGCTGTTGATGTTCAAATCGTCCAGCAACTTGCGATGAGCAAGAGATAGAAGCCGGGATTCTCCCAAATTAATTCGTAGTGCTGTCGCCAAAGGGAAAATCGGTACATTTCCAACCGGCCCAGGCAGCGCTAATCACGTGCTGTTCAACAGCACTTTGAAATTTTTTGTAGAGGGGCAGGTATTGCATTGACCTTAAGAGAGGTGTTACCTAAACACGCTGACAGGTCCTAATCCTCAGAGATCAGGGTACCCTATTTAAACGGAACCCCGATCTCAGAACAACACTGCAGCACTCGCCCCACCACGAATCGCTGGCAAAGTCCCCCCCCAACAATTGCTGGCAAGCCACACCTTGAGTCACTGGTAAAGCCCCAACAGAATCACTGGCAAAGCCTCCCCCCACACCCCCCAATCACTGTCAAGGCCCCCACCTCCGAAATTGAGCAACATCCTGATGTGGGCTTCAGCCCCTTCCCCTCTTCAGGCTCCCCAACTTCAGGCCCCTCCCCCTTGATTGACAGGTCTGGGCTATTTCACAGGTCACAGGAGGGATTAGCTTTGTTTATTTTTCTTGCTCTTCACGGTCCATTTGTTCTGAAGTGCTTTCTCCTGTGAACAGGTGTTGTTTCTAATTGCAGTGTTAATCAAGAGTCTTGTGAATATAAACAATGCAGCTCATCATGTCCAGTGGTTTGATAAAGTTAAAGGAGAATGAAATTGTCTCTTATGCGTTGGATATCCTCGAAGTGCTTTTTCCAGAGGGAAAACTTTCACCATCATCTGGCCGATCTTGAACTTGCCATGTTGGGGAAGGCATCAAAGGGTTTTAAGGCTACAGAGGGAAGACTTTCACCTTCATCTCACAGATCTTGGAACTTATAACAATAATAATAAGCTTTCTAATAAGCTTACATTAACACTGCAATAAAGTTCCTATGAAAAGCACCAGTTGCCACATTCCAGCGCCTGTTCAGGTACACAGAGGGAGAATTTAGGTGTATGTCCAATTCACCTAAATCTTACATGGTGAGAGAGACATCAAAGGGTTGTAACACATCAGAGGGAAGACTTTAACCAGAACCTTTTTTAAAGTTTCAAATCCAGAGCTGAGTCTGGACAGGGGTAAACCCCTAAACCAGCTTCTTGCCTACCCCAAAAAACAATTCAAATGGAATCCAATTCATGGTCCCCACAAGACAGACATGCCAGATCCAGGCATTACACCTGACCTCACGCTCATCTTAGCCAAAAGGCCGAGAAGCAATTTTTTTTTTAACTACAACCTGACGTGCTGAAAGACGGTTTAATGATTTTCAAAGCTACAGAGGGAAACTTGCCACATGACACCCATCCCGGGAATCGCCCTGACCTGAGCCCTTCCGGCCCAGCCTGAGCCCCACCCCCCCCAAACCCTATGTCCTCCGGAGGACCCTCCTTGGCACTCTGGAGATAAGTGTAGAGTGAGAGTAGATATGAAGTATTCATCCCACTTCTCCCCCTCGGTGTCCATGGCGCCTGATCCCCGCTTTTAGGGATTAGTAGTGAATGTCACCCAAGTGATTTCTAGCTGGGGGTGGGGTGGGGCGGCAGGAGCATCCTGGGTGGATGGAGCATTCTGCTTCAAACCCACTAATTACATAGAACTGAATGGTAATTAGTTTGGATCAGGTTCTCGCCCTCTTCTTAAGTTCATAAGAAATAAGAGCAGAATCACGCCATTTGGCCCACCGACTCTGCTCTGCCATTCGTCATGGCTGATCTCAACATGGCCTTAACGCCACCGTCCTGCCTGTTCTCCATAACCCTTCAACCCATCACCGATTAAAAATCTGTGTAACTCCTCAAATTCACTCACTGTCCTTGCATTCACCGCACTCTGAGGTGGCGAATTCCACAGATTTGCAACACTTTGGGAGAGTAGTTATTCCTCAACACCGTTTTATATTTGCTACCTCTTATCCTATGACCTCTTGTTCTAGAATGTCCCACAAGAGGAAGTATCCACTCCACGTCAACTTTATCCATACCTTTTATCATTTGTATATCTCAATTTGATCTCCCCCCATTCTTCTAAATTCTATAGCGAATAGGCCTATTCTGTTCAATCTCTCCTCATACGACAAAGTCCTAGGGAGCTATTCTCCCCCCCCCCCCACGCCCGACCAACGCCACGAATCGCCGCTCGCCGTTTTTTATGGCGAGCGGCGATTCTCCGAGGCCGATGGGCCGAGCGGCTGGGCCTTCACGCCCGTTTCAACACGGCAGCAAATACACCTGCTTGCTGCCGTCATGAAACGGGCGCCAGATGCCCGTTTGGGGCATCTGGGGGCCCGATTGGCATGGTCGTGCCAAGGGGGGCATAGGCCCGCGATCGGTGGGCACCGGTCGTGGGTCGTGCGTCCGTAACAGACACACTCTTTTCCCTCCGCCGCCCTGCAAGATCAAGCCGCCACATCTTGCGGGGCGACTGAGGGAAAAGACGGCAACTGCGCATGCGCGGGTTGGCGTTGTCCAACCTGTGCATGCGCGGATGACGTCATCGGCCGCGTCAGCCGGCGTGACGCTTGACGTGCGGCCTTGACAACCGTCGTCAAGGCCGTGACGCACGGGGCCGCGCTCCTAGCCCCGCCCGGGGGGAGAATCGGCCCTGGAAGTGGGAGTGAAGGCTGCCGTGGGTCACGGCCTGTCCCACGGCAGCCTTTACGATTCTCCGCATTTGGATTCTCGGCAGCTGTCCGGTTCTCTGGTAATTAAAGCCTTTGAATTACCAATCTTCTCTCCTAAGTCGTAATTGAGGGTATCTCAATTTAATTACCAGAAAACCAGACAGCTGCCGAGAAGTGTGCTCACAGCATGCTGCCCAGTGAGCATCACCTTATATACAGTTTCCTGGGGGCGGAGCCAGAGGCGGAGCCAGAGGCGGAGTCCCCCAGGGTTCCAAGCCGGTCTTAAAGGGCAAATGTATTAAAGGCAATGTACAGTTACAGCAGTTATACCGATACCATTCATCACAGCCTCCAATGCCACTACATCTTTCCGCAAATAAAGGGACCAAAACTGTGCACAATGCTACAGGTATGCTTTCACCAGTGCCTTGCATAGTTGAAACACTTCCTTATCTTTGTACTCTATTCCATTTGCTATAAATGCCAACATTCCATTCACTTTCTTTGTTATCTGTTGTACCTGCATGCTAGTTTTCTGTGACTCATGAATGAAGACCCCCAGATTCCTCTGCAACATAACACCCCAAAGTTTCTCCACATTTCTCCCCATGGGTGGCATGGTAGCACAATGGTTAGCACTGTTGCTAACAGTGTACCTGAACAGGCATTGGATTGTGGTGACGAGGGGCTTTTCACAGTAACTTAATTGCAGTGTTAATATAAGCCTACTTGTGACACTAAGAAATATTATTGGTAGATTATTATTATTATATAGATAGATGGATGTGATCCAATGGCCAGGCTGCACCTGAAAGGCAGCGTGCTGTGGTGCAGCGTTGCCGATGAAAGCCGGGGACCTTGCTCCCAGGGTCTGCCCGGCTTGCAACACCTCGAGACATCCAACACGATCGCACGAGACATTGCGATGTAAATTCCGCCCCATGTGGATGGGATCACTTTTTGGAAAATCTGCATATTAGTGAGACAGCTAGTCTCACTCTAATGTGCAGATTCCCAAGATACCTGAGGCTTTGGGATTCATCCCCTTTGCCCTGGAGGCTTTGTGAGAGTGCTATTCAGCACTAGCCTCCAGAAACAGGAACCTTGGGGGTCTTCCAGGGAATTGGAGGCCCCCAGCTGCATGTTCTTTGGGCAGGATGCAATGCAGGTGCTCCCTGGCACTGCCAAGGTGGTACTGTGAGCTGGCATGGGTGGTGCCAGGTTCACACTGTCCAGGTGCCAAAACTGACATTCTGTGTCTGTGTGTGGGTCGGGGATCACTTTGGGGCCTCGGAGCTCTTGCTTGCTGGAACTCCCCAGTGTACAAAATGGGGCTATGTGTGGCCTCAGCCGCATGCTCCCCATTGAGGCCCCTTATTCAATGTGAGTATGTTGTGTACCCATGTGTTTCTTGGCACCGCGAGTGCCAGCAAACAGGCAGTTAATTGTGCTTGCTTTAGTTGAATCGAGCCAAATACCTTGCCTTCCCATTGTGTTCGACCAAATTGCATGACCTCCCATTTATCCACGTTGAACTCACATTTTGGCCCATTCTCCTAACCTATCTGTTCGAGGTGGCAACCTGATCTCGCCAGGGGCTGCGGGTCGGGAGACTCACAATGGATTTGATCCGGTGAGGATCCCATTTTGGTCCTTACGCCCGATTCAACAGGCCATCGAGAATCCGCCTGGGGCTAACGGCCCCAGATAATTTCTTTCAGAGTTGTTGGATGTATTTGTGCCGTTCCACTATTCGTCTTGTGAAAATGGCACCTTGTCCTCAAACCCTGTGACTTTGCTGCATTATTTACTCATTCTGCCCCAGAAAATGAAACTCTCATTTCCTCAGGTAATAAATTGTTTTAGAAGATTTGAAAAATACCTAATTTTAAAATGTTGCATTATTTTCTTAACATTCCTTTCTGTCTCTTTGAGCTTGATTCAACTAAATCATAGATCATAGAATTTACAGTGCAGAAGCAGGCCATTCGGCCCATCGAGACTGCACCAGCTCCTGGAAAGAGCACCATACCCAAGGTTAACACCTCCACCCTATCCCCATAATCCAGTAACTCCACCCAAGACTAAGGGACACTAAGGGCAATTTATCATGGCCAATCCACCTAACCTGCACATCTTTGGACTGTGGGAGGAAACCGGAGCACCCGGAGGAAACCCAAGCACACACGGGGAGGATGTGCAGACTCCGCACAGACAGTGACCCAAGCCGGAATCGAACCTGGGACCCTGGAGCTGTGAAGCGATTGTGCTATCCACAATGCTACCGTGCTGCTAAATGGGATCAAAGTGCCAAAGCGAGCTCGTTTAGCCGCCTGTTTCCCAGCGACTCGTTTGGATAAGGGGCCGTAGCGGGAAACACATGCACGAGGCCACACACGGCCCCGCTTTGTACACTGAGGAGCTCTGCTTGCCAGAACTCCCCCATGTAGCAAGAGATCGGGATGCCATTTCCAAGGCCCCCGAAGCCATCCTCGACACTCCCACAGCCCAAACGCACTATGGGAGGATCCCCAGCCCCCCATCCGCAGGACAGTCCCGGCCAGATCACACATGCACAAAAATACAGCTTGGCAGTGCCAAGCTGGCACCACTCATGGAGGTTGGAAATGCCACCTGGGCACCTTTGCTATGCCAGGCTAGCACCCAGATAGCACTGCCAGGGTGCCATTGTCAAGGTTTCAGGCTGGCACTGCCAGGGTGCCCAGGTGGGACCAGACGTGCCAGAGCACCATCCTACCCAAAGGGCATGTAGCTGGGGGCCACCAATCCCCCTGGGGGAGGCCCACCCCTGCGCCGCTCCAGTCCGCCCATTAGAGTGAGACTAACTGCTCTAATATGCAGATTGGCCAAAAAGTGACATCGCCCACAATGGGCGGGATTTACATTGCAATGGCTCATGAGATCGCATTGGACCTCACAAGGCGTATTGAGCCGGGTAGATCCTGGGTGCGGGGTCTCCCAGTTTTTTCCTGGCAAAATGCTTTTTAGACACAGCTTGGCCATCGGAGGCGCCCTTTTTTCTCTCTCTGCGGATCTAAACTTTCTTTCTCTTTATTTCTCTTCCTGAACTTGATTTGATTTGAATTCATTCGATTTCCTTCTCCACCATTCCTCTCAATCCTTAAATTTCATTGGTTAAGGCGAAAAGATTGTTGATCCCATCAGCCATTGAGATCCCCAGAGGCCCCATTTCCCCGCATGACCAAATTACACTTCCAGAAGGTTCTGGGCTCAGCACTGAGAAAACTTCTCATGCACCAGCAAATCTATCTAATTGGGCATAACCGTGGGATTCCCCACTCCAGTGAACTCTGAGCCAGTTTCTAAAAATATTTCATTCATTTATCTATTTTAAGAGGTTCTGTAACACAATTGGTTATGTCTCTGCCTTTGAGTCAAAAGATCCAGGTTTGAGTCTGACCCCAGGACTTAAGGGAAAAGGAGGGCATATTCATTACTCAACCAAATAGTGGGCGGCACTGTGGCGCAGTGGTTAGCACTGCTGCCTCACAGAGCCAAGGACCCCGGATCACTGCCTGTGTGCGTGTGGAGTTTGCACATTCTTCCCGTGTCTGCGTGGGTCTCACCCCCACAACCCAAAGATATGCAGGGCAGGTGAATTGGCCACGCTAAATTTCCCCTTAATTGGAAAAGAAGAATTGGGTACCAGAAATTTATTTTAAAAAATAACTCAATCAAATAGTTTCAGTATCGACTTGCAAATCCTACCAACACATGCTGATGGTAGGTGTTAAGAACAGGACAGATTCCCGGTCAGTCTTGTGATGGACAGAGAATTAGAAGCTCTGTCATTGTTATTCATAGCTCCAGAATAAAGATCGATATAAAGGAATATGGGCCAAATGCGGGCAAGCAATTGGGACTAGCTTCATGGTAAAAACTGGGTGGAATGGACAAGCTGGGCCGAAGGGCCTATATTCATGCTGTAAATCTCTATGACTCTATTACAGTACAACATGCATGTTATTTTTTCCTTGTTTTTATTTTCTAAATTAAAAGTACTCAATTATTTTTTTCCCCCAATTAAGGGGCAATTCAGCATGGTTACTCCATCTACCCTGCACATGTTTGGGTTGTGGGGATGAGACCCATGCAAACACGGGGAGAATGTGCAAACTCCACACAGATAGTAACCCAGGACCTCAGCGCTGTGAGGCAGTGGTGCTAACCACTGTGCCGCCTGATGTACCATCAATTCGACTCGAGACACATTTAGGATCCGAACTGTGGCTTTAATCTGTAGTTGTTAGCCCGGTGGTCGACTACAGAGAATGGCCGACCGCCGGGAACTCTGGGTACTTATACCCCACCTCGGAGGCAGGGCCTACTTGCCTCTCGACCAATTGGAGAGCAGTCACATGACTAGTCCCAACCAATCGGACGAGAGGCACATGATCAGCCAGAGCCAATGGGAAGCCAGTTCTCTGCACCAATGGCAGTGCTCATATCCATACCACCACATTCACCCCTTGTGGAGAAAGAAGGGGGGGTGGAAGTGAGAGAGAGAGGGGGGGGTCCGAGGACTGGTGGTATGAGCAGCGAAAATCGATAGGGGTGAGCTGCCCACTGGCTCGTGGCAAAACAATACTACTACTACTAATAACAACAGAATAGCACAAAAATGTCCAAAAAAAGTCCCATGGCCGCATCAGATGGAGACGATGGTCGGGTGCCCGTGGTGTTCTGGAAGACCGTCGCAGTGGAGCCGGTGACGTTGGGCCGATGGTCGTCCTCGCCTCCGAGATGTGTCTCCGTACCCCGGGCCGGTGGTGGAGACGCTGTAATCGGGGAAGAGGGGGCATGTGCTCTGGGTCGTGGGGGTGCGGGGGGCGCTGGGGGGAATTGGGGTTGGGGGGAGGTGTTGATGTAGGGGGGGAAGGCCGCACGCCGGCGGGTGCCAGGTCCCGGAGCAAGACCGTATCCTGCCGTCCGTCGGGATACTCCACGTACACATATTGTGGATTGGCGTGGAGTAACTGGACTCGCTCAACCAACGGGTCGGACTTGTGCACCCGCACATGCTTCCGGAGCAAGATGGGCCCGGGGGTGGCCAGCCAGGTCGGGAGAGGGGATCCTGAGGACGACTTCCTGGGGAAAACAAGAAGACGTTCATGAGGCGTTTGATTAGTGGTAGTACAGAGGAGAGACCGGATTGAATGCAGGGCGTCGGGAATGACTTCTTGCCAACGGGGAATAGGGAGATCTCTGGACCATACAAATCCTGAATGTCAAATTGTTTTGGGCAAGTGTTTTGTTCTGTTTTGTTGAAGTGGACTGATGTTTGTTGTGAGGGGATGTTTTTGTGACATTTTAATGATATTGAGCTGTTGGGTAATGAAAGCAGAGTGAGGCAGACGGACAGGCTCAGTTGGTGCTTAATGGCTGCTTATTGAGTTAGTTGGTGGTCACCGGTAATCCAATCATGAGGGGGGATTTACCTGGGTTGTGATGGTTTTGGCAAGATCTGCAAAATGATGATCTGCAAAATGATAACATTGAGAAGTGAGTAGACTGGAGGAGTGTTTTAAACGCAGGAAGAGGGGGTAAACAAACAAATAAGTAAAAGTATCATGAAAAAAACAAAGTGAGCCCTGATCATTTTAAAAGTCTGAAATAAAAACAGCAGAAAATGGTGGTAAAACATCAAGGAGAGAAGCCATTTTAATTTCCTCTCTGTGTACGGTTGCCAAATTCTGATTGAATGTATTCTGAGGTGTCATCACATGACTTCCTGCCTCCAACTTCCCCACCCCTACACTCGTGCCATTGGTTGCTCGACATGACATGACTCCATCACTCATTCCTTCTAATGGCCAATACCAGCAGACTCTGTCAGCTGGATGGTCCCTGACTCTCCATCAAAAGCTTTTTCTTTCCATTAATATTTTAATCTTTAATAAGCCTTTCTGATGATTTTTTTACCCATAGTTTTTGCTTTGAGAAGTGCCTGAAGATTAACATTCAATTTCTGGAGTCTCTGGGTCAATATTGTAGGGTTGACAGCTCTTTGTCTCTATGCTGTTTAATTCACTTAATGTCTGCATTAAGATGGCACAGGCAGAAGTTTAGTACAAAGAGGATAAGTGCCTCGATCTGAACAATGCCGATCACAATCACTACGCTCCTGTGATATTCCCAGCACTCGTTTCCCAGATTATTCTCTAAGTCTCAACTGAAGAAATACCACTTTTATTTGCTGCCCAGGAGTTCAGTGGGTAATTGGTATTAGGTACACAGAAGCACACTTCATGACCATGTGAAACTTGTGTCTTGATTGAAATAATGGCCAGGCTTGAAGTCAGGCACTTTGCTGCTTAACTCAAAAGAAATTGAGTTTTTCTTTGACTTCTTTCAGTGAAGCTGTGCGGATTGAGTGCACCCCCTCCTGTCTTGAGCAACAGCACTGCCATGATGGTCCAGTTTCGTTCGGATAATGGCCAGGATCTGAAGGGATTTCGAGCTGTTGTCTCCTTCATTGATGTGTCAGGTCAGTTCGTTCACTTTTGAGCAGAGTGCACCATTGATTTTTGCCGCAAATGTTTGGAATAGGGAAGAACTAGAATTTATATAGTATCATTCAAGACATTCCCCAAATCACTTTGAAGTACTTTTTGATGAGAAATTACTCTTGTGATATAGCCAATTTACACACAGCAAGCTCCCACAAACAGCGTCGGCCAGATTGTGCATTTCAGGGTTAGGACCTTTGGAACAGTTGAGAGGGGGTGGGGGCATTTAAACCCTCAAGCCATTTGATGAGACCACAGTTGATCTGTGACCTGACCCTTTACCCCATATCCCTTAATAGCTTTGGTTGAAAAAAATCTAACAATCTGCGATTTAGAATGAACTATTGATGTAACATGAATTGCCAATTGGAGAAGAGAGTTCCAAACTTCCACTGTCCTTTATGTGTAGAAGTATTTTCTAATTTCACGCTGAAAGGCCTTGTTCAAATTTTTTGGTTTTACCTCGAGTCCTAGGCTCCCTAATCAGAGGAAATAGTTTATCTCTACTCTGAGTTCCCTTCAATATCTCAAAAACTTCAAAACCCTCTGATCTCCCAAATTCCAGGGAACTCAACCCTATGTAATGGCTCTTTGTAATTCCCTTGGAGCCCAGGTATCATTCTGGTTAATCTACTCTGCACTCCCCTGATATTACTCCCGGGTAATATATCCTTTTAAAGTTGTGATGCCCAGAACAGAACATCGTACTCCCCTTGGATCTAACTAGGGATTTGTACAGCCGAAACATGACTTCTACCTCCCTTATATACTATGATATAGGTCAGCGTAATGATTCTGAACTGGAGAGATTAACGGTGGAGGTGTCCACTGCAGATTTGTTTGCTCAGTATGCACTGTCCGAAAACTCCTGCGTGCAGGCATGCAACCTGCTAGGATGTATCTTACTTTGTAATTATGGGTACAAATTATTGGCTTTAGTTGAGTGATAAATGTTGACCAGGACCTCTACTCTTTGCTGAGAAAATGGTTGTTTACATCCGCCTGAGAAGGCAGACAGGGCCTCAACTAAACAGTTCATGTGAAAGGTGGCACCTCTGACAGTGCAGCACAGGAGTGTCGCTTGACATTTGCATGCTCAAGCCTGGGACTTAACCTATGGGACCCTGGTTCAGGGATGAAAATGGCTAGCCACTGAACTTCAGCTGATACACAGATAGGAACTGAATAAAGGGAGAGACAGAGAGGGGTGAAATTGGTCCTTGACTATATTTAAAATAAGACATTAACGAGTCAGCCTTCTCTTTTAGATTAGGATTGTTTTCGTTGGAAAGACGGAGGTTGAGGGGGGACCTGATTGAGGTCGACAAAATTATGAGAGGTATGGACAGGGTGGATAGCAACAAGCTTTTTCCAAGAGTGGGGGTGTCAATTACAAGGGATCACGATTTCAAGGTGAGAGGGGGAAAGTTTAAGAGAGATGTGCGTGGAAAGTTTTTTTACGCAGAGGGTGGTGGGTGCCTGGAACGCTTTGCCAGCGGAGGTGGTGGAGGCGGGCACGATAGCATCATTTAAGATGCATCTGGACAGATATATGAACGGGTGGGGAACAGAGGGAAGTAGATCCTTGGAAAATAGGCAACAGGTTTAGATAAAGGATCTGGATTGGCGCAGGCTGGGAGGGCCGAAGGGCCTGTTCCTGTGCTGTAATTTTCTTTGTTCTTTGTTCTTTTACATCATACCCTTTGAAGGCACCTCAGACTGAGTATTCAACAAGCAGCCAGTATGATTCTATCACTTTCCACTGGCTTGAAGTTATTCGAACAAAACCTCCATTTATATTTCAACTTTTCACATTTTCCTAAAATGCCTCGTGGACAATGGCTTACTTTTAAAGTGTAGTCCCTGCTGTCATACATGCAAATACGCATATTGTTTATTGAAGAACGCTGGTTAATAATTTGAAAGCTACAAAGATCCAAATTCAAGGTTAGCCTGTGCTCAGCCAAACTGCTTCGTACTCCCAGGATGATGTGTGGATTCTTGGTGTTTTTTCCTTGGCCATGGGTAGATGTGACCTATCTTCCTGAGACAGACTGTAGTCTTCCTCTGCTACTTGCTTAAAACTGTTATATAAACACACACAGGTTACAGAGGTATGACTCTCCTGAGTACAATGTGTCTCCTGTGTTCTATCCTCTCTCTCTCTCTCTCTACACATTTCTGATGCCACAGATACACTATCATTTGCATCACTCATCTACTCTGCTACTCCATTATACTACACAAACCTTGAGCGGTCGTGCATTTTGGTTATGGCGGGTTGACTGAGAATTTGTGAAAAGTGTTAGTGTTTCCATTACTGGGCAGCACGGTGGCCTAGTGGTTAGCATAACCGCTTCACGGCGCTGAGGTCCCAGGTTCGATCCCGGCTCTGGGTCACTGTCCGTGTGGAGTTTGTACATTCTCCCCGTGTCTGCGTGGGTTTCGCCCCCACAACCCAAAAATGTGCAGAGTAGGTGGATTGGCCACACTAAATTGCCCCTTAATAGAAAAAATAATTGGGTAATCTAAATTTAAAAAAAAAAGTGTTTCCATTACTGCTCCAAGAAATGTATTCCAGTGAGAAACTATTTCCTCTGGTGGGAAGGGTTACAAGGTTCTGAGTTCAAGTCCCAGTCCAGGACCTGAGCGTAAACAAGGCAGATACTCCAGCGCAGTACTGAGGGAGTGCTGCACTGTCAGAGATGCTGACTTTCAGATGAGATGGCAAACCAAGGCTCTGCCTACCCCCCAGGTGGACCTTCAGATATCCTATGACTCTAGTTTGAAGAAGAACAGTGGACTTCTCCCTGGTGACCTGGCCAATATTAATCCCTCAATCAACACCACACACCACAAAAATCAGGTTGGCTGGTCATTATCACATTGCTGTTCATGGGATCTTCCTCTGTACAAAATGACTGCCCCTGCCTCCTACAGTAAAACAGTGACCACATCCAAAAGGACTTCATTGGCTGTAAAGTGCTTTGAAATGTCCGGTGATTGTGAAAAGCATTATATAAAAGTACGTCGCTTTTTTAAATTTTCCTGTGAAACCCCTTGGGACGTTTTGCAATGTTAAATGTACCTTATAACTACAAGTTGTTAGAAGTTCAGAAGCAACGTCATTCAGTCCTCTAGCATACAGTGACTATTTGCTCCCAGCAGATGTCACTGCAGCTTATTACCAGTCCATATGACTCTCCTTCCTTTAAGCTTTTCTCTCTGCAGCACAAGCTTTCTGCCAGCAGGCTTCAGTTGAATGTTCCGTTTTCTTAACCACCATGTCTCCTGCCAATGCAAAATGGCTGTGCACGATGGCCGTTGATATCCGCCTGTGCATGCCCAGAAAACCAATTACATCACTCCGTTGCAACCAGCCGCCCAGCAGCTAACCATGCATTTGTTTGATAATTAATTACTTTAACTAGTCAAGGCCCAGATGTTCTATTGTGCATCATTCCTACTGGCCATAGCACAAGAACATGACAGAGGTCAGGGTGGTGATGATAGCCCACAGAGAGCTGAGCCCTGCCTATCTGCTGAGTCCTCGCTCACACCCATCACCTGCATGCGGCATTGCGGAATAAAGTGGCAGAGGCATCCGACTGGTTGTGCACAAGGATGTTTATTGTTCAGTACAGGTCCCCACTCTCCTCATGGTGCCTACCCGGATCCCCCCTTATCTGGGGTGGAGGCAGCCGGCTGCTTATCTAATCCCTTTGATTCGGTAAGCAGCTGGCTTCCTTTGATACCCCTGCCCGGCATCCTCTGGGGGCCCGGGGACCAGATGGCTCCGGTTCACCTGTTGAAGGCACATGGAGAGTCGTGCTGCCCTGTCCCGTGTGCTGACCTTGAGACTTGGCCTCATCAGAGTGGTGGAATTTAGGGGAGCTGGTGGCGGCCGTCACCATCCCATTGGACGGATCTGGGTTGGCACTCAATGCCCGCTCCTCCCGGTCGGTACCCATAGGGCCCTGGGTTCACCTTAGGATGGGGGGGGGGGGGGGGGGGCAGCTGGTTCAAGCCTTGGATTCCCTTGCATCATCTGGCTCTGCCAGGCTGTGCGGTTCCCCAATGTCTGCATTATAGTGTCAACGCCCTCAGCGATGCTCCTCAGTAACTAGGACATGCTCTGCAGCACCTCGGCAATGCCTATCTGCGACTGGGAAAAGCTCCGCAGCACCTCGGTCGTGCCCACCTGAGAGCGGGACATGTCCCGCAGAACCTCATCAAGGTTGGCCTGGTACTGGGTGACATCCCCCAGCGAGGCCATGGCCGTCACTGACTGAGCAAAGCCTTGAACACCTTCACTTGTGGTGCTGACGTCGTGCATCAGGCTCTCCACTGCGGTCGCCAGCCATGCAGTGTTGGCCTCGGTGCCACACATTGTCGGTGCCATCTCCTGCACCCGTAGCCTCTGAGACTCCTCCAATTGACTGTGGATCTGCTGGAGTGATGCTGGAATCTCTCTCTGAATGTCCCGGTGCTCCCTATTGTCTCCATCAGCTCCAGGTAACCATGTTTCAGAGGCTCAGAATCAGGCTGGGACCCAGCTGGGTCCTGGGATCCAGCAGCCCTCCGACTGCTGTCTCGCCTGAAAGTTCCTGCCTCCACCAGATGTGTATCATCAGCGTGTGGTACTCATCAGATTGTGACCCGGAAGCCTGACCACTAGCATTTCCCACCGAGGTGTGTGTATCTGCGCGGGTGGAGGGTGGGGATGACAGCTGTGCCGCGACCACAGTTGCATCCTTGGAGCTCTTCTTCAAGGTATTCTCCTCGTGGTGAGGAGAGGGTGTCACCCGGGATGGGCCAGCCCCGTTGCCGTTGGCTAGAGGACCTGTAGGAGAATGGAAATGTGGTCAGTGGGAGGATGGGTCAGTCAGTAAGGCAATGAGAACCCATGTTTGACATGTCCTCCGGGTGGAGCCCGGTGGTTCCTCACCTCTGCAGCGACCTCCAGCCTCTGCGTGGATGGCCGCCCTGTCCTCGGCCACCCTAGTCACCTCCTTGAAGGAGGTGAGGATTCTCAAGTCCGGCATCCCACTGCCAGTCTGGGCCCTCTCCTGCTGATTATGGGAGAGCATTTTCTGAGGAGACACAGAGGGCATCGTTAACCACACGCGTTGGGGGGGGAGGTGGGGGGTTGTGGAGGGTCGGGGGTCACTTGGGGGGTAGAGTTCCCTTTGGGGGTGGCGATTTGGTGTCAACTCACTCATGCTGCCCAATGTAGGTCCTTGACCTTCTTCTGGCTCTCCTTGACGTCATTGTTGTGAGCTGGCTGGGATTGGCCGAGCAAGTACAGCTTAAGTGCTGCTCGACGTTGTTATTGAGGGGCTGTTGAGCACGGTGCCAGCAATTCAGCTGGCAGGACGCCTGTGAGGCCTCGGTGAATGGACCAATTAACGTTCAATAGCGTTGCCGGCCTTGCTGGGCCAAGCGCCAGGAAACTTGTAGCAATTCCCACTCACAACCACACTTAGAATTTTTTCCGGAGATATCCCGCCCACTGTTCTTTCCTTTGCGGAATCAAGGTGGAAGGATTCCAAGCCAATTCTCAACAACTTCAGAGAAATCTTCTTCAAACAGAACCATTTCTGACCATTGACTGAGTTTGATTCCTGATTGGTTTATCACGGTGATCCTAATCACCTCACTCCGACACACTGCCCGACATTGCCTCTCAGACCACCAATGCCTCGATTTTTAAAATTGCCGTTCGTGACCTCCGTGACCTCACCCTTCCCTAGCTCTGTAACTCCCTCCAGCTCCACACTCATTCAGGACCTCTGTGCTCCTCCAATTCTGGCCTCCTATACATTGATGACTTTAATCGTTCCACTATAGGGGGTTCTACCTTTGTCTGCCGAGGTCCAAAGCTCTGTAATTCTCTGCCCAAACCTCACCATCACTCCACTGGAGTGATAGAATGGTTGTGTTGTAATTCACCGATTAACCACTAGGAGTCTCATTAGTATACAAGTGAATGTTAGAGTCAAAAAGGAACAAAGAACAATACAGCACAGGAACAGGCCCTTTGGCCGTCTAAGCCTGCGCTGATCTTGTGTCCTACTAGACCAACTGCCTGTATCCTTCTATACCCTGTCTGTTCATGTGCCTATCCAGATAAGTCTTAAAGATCGCTAACGTATCTGCCTCAACCACCTCACTTGGCAGTGCATTCCAGGCCACCACCACCCTCTGTGTAAAAAAACTTCCCCCGCACATCTCCACTGAACCTTTCCCCCCCTCACCTTGAACTTGTGCCCCTTTGTAATTGTCATTCCCGTCCTGGGAAAAAGTCTCCAACTGTTCACCCTAATAATTTTATAAACTCCTATCTGGTCGCTCCTCAGCTTCCGTCTCTCTGGGGAGAACAATCCCAGTTTATTCAATCTCTCCTCATAGCTAATACCCTCCACACCAGGCAACATCCTGGCAAACCTTTTCTGTACTCTCTCCAAAACCTCCACGTCCTTCTGGTAGTGCGGTGACCAGAATTGGACACAGTATTCCAAATGTGGCCTAACCAACGTTCTGTATAATTGTAACATGAATTTTGAGCTTTTATACTCGATCCCTGTCCTATGAAGGGAAGCATGCCATATGCTTTCTTAACCACCATTTCCACCTGTGCTGCCACTTTTAAGGATCTGTGGACCTGCACGCCCAGCTCTCTCTCTCTCTCTGCTCCTGACGGTTCTGCCGTTTATTTTCTCCTTTAAAATGCTCCTTAAAACCTATCTTTGTGTCCAAGATTTTAGTCACCTTCCGTATTGGCTCAGTGTCAGGTCTCGCTAGGTAAAGCTCCTGTGAGGTATCTTTGCATGTTTGAATATGTTAAAGATCCTAGTACAACTTGTAAAACAAGCTGCCGTTAGTCTGTTGCACTGGGATTTCTGCATTTGCTTCAAATGTTTATTCGATTCTTTGCTTCAGAACTGGCAGGAGCCTCATCGATTTCAATGACCTCACTCTCCCTGATTGTATTTACCACTTAAGTTCTTATTGCTTTTCGAATTGAAGGCTCCTTGTCTAACCCTATGTGGATCTCAATTGTCAGCGAGAGTTCGAGGGCAAATCTCCTTGTCTTACAATTATAGTATGACTCCTTTCACACCCTCAGGACATCCCAAAGCACCTTATGGCCAATGGAGTATTTCCAAAGTATAGTTACTGTCGCAATTTAAGAAACGTTGCAGCTGATTTGTATGCAGCAAGCTTCTGCAAACAGCAAGGAGGTAAATCTAGAATTATAGAATTTTCAGTGCAGAAGGAGGCCATTCGGCCCATCGAGTCTGCACCCTTGGAAAGACCACCCTATCCCCATAACCCAGTTATCCCACCTAACCTTTTGGACAATAAGGGGAAATTTATCATGGCCAATCCACCTAACCTGCACATCGTTGGACTGTAGGAGGAAATCACCCAAACACGGTGAGAAAGTGTAAACTCCACAGACAGTCACTCAAGGCCGGAATAGAACGTGGGACCCTGGAGCTGTGAGGCAGCAGTGCTAACCGCTGTGCCACCGTGCCGCCAGCTAATCTGATTTATTCACATTAGTTCATGGATACATATTAACCAGGACATTGGGAAGCATCCCTGTGCTTCTTCAAAATAGTGTGTGAGAATCTTTAATGCCCACCCATGAGGCCTTAGGTTAAACTTAAGTATCATCTGAAAGATGACACCTCCAACACTGCAGCACTGCCTTAGCTGTCTCAGCCTGGGTTTGATGCTTAAATCTGTGGAATGGAACTTGAATTCACCATTTTCTGACTGAGGCATAAATGCAACCCACTGATCCACGGCTGACTAACTAGTGCCGCACAAAGATCACGGTGTACAAGTTGGCCGTTGAAGTCTCGAGAAAACTCTTCTGAAGGCTTTTTCTCCATCAACCATCCAACTGTTCAATTCAGCATGAATGTGATCCTGAATGGCTTGTTGAGGCACATGTCCAAAGACTGAACAGGGGATGTTTAGACCCCCCCCTCACATAGCCCATCCCCGGTATAACTGCAAATTAGGGTGTTATTTCTTTGCAGGCACCTCTTGATCTCACCAATTATATGGGATCTGAACATGTCCCACATTAATGAACTGCACTTGTTATGTAGGCCTTCAGGAGGCCCATTGCACCCAAAATTGATCCACATCTTTACTCCATCCTCATTCATCCAACCATTGTCATGAACGCGCAGGGAAACCCCTGCAGGGAACTTGACTTCGGGCATGATTTTACGTTTGAAAATTACCTGAGACTTGAATTTTATTCTGTTGGCTATGCAGGGTCATACCACCATGAATCTTTTCTCATATCCTGTGGTTTTCATAAGAACTGTTTTCGAACCTTTGCATTCCACAGTTCAATTGCTGGTATGTTGAAATCCATGGCTGTTTCATCCATGTTGACTATTTGACATAATGTGTACTCGTGTTTTTGACTCTGTCTTGTGATGAATTACAGGAAACTGGTCGTTTTGGTATTGAGGTCTTTTAATCTCTGAGCAATCTTGGTCTTCTGCCCCAACATTAGAAATTCCCATTCCATAAAGTGGTTGCACCAACTAGCTGTTGCTCTGAAATATTTGCTGGTTTGATTTGGCTCACTTATTACACGCATTGGATTTCAGCTGTTTGTTAACCATTCTGATGATTTTTAAGGACCCATTCTTTTAGGGCAGCACGGTAGCATTGTGGATAGCATAATTGCTTCACAGCTCCAGAGTCCCAGGTTCGATTCCGGCTTGGGTCACTGTCTGTGCAGAGTCTGCACATCCTCCCCGTGTGTGCGTGGGTTTCCTCCGGGTGCTCCGGTTTCCTCCCACAGTCCAAAGATGTGCAGGTTAGGTGGATTGGCCATGCTAAATTGCCCTTAGTGTCCAAAATTGCCCTTAGTGTTGGGTGGGGTTACTGGGTTATGGGGATAGGGTGGAGGAGTTGACCTTGGGTAGGGTGCTCTTTCCAGGAGCCGGTGCAGACTCGATGGGTCGAATGGCCGCCTTCTGCACTGTAAATTCTATGATTCTATGATTCTGATACATTCTTCTCAAGATCAGGCCCGTGGCTGATCCCTGTCCTCGTGGCAAATTTGGTCTTGGGCATCTTCTTCAGGGGGGAGTCATTCTTTTTCCATTCTCGCGCCAGTTTTTCACTGACTCCGAGTTTTCGGACTGCAGCATAGGCACTTGATGAGTTAGCAAATGTTACGACTTTTAGCATAGAACCAGCTTCAACACTTCATTCTTTTTGGCAGAGGACCTATTTCTTTTCATCATTTTGTCATGTGCAGTCTTCTCTACGTGGTCATGTCTTAAACCTCAGACAGCGCCGGCCCTAGGGTTGCTGGCGCCCCGGGCAAGCTGAACTTCGGCGCCCTTACAGGCATATCATCACAGTACCTCTCAGTCTCTGATGCTTGCTGCAGAATCAAAGAATTTTATTGTACCAGAAGCCAATTAGACCACCACAGATATTGACAATATAAAGTCCAGGAGCCACATGTGGCCCTCTTGTGTTCTGAGAACGACCCTCAAGATATTTTGTTGACCATGGCCCACACGCAAGGATGCCACATTCCGCTGATTTCTGTCGGCATCTTTTTTTTCTCGACCGGTATGACTGAAATGATACACACGTACAAGGGCAAGTGAAGTGAGGTATTTCTACTGTCACCATCGAATACACACTGGGTGGAATTCTCCGTTCTGCCAGCCCTGTTTTCCAGCCCGGTGCACGGTGCAGCTGGCCAATGGGCCCATGGGAAACCCACGGCGCGGGTGCGCTGCTGGTGAAGCAGAGAATCCCGCCAACGGAGAATCCCGCAGACTAATTGTGAGAGCCGTGTGTTCTATCTGTGTCCAAAGGGTAAATATTTCTTTCTTTTAAAAGCTATTTGAAGTTGATGATAGTTCTATTGATATTTAAGTGGTTCAGCATTTCCATATTTCGTTATGAAATATTTGCGTGCCTTAAATATATCTAATCTTACGTGGGCCACGATTCGGAAACAAACCCGGTTTCAATGCTGCAGCCCACTTGAGATGAAGGAGGGCCACTCATGCACACACTCACTCGCCTAGGTTGCCCATCAATGATCTAAAGAACTAGCTGCTCAGTCCATTTTCTCTTTCTTTTAGAAAGTTTTTTATTCCCCCTTCCTTTATAAATTTCATGGATCCTGATTCCAACTTAAATTCGGGTCGGACATTTCATGTGCAGAAAATCAGGCATAAGTAATTTCAGTGATGTGCTGAGATTACAAAAACAAGGGTTGTTCTTGTTAGGATAGAGAAGGTTAAGGGGAGATTCAGTCATGGTGTTCAAAATTATGAAGAGTTTTGAGAAAATCATGAAATAATGGAGAACTCTTTCCACCGGCAGAATAGTTGGTATCCAAAGCCCTCAATTTAAAATAGTTAGCAAAAGAACCAATGGGATGAGAAAGAAATTCATGCCGTCAGCCTGGCATACAAGGGGGTAGAAACAAAATCAATACTAACTCTCAAAAGTTCTTCTCGTATTTCTGTCTCCATTGCATCAGTTCAGATGATGTCACCTTCTGTACCAGATCGCCTAATACGTCTTCTTTTTTCTTCAACCCAGGATTGCCCTTTACCATGGTTGACAGAGTCCTCCATTGCATATCCCCCGTTTTGGTATTTCTGCTGTCACCATCTCTCCTCCCAGAAGGGCGTCCCTTGTCCTTGCCAGCCACCGCAACAGCCTCCAGCATGACAACACAACCAACTATGTCTCGCCCTCTTTCAGAATTTTGAATGGACTTTTCCCTCACAACCTCCCTTTAAATTCTTTAATCTCCACCTCCACTGCAAGCACTCCTTGATGGCGCCCCCTAGCACATGGCGCCCCGGGCGACTGCCCGAGTTGCCGGTACCTTGAGCCGGCCCTGACCTCAGAGTATCTTCTTGGCAAAATGGCCTGAAACGCCTACTTGACCCCTGGCGCCCACTTGTAAAGTGAGTATAACATGCATTTCTTAGACTGAGGTTGAGGCTGAGCTTTGAACTTTGGTGCCAAAATTAATGGGGTTTTCTTACACAATGGTAGACTTATACAGCGTGATCTAAGACAAATTGTTCAAGATTCCGAATGTTTCCAATTGTTCAACAGCCTGTGGATATGATTCTTTGTAGTCAGCTTTAAGTCAACACTGATCACTGACTGCCAATGTAAAGATTTGTGAATGGAAAATGAAGTAAATAGCAGGCTCTGTTTTGATGCATTTATTAAAAGCATGTGTTTCATTAAAATGTTGACTTTCCCTGTCTGATTTTCTTGCAGCTGGTGATCATGAGGATGAGGTGCAATGGACAGTGGGAACTTCTGTTGCTGCCACTTTGTCCAACCAGAACACACCTCCGTTCTCAGAGACGCAACTCTCACAAGTGACGGAGCTTCACAATCAGGGTCATCACGCAGGTTTGTTTCTAATACAATAATTTTCTGAGAAATAGTTTCTGAGGAATTCTGCAAGTTTGTTGAGTGTGTCACTGGGGTCATAGGACTCTGGTTAGACTTCTGGCAAAGGTGAGGTCAGAATGCTTTTAAACTTCAAAGGTGAAGACAAAATTTATGGACTGCTGTTGGGAGGAGCTTAGTGCTACTTGAGTGCAAAAGAGATTTCATTATACTGGATGATAGCAATTTTCATTAGAAGGAAACTTCAATTCTACATAAAAATATAGGTAGTTACAGAAACAGATCATTTAGCCTAACAGGTTGATGGTAGTGATAATACTGCAAACAAGCTTTGTCCCAACTTGCTTTTCTTTGTTACGAAAGGACAACATGCATTATCGAGACATGGGAGTGGATAGAGCTAAGATACAGATCAGGGAAGATCTAATTAGGCGGCACAGTGACACAGTGGTTAGCACTGCTGCCTCACAGCGCCAGGGTCCCGGTTTCAATTCCGGTCTCTGGTGTGTGGAGTTTGCACTTTGTCCTGTGTCGGCGTGGGTTTCCTCTGGGTGCGCTGGTTTCCTCCCACAGTCCAAAGATGTGCAGGTGAGGTGGATTGGCCATGTTAAATTGCCCCTTAGATTCCAAAAGGTTAGGTGGGGTTACTGGGTTACGGGGATAGAGTGGAAGCGTGGGAATAGGTAGGGTGCTCTTTCCAAGGACTGGTGCAGACGATGGGCCAAATGGCCTCCTTCCACACTGTTAATTCTATGATTCTATAATTGAATGGTGGAATAATTCAAGGAACTGAATGGCCTCCTAACTGTTCCTATGTTCCGTCCTATGTTCTTATTTCATCTCATCCCATCAAATCATCACTTGTGTCTTAAACCAGTTTCCCCTTAAATGCATCTATGCTATTCTTCACAACCACACAATTGTGGTAGTGAGTTCCACATTCTCACCACTCTATGGATAAAGACATTCCTCGTGAATTCTCTGTTGAATGTGTCAGATATTATTTTTATATTTATGGCCCTTAGTTCTGCTACCTCCACCCTATCTATCCATTCCCTAATCTTGAAGCACTCAATTAGATTTCCCATCAGCTGTTTCTTTTCCCTCAGCCTGTTCGATTACTCCTGATACTTCTTACCTCTCAGTTCTGGTATTAACCTTGTGAATTTATTTTGTGTTTCCCCCAGTTCTGTTGATGCTCAATGGGCCAAACGCCTGTTGTGATCTTTTCAGCGACAATGGATGGAATCTAATGCCCCTTCCCCTGGGGGTGAGATGTCCGTCCGGATAAGGGAATTCTGGCAAATATTTGAGTTCTCATGGAGCTGGGAGTCCCAGCGCAGGGTTCTCGTTGTCATTTAGAGATTTGATACTCTTGAGACTCTGGAACATCAAGTCGACAGAATTTTGGGGTTCAGTTGTGTGTGTGTGTGTGTGTGTGTGTGTGTGTGTTTGAGCTCAGCGCTGCAATAATAGAACATAGTACTGACACCTTGATGCCACCGGTGATTTGCAAGCAGGGTGGAACTTCTGGTAGGACGTACAGCAAATAAGGTCTTTTCAAACAGCACATTATTGCAAACAGTCTACAGAATCTATTTAATAATAATCTTTTTATTGTCACAAGTAGGCTTACATTAACACTGCAATGAAGCTCCGGTGCCTATTCGGGTACAGAATTCAGAGTTCTCAGCTGGTACGCGAATTGAACCCACGCTGCTGGACTTGTTCTGCATCACAAACCAGCTGTCCAGCCCACTGCACTAAACCAGCTTTAAACAAATATTTAAACAAAAATGCAGAGGACAGAGTTCAAGACCAAAACTATTGCAACTTCTTCTGAAAAATGCAGTCAGTGGAGGATAGCTATTCAACACAAATGTGTGCAGAAAGTCAGTCCCAGTCATATTCAGCAGCGTGGGTATCCTGGCATAATTAAGAGGACAATTACCCAGTCATCTCTGTTCCAGGCAGGCCCTGTGTCATTACAGGCAGTGTCATGATGATGGTGGGCCTGTAGCCCACTGCGCTAAAACTGGTTTAGCTCAGTGGGCTACAGGCAGTGTCATGATGACTTGGAAAAACTAAGGCTGTATTCACAGGGCCAAAGAAGGTCAGGAGATCTAATAGAATTTTAGTTTTAACGAGTGATAAAGGAAGAAGAGGCCTCTTCAAAGATGTGGAATTATTTCTGTGAGGGTGAGAATGAGAAGCGAACCTTCTGGCCCACAAACAATATGTAGTCTGCTGCCACTCTTGTTCTCCCGTCCGTCGCGATTCAGACACTCACCCACTCCCTCACGAATGATCTCGCTGGTGACTATCCTGATCTGATTAGAGGCATCAAACTGACAAGCTGTCCGAGGGTCACCTGTTTGACTGCCTGTAGCTCATCTCCTTGTTTTAAATGAAGTTGGCCTCAATATCTTGGGGATAATGGGTGTTGTGAGGCATGGGGACAGGGGTCAGGGGAGGAGCTGGGCCTTCTCATTGCATAATAAGGTGACCATCTGGTGTCTAACCAGTGCAAATCCTGCTCAACATCACCCCCCACCCACCCATCCCCACTACTGCTCCTCCAACTGACATCCAAACTCTCAAAAGTCAAGATTGAATCTGAGCATTTTGTTTGATTAACAAACGGGGGTTGGGGTGGTGGTGGGGTGGGGGTGGGGGGGGGGGGGGGGGGGAGTGGAGGGAGGGGGAGGCTTGTTGCATGTTGGTTTAGGGGTAAATATCAGCCATGACATCAGGCACATATGTAGCAACGGCCAGACATTCCAAAATGCGTTAGAGCCAATTAAGTGCTTTTGACGTGTAATATAGGAAATGGAGCAGCCTGTTTGTGCACAGCAAGATCCAAAAAACTGCAAAGTGATAATGACCTGACTATCTGTCTTTCTAGAATGTTGATTGAGGGATAAATATTGGCCAGGACATTAGAGAAAACTCCCCTTCACTTCTTTGGAATAGTGGCCATGGGATCTTTTATATCCACCTAAGAAGGCGCAATTGGAGTTGGTTTAACATCGCATCGAAAGACGAGTGACACAAACCTGTTCATTTCTGTGTATATGTGACCCGATTTGGAAAGTGCCCACTTACTGCTCATATTGCCACTAACATCTTTTCTTGACCTTTTCTGTTAAACTAGGAGTTTTTGACGAGAGTCCGGTGGCCACAGATCCTTTTGGGAACTTGATGGGGAAGGTCCATTTCCCGACCAGTTACAAGGATGTGCTTTTGAAGGGAAATCAGGGAGAGACCCAATCGCCCAGTCACACTGACCAGCTGAGGTATTTACCAGCAACACAACCTGGGCTTATTTCCTTTGCAAAGAGCGCAGGATTTTGTAAATTGCAGGGAGTGTCTCAATATTTTCAAAGGACAATTCAGTGAATTGATAGGAATCCTTGCTCAAAATCTGTTGACCTCCTTCCATCCCTCCCCCACTGCACATCTCCCTCTATCCCAGACCCATGCTCAACCCCCGTCCACCCTTTTTCCTTCCGGCCCTTAACCCGGAACTATGCTCACAAATTGGGAGACTGAGGCATTGGGATAATCTCACGGGACAAGTAATCCAAGAGGCCCAGACTAACCCTCGAGGGGCAGCGGGTTCATAGCCCACCATGGCAGCTGGTGGAATTGAAAGCGAGTCTCAGTAATGGTTAGCATAAAACTATCATCGATTCTGTGGGTGGGACTTTCTGCCCCCCCGTGCACCTCAATGGGGTTTTCCGTTGTTTGCACCCTCCGCTTCCGGGGAACTATTGGTGGGACTAGAGGATTGCGGCGGCTGGAATGGCCAGAAAATCCATCCCTATTAAAACCCATCTGGTTCACGCATGTCTTTTAGGGAAGGAAATCAACCGTTCTTACCCGGTCTGATCTACACGTGACTCCAGACCCACTGCAATGTGGCTGACTCGTAACTGCCCTCTAAAATGGATGAGCAAGTCACTCAGTTCAAGGGGCAATTAGGGATGAGCAAGAAATGCTGGTCTTGCCAGTGGTACCCACATTCCATGAAAGACTAAATGAAAAGAAAAACACCCACGCATCATCAGCTTCTTGCCCTTGACCTCTTGTCCTAATCTCCACAAGACTATGAGATGCAGGGCCGGCCCAAGGTACCGGCAACTCGGGCAGTCGCCCGGGGCGCCATGTGCTAGGGGGCACCAAAGACTCGGGTCCTGCGCATGCGCAGTTGGGCCGGTGCCAACCAGCGCATGCGCGGTGGCCGCCCTCCCCCAGGGCGGCCCCCCCCTCCGTCCGCCCCCGCCCGCCCCTTGGGCCCGCCCGCCGCCTCGGCCCGACCCGCCCCCCCCGCCGCCTCGGCCCAACCCGCCCCCCCCCCCCCGCCGCCTCGGCCCGACCCGCCCCCCCACCCCTCGGCCCGACCCGCCCCCCCCCCGCCGCCTCGGCCCGACCCGCCCCCCCCGCCCCCCCCCCGCGGCCCCGGCCCCCCCCCCCCGCGCCCCCCCCGCCGCCTCGGCCCGACCCGCCCCCCCCCCGCCCCCCCACCTCGCCCCCCCGCCCCCCCCGCCCCCCCCCCCCCCCCCCCCCCCGAAGGGCGCTGAAGTTCAGCTTGCCCGGGGCGCCAGCAACCCTAGGGCCGGCGCTGATGAGATGCACCCCCACCCCACAAAAGAAAATGCTAATCCTGTGACAGTTTTAAAAGAAATATTAATTTGCAGGTCAGAGGCTTGGAATTCTTGGAATTAAATCGCCTCTTGCCTCTCAAAAGCCTGACCATCATCTATAAGATGTGGAGGTGCACTTATTCAGGCGTGTCAAGAGTGTGAAGGAGCATCTCCACTTGCCTGCTTAAGTCGTCTCCAACAACACTCAAGAAGTTGGACACAATCCAGGCCAAAGCAGCCCGCTTGATCATCACCCCATCCACCACCTTCAACATTCACTCCCCCCACCACCAGTACACAGTGGCAGCAGTGTGTTCCAGCTACAAGATGCACTGAAGCAACACGCCAAGATATTATTATTATTATTATTATTGATGTCAAGTTATAACAGGGCAACTGTCTCTGCTTCGTTGGATGTGAAAGTTTGATCAGTGATCAGCCTGGGAGAATGGAGTCCAGCAGAGATACAACATAAATTGGGCAGAATTTTGGGAAGGATGTCAAGGCATTGGGTGTAGAGGAGATTGACTAGAATGGCACCAGGGATGCCTTTAGATTGGACTTCAATTTTGTGGCGAGACCAGAAAAGCTGGGATTGTTCTCTCTTCGAGCAGGGAAGGTGAAGGGAAGATTTAGCAGAGGTGTTCAAAATCATCAGAGGTTTTGAGAAAAATGGATGAACTGCTTTCAATGGCAGCAGATTCACCAGAGGACATGGTGATTGGCAAAAGAACCAGAAGAGGGGATGAGGAAACATATATTTTTACACGGTGAATTTTTGTGATCTGCACTGCCTGAAAGGGAGCTTCAGTAGTAACTTTCAAAATGGGTTTGGGTAACCACTTGGAAAGAGGTCATGTGGGCACAGCAGCAGTGTCCCTACCTCCAGCCTAGCAGCTCTGAGTTCAAGTCCCACTTCAGGGCATGATGGTCATGGAAGGTGTATGCACAAGATGAACAAACATCAGCTTGCAACTCCTACCAATACACCTGATGGCATGTGGTAACGAGAAGGAGAGTTTCCTGGTCAGCCATGCTGCGGAAGGAAATGCAAAATCACCGCAGTTGATGGCCACCAGTGCCCTCTTCGGGCATGATACCTGAAGGAGGAGGGGGAAACATCAAAATGAAAAAAAGGGCTATGGGGAAAGAGTAGGGGAATGCAACTTGGATAGTTCTTTCAGAAAGCCAGTACAGACATGATGGACCAAACAACCCTTTCACAACCTCCTTAAGTCGGGGTTACTGGGTTACGGAGATGTAGGATGCTCTTTGTAAGGACCGGTGCAGACTCGATGGGCCAAAGGGCCTCCTTCTCTATGATATATTTCTATGATATCTACAATTTCTACAATTCTATGATATCTATGATTTCTATGATATCTTCCTATGCTGTATCCAGTTGTGACTCTATGGAATCATATCTTCCCTTTTTATTCCCTTCCAGCTAAGTTTGTGGACAGGATTGGTAGCACCTTGTACCATCTGGTTCAGTGGCCCAGCATCCAGCATGGAATTCACTCCTGACTTGATTGGCTAGTCCAGTGGTTTCTGGTTAGTTTACACTCTGTACGACTCAAAGCAGCTTCTCGAGTGAGATACATGTCATCTACGTGAATGGATTACACAGAACTTAAAGTGGAGAAATTTGGACATTGGCCCAACTGATCCATGCTGGTTTTATGATCCATATGATCCTCCTCCCATCCTTCTTCAATCTCACCCAATCAGCATATCCTTCTATTTCTTTCTCCCTCATGTTTCCCTCAGGCCAGCAGCACGGTTCAATTCCCGTACCAGCCTCCCCGGACAGGCGCCGGAATGTGGCGACTAGGGGCTTTTCACAGTAACTTCATTGAAGCCTACTCGTGACAATAAGCGATTTTCATTTCATTTTCATTTCATGTTTATCCAGCTTCCCCTCAAATGCATTTATCAGAGTTGTCTCAACTATCCTTTGTACTGAGTTCCATATTCTCACCATTCTGTGGTAATGAAGTTCCCTCTGATTCCCTTATTGGACTTATTAATGACTATCTTTTATTTTTAAACCTTCGTCCTCTAGAAGTGGCAGCATTTATCCCTGTCAACCAATAGGCTTGACTATAAGAGAGTTATAAAATTTTAACGGGACTATACAGGGTAGATGCAGGAAAGATGTTACCAATGATTGGTGTGTCCATAACCAGCGGTCACAGTCTGAGGATTCAGAGTGAACCATTTCGGACAGATCTAAGGAGACATTTCTTCACCCAAAGAGTGGTGAGCCTGTGGAATTCATTACCACAGGAAGTAGTTGATGCTAAAACATTAAATATATTCAAGAGGTGGCTAGATATAGCTCTTGGGGAGAATGGGATCAAAGGCTATGGGGTGAAAGCAGGCTTCGCCTATTGAGCTGGATGATCAGCCATGATCGTGATGAATGGCGGAGCAGGCTCGAAGGGCCAAAAGGCCTCCTCCTGCTCCTATCCTCTATGTATCTATGCAACAACAACTTACTTTAGGTAGACCTTTTAACATGGTTAAAAATCCCAATGCACTTCACAGGATCAATCACCAAATGTAACTGGCACCCAGCCATGCTAAGATGTTAAGATAGGCGACCAAAAACTGGTCAAAGAGGTAGGTTTTATAACGTGCCTCAAAGGGAGAAAGAGAGAGAGATGGAGAGGCGCAAGGAGGAAATTCCAGAGCATCAGGTTTAGGGAATATTTCCAATCCTAATGAGCATGAATTGGCTCTAAAGCTTTATTTTTCTAGATTCGAACCTCAGCCTGTCCAAGCTTTCCTGATAGTTCTAAGCACTCTCAACTTTCATTATCATCTCTTGATGTTCCACCAGGCGACTGAATGGTCTAAGTTTCCAACTCGTATTGTGCTATGCCTTGGGCAGATGTAGCACTTTGCCTCAGAGTCAGCAGGTTCCCAACTCTCTCGTGCTTTTTCCACCTTCTTCCCCATTATCACTTGTGACTTGTTACAAAATCTTGGTTTTATTTATCATTGGCTAAACACTACTGTGATTCTTCTTTTAAACAACCAAGTATATTCAAGATAGCAGAAATAAGTACATTTAGTAACCTTGGAAATTCTTTTATTTACACATGTACAGTATAAGACATTTTGGATTTATACAGCAGGCAGGCTAAGTGCACATATATTAAATATATACTTCAATATTAGGAAATAAATATATACAATATTTTAGTGAGGAGATTTAAATCTTCCATTATTTCCCCTAGTAAACTGCGCAAGGGAAGAGTTTTATACATTGTTTGCCATCACTTTAAAGTGTATGTATTTATCAAAAGTTAGAATGAAAATAGTACTAGATGTGATTCTTTTTTTTGCAACTTCATTCTGGCAATGTCTTTTGCTGCATGTATTCTATGTATATTTAAGTGTCACAATTTAAAATGCAATGTGGAGAAATTAAAATGTCTTCTGAATATTTTTATTCGTCGTATAGCCAATTATTTGTTTGCTGCATTTATTTATTCCTAAAACACTTGCATTGGCTTTGAGGCAGAAATTCGTGTGTGGTATGGAAGAATCAGCAAAATCAATCCAAATTATGTGTGCTTATTATACACCTTTATTATGTACGAACCCACCTTATGTGGTTTCTCTCAAAGGTAGCTGTGTTACATGTCAGCTGTAGATTAATGTGTCGTACCCTTGTCTCTGAGGTAGGAGGTTGTGGGTTCAATGTCACTCTTCAGTCTTGAGCACATAAGCCAGGCTGACACACCAGTGCAGTATGGGAGGGCTCCACGGTTGGAAGTAACATCTTTCTGATGGGATCTTACACCAAAGCCCAGTCTACCGTTTCAGGGGGCATACAAGATCCCCATCCCCATTTTGAAGAAGATAAGGGGAGTTCTTCCCCCAGTGTCGTGGCCAAAATTTATATCCTCTGACCAACATCACCAAAAAAAACAGAATATCCATCCAGTTGTTATTGTGTGAGATTTTACTGTAGCAAATGTTTCCTACATTACATAGTGATCACACTTCAGATGATTTAATTGGTCATAGTGTGCTTTGGAACATATATTCATATAGCATTTTTCATAGCCTCTTTCTTGTTGTGATGAAACTTGTTATATGATCGGCTAAGGTCAGATGTCAGGACTCGATCTTTCTTTCCCACTCGTTGATTTACCCGAAGTTTTTTTGTAATTGATACAAATTAAAGTCAGAGTCTGCACTTAACCCTGATTGCTGATTACAATAAAGTCCATCAGAAAGGCTTTCTTGAGTTTAGACCCAAAGTGGTTAGTTTTCATCGTGCTCAAACCCACCAAGGTAAAGGTAAACAAATGTAAGAAGGTAATCCCAAATCCCGACCTTTGCAGCACATGAACACCAGCGTGCAAAATTACAAGTTGTATGGTAGAGCAGGGTAACATTTGGCCAAATTAAGATTCAATGATAAATGTTAAAAATATTGAGTTTCCTTTTGAGTCCTTTGATGTTGTTTGTGGATGAAGCAGTTTTTTGTAACCGTGGTCCTACCGTTTCCTCTTTACGATCCTCAAGAACGTCTCTGTCTGCTGACCGCATTATGATGTAAGCAGGCAGATCTCCTTTTGATTGAAATAGAACAGTACAGCACAGAACAGGCCCTTCGGCCCTCGATGTTGCGCCGAGCCATGATCACCCTATTCAAACCCACGTATCCACCCTATACCCCTAACCCAACAACCCCCCCCCTTAACCTTACTTTTTAGGACACTACGGGCAATTTAGCATGGCCAATCCACCTAACCCGCACATCTTTGGACTGTGGGAGGAAACCGGAGCACCCGGAGGAAACCAACGCACACACGGGGAGGACGTGCAGACTCCGCACAGACAGTGACCCAGCCGGGAATCGAACCTGGGACCCTGGAGCTGTGAAGCATTTATGCTAACCACCATGCTACCGTGCTGCCCCGTTCCCATTTTTTGGCTGCATGATGCAGCGGGTGGGAAAAGCAGCGTTAAAGCTGTTAACCACAGCGGGACTCATAGCTGAAAAAAAATGACGGGGCAGGTCCCACACCATCACGCTGGTAGAAGCGGGCTCTGATTGAGCCCACCCCGCCAACAAGTTAGGTTTTAAAAGATCAAAGGGCATCCTATTAAACATAGAACAGATCCCCGCCTGAACCTTATCTCCAGCAGTACCAGGGAGCAGTGCCTGGGCATGACTACCCCCCTCCACTCACCCCCAGTGATCCTGGTCATATGACCTCTCTCCCTGTAATGATTCCAGAAGCTGATTAATTTGCTCTTGTCTGGACAGTCCTTGCCTGTTGTGTTATGGTCTAGGCAATTCATGTATTTGATGTCCCAACCATTGTTTCTAATTGGAACATTCTTCTCTGTGATGGGATAGGTAGAACAAATCAACAGATTCTGTATTTCCATTGTCCCTGTAATCATTCTGTCTCTCCCTGATGGCTTTGAGTGTGGCTTTATAGTAATGCAAACTGTGAGAAACAGTTAACAGCTTTTGTTCATCTGAAGGTGATAAATTCCAAAGAGGTTTGCCTTGCCATGTCCTAATAAAAATTTCCAGAATCTAACCATAGGTCAGTTGAACTTTGGCAGCCATCTTAAGTTGGTGGCTTTGCTTGCTTTAAAAGTCCTTAAAGAAGTTCAATAAATGTCTGACTATCCAAAGAAATTAGAGATTAAGATTGCACATGCACGTCACTTTCCTCTTTTTAAAAATAAATTTAGAATACCCAATTTCTTTTTTCCAATTAAGGGGCAATTTAGCGTGGCCAATCCACCTATCCGGCACATCTTTCCGTTGCGGGGGCGAAACCCACACAAACACGGGGAGAATGTGCAAACTCTATACGGACAGTGACCCAGGACCAGGATCAAACCTGGGACACTGGCGCCATGAGGCAGCAGTGCTAACCACTGCGCCACCATGCTGCCCTTCGTCACCTTGTCATGCTTTTTAAAAATGTATTCATGCGATGTGTGCGTTGCTGGCTAGGCCAGCATTTATTGCCTATCCCTAATTGCCCTCGAGAAGGTGATGATGAGCAGCCTCCCTGAACCACGGCCGTCCATTTAGTCTAGGTACACCCTCTACTGTTAGGGAGGGATTTCCCCTATTTTGACTCAGCAACACAGCGGGAATGAGATAAATGATGCTTGTAATGTGACATGGCTCCTTCAACAAAAGGTATACAACCTTGACATGTTTATGAAATTAATGGAAGCAGTCGCCAAAAACCAGATTTCAAGCTGGCTTTTCAACAAGCTACAATAGAGCATATTGTTTCCATGTAACACATTGCTGTGTCGTCCAAATGGAGCATTTTATCTCAATCTTAAATATAGGATCATTGACAGTACGAATTATTTAACAAGAGTAGCACCGATTACCATTGTTGTATGTATGCATGAGAGTGCATGTAACTGTGATTGTTTATCTGAATGTGTGGTGGGAGGTGGAGGGGGGGGGGGGGGGGGGTGGGGGGCTGGTGCACAAGAGGATGTCAGAACTTGGGTATTCTGAGGCACTAACTCCTCAAAGCTTCCAAGACACAAGTCAGAGTGTGATGGAATATTCTCCACTTGCCTGGATTAGTGCCACTCCAAGAACATCAAGAAGCTCAGTATCATCCAAGAGATTGATCACCAGCCCACTCATGATATTAAACATTCACTCACTGAAATGAGCATTATCTACAAAAGGCCAACCATTTTGCGTGGGGAGGGCGGGGGAAGGGGGGGGGGGAGGGCGGGGGAAGGGGGGGGAGGGCGGGGGAAGGGTTGAAGTGGAGGAAGGGGGAGGGGAGGGGAGGGGGGGGGGGGCTGTGGTCACAGTTCCAGTTTTTTTCTCACTCAAGGGGCCGATGAACAAATTTCAGAAAGATACATGAATTTTTAAAAAATTGAATGTGAAGTAAAGAAACGACTTGCTGAGCGAGAATAAAGCAATGTCAAAGCAATCAATTGAATGTTTTTAAAAATTCCAATGAATAAAAATGACCAGTAGACTGTCGGAGGGTGTGTGTTGTTGTCCAGTTCCCACCCAGAGAGTTTTCTCACACACCCTCATCCCATCCATTGTGAGAATGAGTGAGAGCGCGAGTTAGTGAGTGCGGTTGATGGGGACCGAAAAACCTCGCTTGCTCCTTCCATCCATCTTGCCTGCCCTCCCTCCCAACCCACCCTCTACCACACCTCACACAGATCACTCCCATATACCCACACTCACTCCCATATACCCACACTCACTCCCATTTACCCACACTCACTCCCATTTACCCACACTCACTCCCATTTACCCACACTCACTCCCATTTACCCACACTCACTCCCATTTACCCACACTCACTCCCATATACCCACACTCACTCCCATATACCCACACTCACTCCCATTTACCCACACTCACTCCCATTTACCCACACACTCACTCCCATTTACCCACACTCACTCCCATTTACCCACACTCACTCCCATTTACCCACACTCACTCCCGTTTACCCACACACTCACTCCCATATACCCACACTCACTCCCATATATACAGGCATGTACTCATTTTCTCCATGCACACCAGCACTTGCTCTCTCCGACACACACAATCATTTACTCTCTCCCCACAAACTCACACACTCTCCCCCTCCAAACACAGGCATTGATTCTCTTTCCCCGCCAAACACATTCTCACTCTCTCCCCCCCACACACACACTCATTCTCTTCCACTCACACACACACACTCTCCCACAAACACACATACACACACACTCTCCCACAAACACACACTCACTCACTCCCCCCATACACACTCACTCACTCTCTCCCCCCCCCCCACACACACACTCACTCTCTCCCCACACACACACACACTCACCCTCTCTCCCCCACACACACACTCTCCCACAAACACACACTCACTCACTCCCCCCCCATACACACTCACTCACTCCCCCCCCCCACACACACACTCACTCTCTCCCCCCCACACCCACACTCACTCTCTCCCCACACACACACACACACCCTCTCCCCACACACACTCACTTTCCCCCACACACACACACTCACTCTCTCCCCCCACACACACACTCAATCACTCTCCCCTCCCATACACACACACTCAATCACTCTCTCCCCCCCACACACACTCTCTCCCCCACACACACGCACTCACTCACTCTCTCCCCCTACACACACACTCTCACTCTCTCCCCCACAAACACACACTCATTCACTCTCTCCCCCCAACACACACTCACTCTCCCCCCCCCCACACACACACACATACACACTCACTCTCTCCCCCACACACACACACACATACACACTCACTCTCTCCCCCACACACACACACTCACTCTGTCCCCCACACACACACTCACTCTCTCCCCCCTACACACACACTCTCACTCTCTCCCCCACAAACACACACTCATTCACTCTCTCCCCCCAACACACACTCACTCTCTCCCCCCCACACACACTCACTCTCTCCCCCACACACACACACTCACTCTCTCCCCCACACACACACACTCACTCTGTCCCCCACACACACACTCACTCTCTCCCCCCCACACACACTCACTCTCTCCCCCACACACATGCACTCTCTCCCCCACACACACTCACTCTCTCCCACACACACTCACTCTCTCCCACAAACACACACTCACTCACTCTCTCCCCCCTCAACACACACTCACTCTCTCCCCCACACACACACACACTCTTTCCCCCCCCACACACACATACACACTCACTCTCTCCCCCACACACACGCACTCTCCCCCCCACACACTCACTCACACAAACACACACTCACTCACTCACTCTCTCCCCCCCAACACACACTCACTCTCTCCCCCACACACACTCACTCTCCCCCCCCCCCACACACACATACACACTCACTCTCTCCCCCACACACACACTCACTCTCTCCCCCACACACATGCACTCTCTCCCCCACACACATGCACTCTCTCCCCCACACACATGCACTCTCTCCCCCCACACACATGCACTCTCTCCCCCACACACATGCACTCTCTCCCCCACACACATGCACTCTCTCCCACACACACATGCACTCTCTCCCCCACACACATGCACTCTCCCACACACACATGCACTCTCTCCCCCACACACATGCACTCTCTCCCCCACACACATGCACTCTCTCCCCCACACACATGCACTCTCTCCCCCACACACATGCACTCTCTCCCACACACACATGCACTCTCTCCCCCACACACATGCACTCTCTCCCCCACACACATGCACTCTCTCCCCCACACACATGCACTCTCTCCCCCACACACATGCACTCTCTCCCACACACACATGCACTCTCTCCCCCACACACATGCACTCTCCCACACCCACACTCACTCTCTCCCCACACACACACACCCACCCTCTCCCCACACACACACACATTCACTCTCTCCCCCTACACACACACTCTCACTCTCTCCCCCACACACACACTCAATCACTCTCCCCTCCCATACACACACACTCAATCACTCTCTCCCCCCACACACACACTCACTCTCTCCCCCTACACACACACATTCACTCTCTCCCCCTACACACACACTCTCACTCTCTCCCCCACAAACACACACTCATTCACTCTCTCCCCCCAACACACACTCACTCTCTCCCCCCCACACACACTCACTCTCTCCCCCACACACACACACTCACTCTCTCCCCCACACACACACACTCACTCTGTCCCCCACACACACACTCACTCTCTCCCCCCACACACACACTCAATCACTCTCCCCTCCCATACACACACACTCAATCACTCTCTCCCCCCACACACACACTCACTCTCTCCCCCCTACACACACACTCTCACTCTCTCCCCCACAAACACACACTCATTCACTCTCTCCCCCCAACACACACTCACTCTCTCCCCCCCACACACACTCACTCTCTCCCCCCCCACACACACACTCACTCTCTCCCCCACACACACACACTCACTCTGTCCCCCACACACACACTCACTCTCTCCGCCCCACACACACTCACTCTCTCCCCCACACACATGCACTCTCTCCCCCACACACACTCACTCTCTCCCACACACACTCACTCTCTCCCACAAACACACACTCACTCACTCTCTCCCCCACACACACACTCATTCACTCTCTCCCCCCCCCAACACACACTCACTCTCTCCCCCACACACACACACACTCTTTCCCCCCCCACACACACATACACACTCACTCTCTCCCCCACACACACGCACTCTCCCCCCCACACACTCACTCACACAAACACACACTCACTCACTCACTCTCTCCCCCCAACACACACTCACTCTCTCCCCCACACACACTCACTCTCCCCCCCCCCACACACACATACACACTCACTCTCTCCCCCACACACACACTCACTCTCTCCCCCACACACACGCACTCTCTCCCCCACACACATGCACTCTCTCCCCCACACACATGCACTCTCTCCCCCACACACATGCACTCTCTCCCCCACACACATGCACTCTCTCCCCCACACACATGCACTCTCTCCCCCACACACATGCACTCTCCCACACACACATGCACTCTCTCCCCCACACACATGCACTCTCTCCCCCACACACATGCACTCTCTCCCCCACACACATGCACTCTCTCCCCCACACACATGCACTCTCTCCCCCACACACATGCACTCTCTCCCACACACACATGCACTCTCTCCCCCACACACATGCACTCTCTCCCCCACACACATGCACTCTTTCCCCCACACACATGCACTCTCTCCCCCACACACATGCACTCTCTCCCCCACACACATGCACTCTCTCCCCCACACACATGCACTCTCTCCCACACACACATGCACTCTCTCCCCCACACACATGCACTCTCTCCCCCACACACATGCACTCTTTCCCCCACACACATGCACTCTCTCCCCCACACACATGCACTCTCTCCCCCACACACATGCACTCTCTCCCCCACACACATGCACTCTCTCCCCCACACACATGCACTCTCTCCCACACACACATGCACTCTCTCCCACACACACATGCACTCTCTCCCCCACACACATGCACTCTCTCCCACACACACATGCACTCTCTCCCCCACACACATGCACTCTCTCCCCCACACACATGCACTCTCTCCCACACAAACACGCTAGACTGGATTCTCCAGTGGGATCCTCCGTTTCACCAACAGCGCACTCACATCTGCAGATTTCCCAACAGCATAATACCCACAATGGGAAACCCAAATGGCTGGCTGGCCAAAATTGTAGTGGACACTGGGATCACATTAAATCTCAATTCTCCTGTGCCTCGACAGCAGTGTCAATGCATGGGCTCCGCGTTATCGGCAGGAAGACTCTGATATTGAGTGCTGGCTCCGCAGCCCTGAACCTTTACGTGTCGGGATCTTCCAGGGCTTGAGCAGGGACCTGTGTGATATCTCACAGCCCACAGGTGCATCTGACTTGTCATGGATTCCCTGTATGGCCAGGCAGAAAACTACATCATCTTTAATATGGATCAAGCCCAGCAAGATGCGCGGTATTCCAAGTGCTGGTTCCGCCCTTCAGACTGGAGGACTCCAAGTGCCGGTTGTACCCTACCAGCAGGAGGACTGTACACTCCAAGTGCCAGCTCTGCCCTACCGACTCGCGGACTTGGCACTGCATAGAGGAGGAGAACACCTGCTCCTGGTGGCCATCAAGGCCACCTCAGCCCCAGGTCCAGCGGGTAATACATGCCACGCGTCACCCTGTGCTCGCTGGCCCACTTGGTAGTGCCCTACTCTGAAAAAAAGGTGTTTCACTCCCTGCACATAAAGCTCGTGTGCGACCACTTAAGATCATGCACGCAGGTGCACGCTTCTTGGGGAATGTGCATGACAGCTACATCCTGGGATAGTCGGTCATCCCCGGCCTCTTTGAGGAGCATTCTAGGATGGGTGGCTGACTTATGGGGGATAAGGCTTGAGGACCTGGCTAATGGCGCCACTACAGAGGCCGGTGACCAAAGTGGAGACCCGATACAATAAGGCCCATGTGGCCACCCGAGCTGTGATTGAGCGGTGCATCGGATTCAATAGGGGCTGGTTTAGCTCACTAGGCTAAATCGCTGGCTTTTAAAGCAGACCAAGCAGGCCAGCAGCACGGTTCGATTCCCGTACCAGCCTCCCCGGACAGGCTCCGGAATGTGGCGACAGTAACTTCATTGAAGCCTACCCGTGACAATAAGCGATTTTCATTCATTTTCATTTCAATAGGCGATTCCAATGCCTCCACCGCTCTGGTGGTTCCCTGCAGTACACCGCCTGGAGGGTTGCCCGCTTTTTGGTGGTCTGCTGTGCCCTCCACAACCTCGCACAGCAGCGGGGCAACGAGCTGGAGGTTGGGAAAGAGGAACATGTGGTCACCGAGGAGGAGGATGAAGTAGTGCCAGACCAGCAGTGGCTGGAGGATGATCCTAGGGAGGAGCCGGAGGCTGCAGGACTGGCAGCAGCGGTCAGGATCCAGCAAGCCCAGAGGGTCAGGGAAGCCCTCACACTCGGCCAATTCACTTAGGGCGTGGCCTGGTCCTTCACCTCCATTTCCCATTTCCCACCCCCCCAGGCTACATGTCACACAACTCCCGTGTGCAGGGATTGTGTCGGCACCGTCAGTGGGTCACTGTCGAGGGCAGGTTGGTGATGATAACCCGCAGAGAGCTGAGCACTGGTGCTCCCCAATCTATGCCATAGTCTGACCCCTGTCTCTCAGTTGAATTCTCGCTCACAACCATCACCTGCAGGCGATGTGCGAGGGGGAGGCAGGTGATGGTGATAGTGGTGGAGAATGCCTGGAAAGATGGGCCAAAGGTTCGGACCCTGTCCATGTGCTGACTGCGAGATGTGGCCTCATCAGATGGGTGGAACTTGGGTGGGGGGGGTAGCTGATGGCCACATTCTCCACTCGAGGGGACGGGTCTGGGTTGGCACCCAGTGCCCCCTCCTCCCGCTTAGTACCCATAGGATTCCGGGGATTTACCTTGGGATGGAAGGGCAGCTTGGTCAAGACCTGGCTACCCTGCATCATCTGGGGGGGCGGGGGGTGGGAAGGGATGGTTGGGGGTCGCATTGAGAAATGGGGGATGGATGCTCTCTCGGGGCTGGACAAATCTCGGGGGTGATGGGCACTGGGTCTACTCACTCGTGCTGCCTGGTGTAAGTCATTGACCTTCTTCCTGCACTGGGGACCAGTGCTCTTGGTCACACACCCGGTGCTCACAGCTGCTGCCATCTTGTCCCAGGCAGCACTGCTGCCCTATGGCTAACATTCCGGGACCCCTGGGGGAACAGGACATCACTCCTGGCCACCACGGCGTCTAGCAGCCTCACCAGGTCAGCATCCCTGAATCTTGGAGTTGTATACACACACACACACTTATACACACACACACACTTATACACACACAGTTTTACATACACATACACACACACACACACAGACTCATTCCCTCCCACATACACACACTCACTCATTCCCTCCCACACTCACACACTCCTTTCTCTTCAAGCACACATACTAGCTCATTCTCCTCGACACTCGCTCCCACATGCACACATACACACTCACTCCCCCAAACACACACTCACACTCTCTACACAGAATGGTTGGAATTGCCCTATGTCCCGGTCAGCAGATTTGATAGTGGGCTTGGAGGGGGGATAGAATATGGTGGGATGCCAAGAAATTGCTTTCACACCGGTGTGAATTTATAGCGGTTCAGTAAACCCTCTGGAGATTGGCATGAAACAAATCTGCATCTCATTAATGGGCCATTAATCAAGCCACAGCCAGCTCCAGCAAACAGCCCGATGGGAATTCAAACTTGGCCAAGTTCGTATCCAATCACATTAAGAGATAATCAGCTATATTCATGTATCGATCGTTTTGAGTAAACAAGGTTACATACAAACAATGCATCAGTAAATGGACCCCGATGTCCTGCTGGGTAGCCATTTGTAACTCCATTGGATGGTGCCACTCCCACCCTGTGACCTCATCGCCTGGGGGCCGGAGAACATTCTGGAAAGGCATGGGGAGGGGTTTAAGAATCAAATCTCTGGACCATCCAGCAGCGAAGACACCATGCAGCAGAGAAGGAAGCAGCATGCACGACCCACCTTCACAACGAAGAAAGATGCTGAGGAAATCGAGACTCAGAGAATCGGACCCGCAGCAAGACTGAGCTCATCGGCACGGGTACTATCACACCCTTTTCGTAATATTTTGGGATAATTTAAGATCAACTGATTTTTACTGTTTGTTGAATAAAGTTAATTGATTTATACATTTGTGTTGTCCTTTGCCTGCTTCATCAATCAACACATCTGGGCAAACTTTTGATTAATAGACTGGTCGAAGGTGTCTGTGATTTTACAGACACATGGATTGTTTGCTTGTTTTACACCATTCAGTAACAAAATAGAACACTCTCAAACCCTTGCTGACAGAGAATCCTAAATGGAGGATATCATGGTTGTGTTGCAATTCACCAAACAGCCACTAGGAGTCTCATTAGTACACAAGTGAATGGTAGAGTCAGGTGATCCCAGACTGACTAAGGAACTGGAAGAGAGAGGTTGCTTGTGCATTTTTTTTTTTTTTTTTTAAATAATTTTTATTGGAATTTTTTACAGAAAATATAACAAAAAGTATAGCAAAAAGCAGTAATATGCAACTAACAGCCCCATAACACCCACAATTCCCCCCATACCGTAACATCACATGTATCACATTCCCCCACCCCCCCCCCCCAAACAAGAGAACTTAACCATAAATTAAAATTAGATAAATCAAATTTAAATAAAATAAGCTAACATAATCAACGTCCCCCCCACCCCCCCCCCCCCGGGTTGCTGCTGCTACTGTCCCAGTACCCTATCGTTGAGCCAGAAAGTCGAGGAAAGGTTGCCACCATTTAAAGAACCCTTGCACCGATCCTCTCAGGGCGAATTTAACCTTCTCAAGCTTAATGAAGCCCGCCATGTCATTGATCCAGGTCTCCACGCTTGGGGGCCTCGCGTCCTTCCACTGTAGCAAAATCCTTCGCCGGGCTACTAGGGACGCAAAGGCCAGCACACCGGCCTCTTTCGCCTCCTGCACTCCCGGCTCTACCCCAACCCCAAAGATCGCGAGTCCCCATCCTGGCTTGACCCTGGATCCCACCACCCTTGACACCGTCCTCGCCACCCCCTTCCAGAACTCCTCCAATGCCGGGCATGCCCAGAACATATGGGCATGGTTCGCTGGACTCCCCGAGCACCTGGCACACCTATCTTCACCCCCAAAGAACCTACTCATCCTCGTCCCAGTCATGTGGGCCCTATGCAGCACCTTGAATTGGATGAGGCTAAGCCGCGCACACGAGGAGGAAGAATTTACCCTTTCCAGGGCATCAGCCCATGTCCCGTCTTCGATCTGTTCCCCCAGTTCCCCCTCCCACTTCGTTTTCAGCTCCTCTACTGACGCCTCTTCCTTCTCCTGCATAAGAACATAGAACAGTACAGCACAGAACAGGCCCTTCGGCCCTCAATGTTGTGCTGAGCCATGATCACCCTACTCAAACCCACGTATCCACCCTATACCCGTAACCCAACAACCCCCCCTTAACCTTACTTTTTTTATTAGGACACTACGGGCAATTTAGCATGGCCAATCCACCTAACCCGCACACCTTTGGACTGTGGGAGGAAACCGGAGCACCCGGAGGAAACCCACGCACACAGGGGGAGGACGTGCAGACTCCACACAGACAGTGACCCAGCCGGGAATCGAACCTGGGACCCTGGAGCTGTGAAGCATTTATGCTAACCACCATGCTACCGTGCTGCCCCCAAAAGCTTGTAGATATCGGATATCTTCCCCTCCCCGACCCAGACCCCCGAGAGCACCCTGTCACTCACCCCCTTCGCGGGGAGCGCAAGGAGTCCCTCCACCTGCCGTCTAGCAAATGCCTTTACCTGCAGATATCTAAACATGTTTCCCGGCGGGAGCCCAAATTTCTCTTCCAACTCCCCCAGGCTCGCAAACCTTCCGTCGATAAACAGGTCCTTCAGCTGTCTAATGCCCGCTCTATACCATCCCCGAAATCCCCCATCCATGTTCCCCGGGATGAACCTATGGTTCCCCCTTAACGGAGCCTCCATCGAGCCCCCCACTTCTCCCCTATGTCGCCTCCACTGCCCCCAAATCTTGAGGGTAGCCGCCACCACCGGACTCGTGGTATACCTCGTGGGAGGGAGCGGCCACGGCGCCGTTACCAGGGCCCCCAGGCTTGTATCCCCACAGGACGCTCTCTCCATCCGTTTCCATGCTGCCCCCTCCCCCTCCATCACCCACTTACGCACCATCGACACGTTGGCCGCCCAGTAGTACCCCGAGAGGTTGGGCAACGCCAGCCCCCCCCCATCCCTACTCCGCTCCAAGAAGACCCTCTTCACCCTCGGGGTGCCATGCGCCCAAACAAATCCCATGATGCTGCTGGTCACCCTTTTAAAAAAGGCCCTAGGGATAAAGATGGGCAAGCACTGGAAGAGGAACAAGAACCTCGGGAGAACCATCATTTTGACGGATTGCACTCTGCCCGCCAGCGATAGCGGCACCATGTCCCACCTTTTAAATTCCTCCTCCATCTGTTCCACTAGTCTGGTGAAGTTAAGCTTATGAAGAGCCCCCCAACTCCTGGCCACCTGCACCCCCAGGTACCTGAAACTCTTCACTGCCCTCCTGAAAGGGAGCCTCCCAATTCCCTCCTCCTGATCTCCCGGGTGCACTACAAATACCTCGCTCTTTCCTAAGTTCAGCTTATAGCCCGAGAAGCCCCCAAATTCCGCTAACAGTTCCATCACCCCCGGCATTCCCCGTTGCTTGTGCATTTTGATACTGTTATTCATTTGTTGTTTTGTATATATGTGATCCACAGTTGATGTTAATAAATCATTTTTAGCTTTAGCTATAAATGTTCTTGTAATATAAATCAGGCCATCCGACAAGAATATTATACTAAATAGCATACATAATCTAAGGAATAATGACAGAAAATGCTCCATAAAAGCTCAGAAGGTCAGGCAACATCCAAGGAGAGAAGGAAGTAAGGCTAGTGGCTCATATTAATGACTCATCATCGCAACACAAAACGCCAGTGCCACGTGCACACTCATGTTCCAGTCAGCTCACCAGACAAAGCCAGTTTTGTCCTCGAGGACATCTTCCTTTGAGTAGAGAAGGTGAGGGGGACATTTGGTGCAGGTGTTCAAAACCATGAAGAGTTTTGATGGACTTAATAAGGAGGAACTGTTTCCAGTTGCAGGAGGGGTGGTTTTGAACAGCTACATTAAATTTCAACTTTAATCGTTCCTGCTCTAAATAGAACAAGCCCAGCTTTCCAGCCGTACCTGAACAGGTGAGAATGAAAGTGCTTTTGTGTTTTGCTACGAACAGAAAAATGGAATTCGAGGGGGTGTCTCCAGTTGATGAGACACCACCAGCTTGACTGGCTGAATGGTCTCCACTTGTACTGTAATCATTGTGATAAGTGTTTGGCATTATAATAAATCAATCAAATTTATTTGGTTCATTAATCCTTTAATGCCAGTTTCAGCTCATCCACTAAATGAATCACAACAGATTCAAAGCAAAGCATTTGTTAAAAGAGCTTTAAAATGCTACAATTACTTTTAGAGGTCAATCTTCATCTTTGCACTGTAGATTGTAATCTGATGAAGTGAATCAGTCACACTGCATAGTGAGCGCTGATGTGCACTGGTTTCACACAATTGATGCTCAGCCAGGTTTTGTGAAAAATTAGGTTATATCCCAGGTACTGAAAGTGAAATTCTGTCCCCCACTGTTTGTGATGGCATTGACCATTTAGTGTCCTATTTAGCAGCAGGATGTACCAACTACAAGAAGCATGGCGGCAACTTGCCAAGGCACTTAAAAAAAAAAAATTTAGAGTAGCCAATTATTTTTTTCCAATTAAGAGGCAATTTAGCATGGCCAATCCACCTGCCCTGCCCATCTTTTGGGTTGTGGGGGCGAAACCCACGCAAACACGGGGAGAATGTACAAACTCCACACGGACAGTGACCTAGAGCCTGGAGCAAACCTGGGACCTCGGCGTCGTGAGGCAGCATTGCTAACCACTGCGCCATCGTGCTGCCCCCCCCCTGCCAAGGCATCTTTGACAGCCCCTTCCAAAACTGCGACCTTTGATACCTCGGGCAAAAAAGGGCAGCCGGGACATGGGAATACCATCACCAAATTAAAATACAAGAAAACTCTAACAGAGGGCGGGTTTCTCCAAACCCTGGGCCGGGCTGGAGGGCCACTCGGCCAACATTTGTTGCCCGTTGCCCTTGAACTGAGTGGCTTGCTAGGTTATTTCAGAAGGCCATGATGTGGCTATTTCTGAAGGCAGTTAAGAGTCAAGCACATGGAGTCACAAGTTGACCAGGCCACAGAGAGGATGGCAGATTTATTTCCCATTATCATTAGCCTTTTCAAATTTCAACATTTGCCATGGTTGGATTCAAACCTAGGTCCCCAAAGCATTAACCTGTTTCTCTGGATTATCAATCCAGTGACAATACCACTTTGCCACTATCTCTTGATGACCTACATAGTTACAAACACTGAAAACAAAGCACATTATCAATGTAAGCTCTCCTTAGGGCAGAGATGTCTAAGGGGAAATTCAATAAAGTTATTTAAAATCATGGTTTAAATGGAATAAATAAACAGAAGCCATTTCCAGTGGCTGATGTCTCGATAATAGGAGGATACTGTTATAAGGTGACTGGCAAAGGAACCAGAGGCAATGTGAAGGAAACATATTTTACGCATTAAGGATTTGGAATGTGCTACCTGATAGGTGGTCAATGCTGTTTCAATAGCCGCCTTCAAAGGGGGCTTTGAAAAGTAAAGCTATTGAATAAATAGTTGAAGGCAGACTACTTGCAGGGATTTGGGGAAAGAGCCCAGAAGTGGGACTAACTGGAATTGCTCTTTGAAAGAGCCAACATAGATTCAATGGGCTGAATGTCCTCTTTCGTGTCTGTACTTTTCTAGAATTCTACAACTACTAATCATAGTAAGAGTGAAGAAAAAAGTTTGCTCTTGTTAATTTAAGTTCATCAGGTGTGAATTCCATTCATAAATGGAAAATGGTTTCTGGAAGCATTGAAGTGTCAAGTTGAAAAGTAATGTTCAGTTTCCTTAAGTGATGAGGATAGAGCTTTCCTGGCCGCAAAGTTGAAGTCAGAATTTCTAGGTAACCTGTATTGTATTGGAACCCATTCAGGGCACTGTCCTGGTGCAATTTATTGAGTAAACTTGACACAGATTGGTTGCAAGCTCTCTGGCATGCCTCCATTCTGAAGGATCAGCTCCAACATTCTTCCTGGAGTGACAAAGGTCTTGGCCTTCTCAATGCAATCCAGCAGGAAAGCATCATCAACTGCTTGGCCGTATCCCAAGTGCGTGTGGAAGTCATTGCTCAGGATTCCCAAGATGGACTTCGGGTCGTCCTTGCGCCCAAAGAAAAGAAAGAGCCCATAACAGTCTTTCCCAATGGATGAACAGAAGTCGCTGATTTTCTCAGGGTGGGTTTTGTTGATTGACTCTTGCCTCGCCAGCTTCATGGATTCAGTGAGCTGAAATCTCTTCTCCATCAACTGGTTCTCCTTGTTCTCCATGTGAATGACCTGCACTGCAATCTGCACCTTGGGGTTTTTGGATGACGCGTCCTGCACTGCCCAAACCCAATCTATCCCCAACAGGATGGCTTGTTCTTCAGTCATCTTTGTACAAATGATTGATTCAGTCAGTTTACACTGAATACTTCGGTCAATGTAGGTCATCAGGAAAATATTTGTCAGCATTGAATTATTTATCTTCAGGTTGGACTCAGGATCCTTGAATCCAATGTATTCTATGGTTCTTTGGGAAGCAAAGATGATGCTCTGGTTGAACTGTTGAATAAAATATTTTTCCGGTGTTTTCAGGATCTCCTTTATTATGTTTGCTCTCATATTTGGATCTGTCATGATTTTCTTCCACATAATTTCAGTTTCCTGGAAAAAACAAAACCAAGATAAACACATTTAACAATAAACAAAGGAACACGTGTAGTGATAGCTAATAACCTGGAGATCTATTGCAACAAACCAGCCCAACTGATTGGCACCCCATCCATCACCATAAACATTCACTCCCTCCACCACTGGTGCACAGAGTCACCAATGTGTACCATCGGCAAGAAGCAGTGCAGCAATTTGACAAGGCACCTTGGGCAACAATTTCTGAATCCATGACCTCTACCATGCACAATGACAAAGGCAGCAGAGCACAGATACATCATCACCTCTTAAGTTCCTTTCCAAGTCACACATCATCTTGACTGGGAAATTGTTTGTTGTTCTTTCACTGTTGCTGGTCAGGGATCCTGAAACTCCCTCTTCCTTCAGCACTAAATTACTGCAGCGATTCAAGACGACATTTCACCGCCAGCTTCTGAAGGGGTGACTAGGAAGGGGCAAAAACGCTGGCATTATCAGTGATACCCACATCCTGATAATTAATAAAAAGAATACACACCAACCAGAAACAATATATGCAATGAGCCAGAGTCATGCGAGGGTCAAAGGGTATTTGAACAGATGCAAAGCTGGAGAGTTTTATACAATAGGGTGTGGAGAGATTAGAAGGATAAGGTTATTACATTTAAAGCTCTCGGGACAGGGAAAAAAAAGAAAGACTTATATTTATATAGCAACCTCCATGGCCTTAGGACATCCTGAGACTCTTTACAGCCAATAAAGTATCTTTTGAACTTGTTATGCAGGAAATAGGGCAGCCAATTTGCACACAGCAAGATCCCACAAAGTGATACGATAACAAATAGATAATACGTTTTGGTTGAGGGATAAATATTGGCCCAGAACGTCAATGGTAATTACCCTGTTTTTCTTTGAAATTATAAATTGGGCATGGTTCGCACCTCCCCCCCTCCCCACTTAACCTTAAACGTTGGGATATTCTACATTTGACATTGGTGGGGAGGGTACAGGTGGTAAAGATGAGCATACTGCCAAGGTTCCTGTTTGTTTTTCAGTCCGAGCCGATTTGCCTCCCCAAGGCTTTTTCGGAAGTAAGATGCGTTAATCTTGGAATTTGTGTGGGTAGGGAGGGGGCCACAGGTTAGTAGGACTCTGTTGCAAAGGCAGAGGCGGGATGGGGGACTAGCGCTCCCGAATTTGCTGCATTACTATTGGGCAGCGAATGTGGAAAAGGTGAGATGATGGGCGGGGGGGGGAGAGATTGGGTCAGGTTAGATGAGGAGACGTGCAAGGGGATGAGCCTGAGGAAACTTGTGATGGCCCCTCTGCCGTTTGCCCCGAGGAAGTACACAAGGAACCCTGTGGTGGAGTCATCCATAAAAATCTATAACAAGCTGAGGAGGCACTTTAAACTGGGGCACATGTCGGTGATGACTCCACTGTGTGGGAATGATCGGTTTGCGCCGGAGGGGTTCGATGGGATGTACAGGAGATGATGGAAGGAAGGGGCAAAAATGTCAGGGACATGTTTGTGGAGGGCAAGTTGTTGGGTGAGAGGAACTGCAGGTGAAGTTTGAGCTACCATGGGGAAGTGAGTTCAGATACTGACAGGTACAGGACTTTGCGTGTAACGAGCTGCCCTCATTCCCTCAGGAAGCAGAATATATGCTTTTGGAGAAAATGTTGTTCCCAGATGAAGGGGGGATGTTAGGACTGAGGACATATATGGGTGGTTGGGAGAGAAGGGCATGACCTTAATGAAAAGGATCAAGTGGATTTGGGGAGGTAGACAGGGTGGGGACTTTGGTGCAAAGTAATGCGGCAAGTGAACTCAAACTCCTCCTGCACAAGGATGAGTCTTATACAGTTTAAGGTGGTGCATAGGGTCCATGACTCGGGCCCGGATGAGTGGATATTTCCGGATGTAGTGGACGGATGAGAGTTGGGGGGGGAGGGGGTGTTGGCGAACCGTGCCCATATTTTCTGGGAGCATGTGGAGTCGGAGAACATTCGGGAGGCGGTGTTTAGGAACCTATTGATGATTATAGGGTTTGAGATGAAGTCGAACCCTATGGTAGCGATCTTTGGGGTGCGGAATTTCTGGAACTGCTGGAAGGGAAGGGGGCTGATGTTATGGCCTTCACCTCTGATTGCCTGGCGATGGATACTTTTGAATTGGAAGTCAGCTACCCCACCAGGGTCTGCGGCATGGTTGCGGGAATTGTACGAGTTTCTCAGGTTGGAGAAATTCAAATTTGCCGTGGGGGTCAGAGGAGGGCTTAGAGGTACAGTTTTGAGACTATATTTGAGGAGCTGTTTGTCGGGGGGGGTTAGTAACTGGGGAGAATATACAAACTGCATACTCTGTTGGATGTTCAGGTTGTGTTATTGTGTTGAACATGTTTGGAATAAAATACCTTTTAAAAATATATATCTACAGTCTGACAAGGTCAACATGGCCAATTACGTTTCCCATGATGCTCTGCAGGTAGGTGCCTCAATAGTTGTTGCAATTACTGTGATAATCCTTGCTCTTGTACAGGGTCACTACCCCCTCCCTTCAGCAGAGACCGAGAGGTTTATGCAGATGCCCGTTTCCCATGCTTGCTAAGTTCACTCGTGTAGCATTGGGGGCCTGGAGATTTGCCCACAATAAGAGAGTCAATCATTTTTTTTGAAGTCCTCAACTGTGCGCTCTGCCATGACAGGCAAGCATTCTATGGTGTCCAGGACTTTCTCAGTGACAGTATTCTTCCTAGTGTACAACTCAAAAGTTGTGGTCCACTCATCTCTCCAACTCTAATTCGCAGTCAGTGATGACTTCCTTTGCTTTTGTTTTCAACAGAACCATTCTTCTGCAGGCTGTGCACATGTCAGAGTGTGCTTGTTCAATCAGGCTGAGGAGCAGTTGGTTTTTATCTGGGTAGACTGTATGGCTGATGTAGTTATGAGGATGATGTTTCTGTTTTGAATAAATAAAAACTTCCACGAGTTGCATCCTAACTCGAGGCGCACACTAAGAGAATGACCTTCATCATAGTCAGTGCTTAGATAGCTGCGTGTGTTGAGGATACTGTTCGGAGAGTCATGTCTGGTGATGGTTTTATTCAGCTGGTGTCAATTTGCGGTATCTTCAGAACACCTTGTGGCATTGTTTATTCTGAAAAAACTGTTCCTCAACTCGTGTGAATAAGCACTCTCTGACATTTCCACAGAATACAGATGAATGGCTCTGTTGAAAACAAAAGCAAGAGAGGTCATCACTGACTGCAAAGGAAATGTTAGTTACATAAAGTTAGTTGATGGGGGACACAGTAGCACAGTGGTTAGCACAATTGCTCCACAGCTCCAGGGTATCAGGTTCGATTCCCGTCACTGTCTGTACGGAGTTCTGTACGTTCTCCCCTAGTCTGCGTGGGTTTCTTCCGGGTGCTCCGGTTCCCTCTCACAGTCCAAACATGTACAGGTTAGGTGGAGTGGCCATTCTAAATTGCCCTTAGTGTCCAAAAGAGGTTGGGTGGGGGTGTGGGCTTAGGTAGGGTGCTCTTACCAAGGGCCGGTGCAGACTCGATGGACCGAATGGCCTCCTTCTGTACTGTAAATTCTATATGTTCTATATGTTCAAAGCTCATGGGAGCAGCAAAGTTCAAGTAGTCTTGGTCCATTCTCATGTATTTTTTTCAGGTTCTGATGTCTGGGCCACGAGGGTCATTTTTCATGGTCAACGCCCACTCTTGCATTGAAATCACCCAGTGGGTGAAGATGTTCTGACTTAGGGATTCTGCTGATAATAGTGTCAAGTTCCTCATAAAACTGGTCTTTCACCTCTGTAATGGAGCACAGCGTTGGGGCATAGATACTCATAAGGTTAACAGCTCTGTTTGCGTTGAAAGGTGGATGGAGAGATCACATTCAGAGTCATTTGTGGGCATTCTATCGCCAAGAATAGTGAATTCTTTACAGTGAAGCCTACACCTTTCTCACGTGCTTCCTCTGAGCTCTTCCTCTGTCAGATGATTCTAATGTTTTTCTTAGTGATCCATTCTCAGTGAGCCTGGTCTTTTGTAGGGATGCTATGACAATGATCAACCTATCAAATTCCACGTCAATCACACATTATTGACCAGTTGAAAGGCATCTGTCAATCATGTGCACATGGTCCTGATGTCCCAGCTTGCCAAACAAAGAGTTGGCATCTTTTTTCTTTTTGTTTATTTGACAGGTGCAATGGAATCAGTCTACTGGTTGAGTGCAGATACTAATCTCCAAACACCCATTGAAACAGATGAGACTATCAGACTTGAGCTGGTTGGTGGTTGACCAGAAGGATATGATGGTCCTCCAACAGTCAGAGACAGCCTGTAGCACCCATTCTCTATGCCATTGGAGTTAGGCGCATCTTTCATAACTGCTGCCTCCATGCAGCCGAACAGGAGTTCTGTCTCCAGAGCGGAAGCCTAGGCAAAATGTATGGAGACCCTGGGCTGCCCGAACATCGAGGTCCCCCTCTCCACCTTCCCAGTTCAGTGCAAAGGAACTTAAAGCTTGACATTTGACACTGGCCCGGTTGCAGAAACGGAACAACATCATTCTGCCTTTGGGCTCCACTCCAGACTTTTTGTCAGGTTTTACTCCCTTAGCCTTCAACTCGCCCGAAATCGCCACAGGACTATTTTCCCAGATCTGTGAATTTTGTTCCTTAATACAAGGGCCTGTCCACATGCCAGTGGATCTGAACACTGCATGCCTGGGAAAAAATCTCCCCAGAAGCTTTAGCCCGAGCCTGTGAGGGACCCAGTTTACATTTGTCGCCACAAATTGAGGACTTGATGATGGAGACACTGTGTTAATATTGCTGGTATATTGCTGTTAACCAGCGATGTAGGTGGAAAATGAGAAGCAAACGAGCATACAATAACAGGAAACATGCTAACTCTCCTCATCCACTGATCAGGTGCATCACATCCACCTATTGGATGCATTTTATGTTTTTACAATCAGCAGAACCATTGACAATGACTGACTAAGTCAAGCTTCAGCTTTATCTACCTTTTGGTGAGAGTGATCCCATTCATTTATAATTTCAATACATTGATAACTGACTGGCCATTATAGTCAATCATTTCATTAATTTTTCCACATAAATCATAGTTCAGTGGCATTAATATCCAGAAACTCCAGGTTATATTTCTCCCATAGTTTAATAGGTATGAACAGTTGTGAAGAAAGGCTCCCAGTAAAATAGTTGAGCATATGTCTTGGAATAATATTATTTTATATTTATGTGATGAAAGTGCATGAGATAAGGCTTTTATATTACATTAATGATGCAACATTATGAAGGGACATAGGAACAGGAGGAGGCCAGTCAACTTGTGTTGCGCAATTGGATGAGATAATGGCTGATCTGTATCCTAAATCCATTACGTTATAGTCTATTAATTATACAGTATTATGTTATGTGGATTAGGTTAGGTGGATTGGCCATGCTAAATTGCCCGTAGTGTCCTAAAATGTAAGGTTAAGGGGGGTTGTTGGGTTACGGGTATGGGGTGGATACGTGGGTTTGAGTGGGGTGATCATTGCTCGGCACAACATCGAGGGGCGAAGGGCCTGTTCTGTGTTGTTCTGTTCTGTTACATGATATATGATATGATACTAATAGGTTCAACTATTAAGTAGGTTTTAGGGGCAGCACGGTGGCGCAGTGGTAGTCTCACGGCGCCGAGGTCCCAGGTTCGATCCTGGCTCTGGGTAACTGTCCGTGTGGAGTTTGCGCATTCTCCCCGTGTTTGCGTGGGTTTCACCCCCACAACCCAAAGATGTGCAAGGTAGGTGGATTGAACACGCTAAATTGCGCCTTAATTGGAAAAATGAATTGGGTACTCCAAATTTTTTTAAAAACTAGTTTTTAAACTGCATGAAATGTCTTGATGATTTGAAATGAGTCACTGTATAACCAAACATGATCGATCTGTGTGTAACACTAATATTATGCATAAAAATATCCAAATGAGAAGAAAAAAACAAAGGTGTGCATTTTATCAATTTTACTTCAGTTCACAAACTATTTGCAATTGGATCTTGTGGCCTTAAAGAGACAGGCCAGCATAAATATAAATCTGCATTAGCAGCGCCATAATATAGTCCACCTGTCGTAAATGTACCACGAGCAACACCACAAAGCATCCATTAAAATGTGTACATATGCTTTCTGCAACGTTGAATCATCCAATTTTCCTTGACCCATGTCACCTGAGGTCAGCTGTCCATCTGACCTAACACCTTGGTAACACTTTAACAGAACATTGCACAGCCTGTGCTAAAATACATTGGTTTCTTGTTCTCAAAACATTATGTTTAAGTTCCGCCTCTTTATTTTGTAATCTCTCCACATCATTACTGTAAACTCCTCTAGCTTTACATTGACTGCCAAATCTTTCAGTTCTTAAATTACTGTCGCTCCACTTTTCCCCCACATTTGATGGCTGTGACTTCAACTACCTGAACCCTGGTCTCTGTAAATCCCTCTCTAAATCCCTTCACCTCTTCACCCACAGAAATCTTCTTGAAACCTCGTCTCCCAGTCACTTCTCCTCACCCTTGCTCCATGTCTAAATGCCCATTTGTTTGATTTATATTCCCCAACCATGATTCCATAAAGCAATTGGGTAATTTTCCAAGTAAAAGGCACAATATAAAAACATGCCGCTCAGACCAAGTGACTTTTTAAGGAACCATTTTAACCTAACTCTGTCAGGAGGGGATCAGAGGCAAAGCTGATTTTTTTGACCCAAACTCATTTCACTGCCCATTGAAGTTGGTGCGTGTGAAAATCAGCGCATTTCTTAACTTGCCATTTAGGTTAGATTTTCCATCTTAATCTTTGAATCCATATCAATCAAGTGCCAAAACTCTCAAACACCTCGCACTAAGCACATCCCAGCAGTGGTTCAACAGGTACCACACTCGTCTATAAATAAGAAGTTTGTGGGTTTAAGTCCCACTGCAGAGACCTCAGCACAGAATCCACACTGAAACCCCAGCACAGTACTAAGGGAAGTGCTGCACTGTTAGAGATGCATCTTTTAAATGAGATGTTAAACCTGAAGCTTCATCTCTCCTCTCAACTGGATATAAAATGTACAGTGGCACTATTTCAAGACCAGAGGAATTCCACCCCTTCCCTTCCACTATTCATCCCTCAACCAATATCACTAACAATGGGTACGTGGCTGTTATATTGATGTTTGTGGGAGCTTGCTGAGCACAAATTGGCATCTGTGTTTCTTATATTACAACAATGAGCACACCACAAAGAAAATGCTTCATTGGTTATAAAGCGCTTTGGGATGTTGTGAACGTTTTTTCTGATACCTTTCATTGGGTTATAGTGTTAGGTTATGTAAATTACAAAAGTCATCCTTACACACTAAACTAATCAAACAGGATGATTCTTTTGTAATTGTTAACCATTTTAATCTCCTGTTGCTCTTGCAAAACCTGAGAGATAGATTCGCGTTTTATAGTTAAATAATCCAAAAGCATGTTCCACTTACCAAGTTGTCGAGTTGTTTTAAGGAAGTTTATGGTCGGAGCTACTCGTGTGCTAATGCAGTCTGCAGTGTAATCGCTTTGTTAGCTATTCCTATATTTTACACGGATCCAGTTTGTCAGCTTGTAAGCAAATAGCACCAAAATTTCAAAAGTGGACTGCAGCGTGAGCCACCCCCAGGTACAAAAGTCACACTTTGCCTTGCAAATACAGGCGTTTTCAGCAATAATTCTCTGGATGTCAGCTGATTATTGCTTTGCAAACTTACCAAAGAATGACGTCACAAATTGGGATGCAAAGTAATCACAAAAAGAATTTGTTGCACTAGCGCTCACAGTTAACCCACCCTAAACCCAAGAGAGGCAAGTTGAAAATGACTATATTGAAAATGTGAAATAGAAACTGAAGATGCTTCTGACCTTTCGAGCATCCCTGACATCAGTCATTCTATCATTCACAGACATGCCTTCAGCTGCCTCGGTGCTAATTCTACAAATCCCTCCCGAAACCCTTCTACTTCTCTTTCTTACTTTAAGACGCTCAGAATCTACCTCTTTATCCAGGATTTTGGCCATCTGTCCTATCATCTCATTATGACAAATTTTGAAACAACTTGGGAGTGTTCACTGTGTTTTAAGCACTATTTGTTATTTACAGCACAGAAGGAGGCTATTCAGCCCATTATGTCTGCACCAGCTTCCAAAAGAGCAACCTAGCTAGTCCCATTCTCCAGCCCTATCTCTGTCGTCCTCTAAATTCATCACTTTCAAATATATATCCAGCTCTCACTTGAAACCTCCCATGGCATTCATCTTCACCACTCTCCAGGCAGCACATTCCAAACCCCAACAACTCTGAGTAAAGAGGTTTCTCATCTCACTCCCAGCTCTCTTGCTGACCATCTTGAAATTGTGATCCCGAGTTACTGACATACCAACGAGTGGAATATCCCCTTTACCCTGTCAACATTGTTCAGAATTTTGAACACTACAATAAGGCTCCTAATCTTCTCTGTTCCAAGGAAAACAAGCCCAATTTCTCCAATCTTTCCTTGTATCTAAAATCGGTATCATTCTAGTAAGTCTGCTCTGCATTCTCTACAGGACTTTAATATCCTTCCTTAAATAATATGTCCAGAACTGAATAAAATACTGCAAGTGTGGCTTGCCCAATGATTTGTAGAGGTGTAGCATCACTTTGTTGTTTTTATACTTTATGCCTCTATTTATAAACCCAAATGCTATAAGCCTTCTGAAAAACTGTTTAAACTTGCCTGGCCACCTTTAGAGAATTATGCACTTGAACCCCGACGTCCCTCTGCTTCTGTACTCCCCTCAAAGTTGTACCATTGAGTCTATATTGCCTTGCCATGTTTCTTCAACCAAATGCATTACCTCACATTTCACTGTATTGAAGTTCATTTGCCAGATGTCTGGCCATTTGGCCAAATTGTCAATGTCCCTCCGAAGTTGCTCAGCATAATTTTCCCAATTCACTATTGTCCCTAGCTTAGTATCATTTGCAAACTTAGAGATTTTCCAAGGACCCATCAATCCCAAACATTTTTAATTTGCTAACCAACCTACCATGTGGCACTATATCAAATGCTTTTTGAAAGTCCAAATATACAACATCCACAGCACTACCTTCATCCACTGCCTATGTCACCTCATCAAAGAATTCAATTAAATTTGTCAGACATGACCTGCCCCTGACAACGCCACTTTGATTGTCTAGTATTAACTTATTTTCCTCTAAGTGTATATTTATCTCATCCCGTATTATGGCCTCCATCAGTTTTCCCACTATTGATATCAACTTGACAGGTCTGTAGTTTCTTGGGTTATCCTTTGCCCTTTCTTAAACAATGGCATTGCACTTGTAATCCTCCAGCCCCCTGGGACTAATCCTGTGTTCAGAGAGGCCTGGAAAATTTCTGTCAATGGCTCCGCAGTATCCTCCCTTACCTCTCTCAGCATACAGACACCGATTAGTACCGGTTTCCATGAGTGAAGACCATACATGATGGCCACTCAGGGGTCTCTGAGCCATTCAGGAGGTCAGGGAGAGGCACTCCGCATGGCACCCAGGCACACCCAACTGGGCAGACTGACCATGCCAGCTGTTGGGACAGCCATGGTGCCTGGGGCACTGCCCGGGTTCCAGGCTGGCAGTGCTGGGATGACTGGGTGCCTAGAGTACCTGAGGAGGTCCATGCCTGTGAAAGTGGGGATGAGAGCCGGGGGGGGGGGGGGTATGAAGTGTGGGGAGGGATAAAGGAGGGAATGAAGGGGTCTCATAAAGGGTGGGGAGGTGAAGGGGAGTCCTAAAAGGAGGGGTCCCAAAAGGGGGGGATGGCGGGCCTGAAACGTTCGGCCCTCATAGGTGAGGTGTCCTCACTTGGGGTGAGCATGCCTTTGGGGGGTGGCATTGCCCGTGGATAATGTGTGTGGAGGACCCTCAAGCTCACTTGGGGCACCCATTCAAAATGACACCCTGATCACTGAGGAGCCGGTATCAACGGCATGTTCAGCAACACACTGCTGAAAACATTTCCAAGTGAAGGTTAGACTGGGGAGAAATTCCCCCAAGGCCCCAAAAATGACTAGGCGTGGGCGAATACCGGTCTGGATCTCATTCATAAAGCTGGCAGGAAACATCCCGCCAAATCCGACCAAGATTTTAAAAAATAAATTCATTTTATCCAATTAGATGCAATTTAGCGTGGCCAATCTATCTCGCCTCAACATCTTTGGGTTGTGGGTGCAAAGCCCACGCAATGACGGGGAGAATGTGCAAACTCCACATGGAGAGTGACCCAGAGCCGGGATCGAACCTGGGTCCTAGGCGCCGTGAGGCTGCAGCCCTAACCGCTGTGCCACCGCGCTGTCCCAAAATCGACCAAGGTGGCACTCATTATGTTTTTGGGTGAATTGAGCCCTGTATGTTTTCAAGAAGCAGATATATATAGCACTTGGGGTGAAGGGGTTCAAATGAAATTGGAGAATGCGGGATCAGCCTATTGAGTTGGATGTTCAGCCACGATCATAGTGAATGGCAGAGCAGGTTCAAAGGGCCAAATGGCCTCCTCCTGCCCCTATTTTCTTTGTTTCTGTAAAATTTGAGGAAATTCTCTTTACTCCCGAGATGTCAAAGTTCCAATGCCACATTTCAAAGTCTCTGAAGAGCACCGAAGGAACGTAATAAATTCAACCATTTATACTTGTTTTTCTATTCTGAATTGAGTAAAGGCCATGGAAGCCCTACAGTGCAGAAGGAGGCCATTCGGCCCATCGAGTCTGCACTGACCCTCTGATGAAGCACCTTACCTAGGCCCAGTCCCCCACAACCACGTAACCCCACCTAACCTTTGGAAACTAAGGGGCAATTTAGCAGGGCCAATCCATCTAACCTGCTCACCTTTGGACTGTGGGAGGAAACCGGAGCATCCGGAGGAAACCCATGCAGACACGGGGAGAAGGAGAATGTGTAAACTCCACACAGACAGCGCCCCAAGGCCGGAATTGAACCCTGGTCTCTGCCGCTGAGCGGCTGCAGTGCTAACCACTGTACATCCCATGCCGTCCTTACGTTAATGGACTAATGATCCTGTGATAGGAATTCAAATCCTAACCATGGCAGCTGGGGAATTTAAGATTCAATTAATCAAATAGATCTGGAATTAAAAATCCAGCATCAGTAATGGCAACCATATAACTTCATGCGTTGCTGCGAAAACCCATCTGGTTCAAAATTTGTTGTTCTCACCCAGGCTTGTTCACATGTGACTCCAGATCCACAGCAATGTGATTGACTTTAACTGCCTTAGAAATGGCCGAGCAAGTCACTCAGTTGTATTCAAGAAGGTGGCGTGCCAGCACTTTCCCAAGGTAAAGTAGGAATGGACAATAAAAGCTGCCCTTGCCAGTGATGCCCACACCCAGGAATGAACAATGGAAAATAAACTGCCATAATCCATAAGCTTCCCACATCAAGCAGACATTAAACTGCAATGATGTTATCATTAGACATTATGTTAAATGGACAGACCATCTTAACCATACCTCCAGCTTCACAGCAGAATATTACATTGCGCATTATAATTAGAGGAACACAGGAACAGGAGTAGGCCATTCATTCCGTTGAGCCTGCTTCACCATTCAATGTGACCACGGTTGATCGGATACTTCAATGCTTTTTATCCACACTATCCACATAACCCTCCACATTATTGTTAATTGGAAATCTATCAATCTCTTCCTTAACCACAGATTCCAAGGCCCTCTGAGGTAGAGAATCCCAAACATTCACATCGATAACAACTGACTTACTATATGAAACTCCACGGGTGAATTTGCTCACATGGCAATAAAGCAATTTGGCGCAAATCACTTGGGAAATACTTTTTTCTCAAGGCCTTGGAGAGGGTGCAGAGGAGATTTACTGGAATGGTACCAGAGGGGTTTTGGTTATGCGGAGAGATTGAAGAAGTGGCGCTTGTTCTCCTTAGAGCAAAGGAGGTGCTGGTGAGGTTTAATTGATGCATTCAAAATTATGAAGGGTTTTGATAAGCAAATGGTTTCTACCTGGCAGTAATTTCAGTAACCAGTGGATACAGAATTACTCTACTGTGATTGACCAGAAGAACCAGAGGCGGGATTGTGGTAGTATGACTAGGGGTATTACGGTACATGGGAGTGTGAGCTGCCATTGGTGCAGAGGGCTCGCTGACCATTGGCCCAAGTATCGTGCTCTCTGTATTCCTATTGGCTAAGAGAAAGGTAGCTCCACCTACGAGGCGGGGTATAAGAACCCGTGTCCCCCAGCAGCCAGGCCATTTCTGTACGTCTGCTGCCGGGCTCACTTCTTGCTGATTGAAGCCTTTCATTTCGGACTTCACCTACGTTTCGTGCCCATTGATTGTGCATCAATTTAATCAGCAAGATTTTAAAGGATAGAGCTCCGTATTAAGCCGGAGTGTCTTCGATTCAGCCCTCACGCAGCGAATGCAACAGCCGCGTTTAAGCACTGGCTGGCTTGCTTCAACAGTTACCTTAGCACGGTGGAAAATGTCCCGAAGAGGGAGCAGAAACTACAAATCCTCGACTCGTGCATCGGCACCTCCATATACACGCTCATAGAGGACATGACAGACTACGACACAGCTATGGACTTGCTCAAAGGACATTTCATACGGCCGGTGAACCAAGTCTATGCTCGGCACTTACTAGCCACAAGGCAGAAGATACCTGGTGAGTCACTGGACAATTTTTACAGTGCCCCCCTCGTGCTGGGGAGGAACTGTGGCTGCCCACAGGTATCTGCTGCTGAGCATACCGAACTCCTGATTCGGGATGCCTTTGTTGCAGACATGCAGTCCTCGCAGATCCGCCAAAGACTGTTGGAGAGAGAAACTTTAAACCTCATGGAGGCACGGGCCCTCGCCTCCTCCCTAGACGTCGCGAACCGAAAAGCACGCTCGTACGCCCCCGACCGCGCGGTGGCCCCCTGGGCAGCGTGGAACTCGGCCTCTCTCTCCCCCATGGATTCGGACACCCCCCAGGCCTGCGCCACAGGGCGCCCCGAAAAACCCGCGGGGCCCCGTTGCTATTTCTGCGGCCAGGCAAAGCACCCCCGTCAGCGCTGCCCGGCACGTTCCGCATCCTGCAAGGGCTGCGGGAAGAAGGGCCACTTTGTGGCCGTTTGCCAGGCAAAAGCGGTCGCTGTGGTGCCAAGCAGCGACCGCGGGACTCTCCCCTCGCTCTCTTCAGGGGCCCCGTGCGGCCCGCGGACTTCGCTGCCCCCATCCTCCAACACCACGTGTGATCCCCGGGCGCCGCCATTTTACACCCCCGACACCGTGTGCGACCCCAGAGCGCCGCCATTTTGGACCTCCGACTCTACGTGCGGGGAACGGGCACCGCCATTTTGTCCACCCCCCACCATGTGCAGCCGACGGGTGCAGCCATTATGGATCGGCTCCAAGGACCCCACGGGTGACTATTCCCTGCCTGATGAAGACTCCGACTATCTGCCATGACTCACTTCAGTCACACAGGATCAGTCTCGGCCCCGCACCCTCTCCACAGCGACCATGAAGATTTTACTCAATGGCCTCGAGACAAACTGCCTGCTGGACTCCGGGAGCACAGACAATTTCGTCCACCCCGCCACGGTAAGACGCTGCACTCTCCCTGTCTACCCGGTTAAGCAAAAAATCGTCCTGGCCTCCGGCTCTCACTCTGTACAGAGCACGGGGTGCTGCACAGTGGACCTCACAGTCCAGGGGAGGGAGTTTAAAAACTACAAACTATTGGTCCTCCCTCACCTCTGCGCGGCAGCACTCCTGGGGTTAGACTTCCAGTGTAACCTCCAGAGCATAACATTCAAATTCGGCGGCCCCATGCCTCCCCTCACTGTCTGCAGCCTCGCGTCCCTCAAGGTCGATCCCCCATCCTGGTTTGCAAATCTGTCGCCACCAGGAGTCGACGGTACAGTGCCCAGGACCGGACCTTCATCAGGTCCGAGGTCCAATGGCTTCTGAAGGAAGGGGTCATCGAGGCTAGCAACAGCCCCTGGCGAGCGCAAGTTCTGGTGGTAAAGACCGAGGAGAAGAATAGGATCGTCATAGACTACAGTCAGACCATCAACAGGTTTACGCAGCTGGACGCGTACCCTCTCCCCCGTATATCTGACCTGGTCAACAGGATCGCACAGTGCGAGGTCTTCTCCACAGTGGACCTCAAGTCCGCCTACCACCAGCTCCCCATCCGCACGAGTGATCGCAAGTACACTGCGTTCGAAGTGGACGGGCGGCTCTACCACTTTTTAAGGGTTCCCTTCGGTGTTACAAACGGGGTCTCGGTCTTGCAAAGGGAGATGGACCGAACGGTCGACGGGCAACCTTCCCGTATCTCGATAATGTCACCATCTGCAGCCACTATCAGCAGGACCACGACACTAACCACCGCAAATTCCTCCAAACCGCAAAGCTCCTGAACCAGACCTATAACAAGGACAAATGCGTGTTTAGCACCGACTGTCTAGCCATCCTCGGCTGCGTAGTGCGTAACGTAGTGATAGGCCCTGACCCGGAACGCATGCGCCCCCTGATGGAGCTCCCTCTTCCCCACTCCCCCAAAGCCCTCAAGCGCTGTCTTGCTTTCTTTTCATATTACGCCCAGTGGGTCACCAATTATGCCGACAAAGCCCGTCCCCTCATCCAATCAGCCACGTTCCCCGTCAATGGAGGCCCGCCAGGCCTTCAGCCGCATCAAAGCAGATATTGCAAAGGCCACGATGCGAGCTATCGATGAGTCCCTCCCCTTCCAGGTCGAGAGCGACGCGTCCGATGTAGTTCAGGCGGCCACCCTCAACCAAGCGGGCAGACCCGTGGCCTTCTTCTCCCGTACCCTCCACGCTTCCGAAATCCGCCACTCCTCGGTCGAGAAGGAAGCACAGGCCTTAGTAGAAGCTGTGCGACACTGGAGACACTATCTGGCCGGCAGAAGGTTCACCCTCCTCACAGACCAACGGTCAGTGGCCTTCATGTTTGACAACGCACAGAGGGGCAAGATAAAGAACGACAACATTTTGTGGTGGAGGATCGAACTGTCCACCTACAACTACGACATCTTGTATCGTCCTGGGAAGCTGAACGAGCCTGTGCCAACGCACACGGACCTCTGCCACCTGGGGATCACCTGCTTCTTTCACTTTATCAAGACCCACAACCTGCCCTACTCCATCGAGGAGGTCAGGACATTCACTAGGGACTGCCACATCAGCGCGGAATGCAAGCCGCACTTCTACCGCCCCGAACAAGCGCATCTGATAAAGGCTTCCCACCTCTTTGAACGTCTCAGCATTGACTTCAAAGGTCCCCTCCCCTCTACCAACCGCAACACGTACTTCCTCAACGTGATTGACGAGTACTCCCGCTTCCCGTTCGCCATCCCCTGTCCCGACATGACCACCCCCACCATCATTAAAGCCCTGCACACCATCTTCTCCCTGTTCGGATTCCCCGCTGACATTCATAGCGATAGGGGGTCCTCCTTTATGAGTGACAAACTGCTTCAATTCCTGCTCAGCAAGGGCATTGCCTGAAGCAGGATGACAAGTTACAACTCCCAGGTTAATGGACAGGTCGAGAGGGAGAATGGTATGGTCTGGAAGACCATCCTGCTGGCCCTACGGTCCAGAAATCTCCCAGTCTCCTGCTGGCAAGAGGTCCTCCCAGAAGCCCTCCACTCAATCCGGTCACTTCTTTGCACATCCACTAATCAAACGCCTCACGAACACCTTCTTGTTTTTCCCAGGAAGACTTCCTCAGGGACCCCGCTCCCGACCTGGCTGGCTGCCCCCGGGCCCATCCTGCTCCGGAAACACGTGCGGGTGCACAAGTTGGACCCATAGTACGCGCATGTGGAGCATCCCGACGGCCGACAGGACACGATCTCCCTACGGGACCTGGCACCGCCGGATCCCTGCCATCGCCCCCGGCACCAGCCCCCCCCAACCACCCCCCAACCGCAACTGCTCCCGGCAGGCGCTCCCCTCCCTGGCTCGCCGACGCCCTTACACGCGGATGACCCTCCCCCGGCCCGGCCTTCGCCAGCTCCGACTAGGGTTACGGACGCAGCCACAAGGACCGGATCATCGCTCCCGGAGTCACGGACGCCCACAACGCCAATGTCTCCAGCGAAGCTCCGCAGGTCGCAGAGGACGTCCAAGGGTCCCGATCGGCTGATCGAGTCTATGTGAACTGTTGATGGACCCTTGTTCTTGCTTGTTCTCTTGATTGTGCATCAGGGATGAGGAGATTTTTTTAATGCATTGAATTATGATCTGGAATGCACAGCCTGAACGGAAATAGAGCCAATAGTAATGTCCAAAATGATCTCGGATAAATATGTGAAAAGGAAGCATTTGCGGGGCTGTGGGGAAAGAGCAATGGAGTGAGTCTTTCAAAGAGCTGGCACAGGCAGGATGGGTTGAATGGCCTCCTTCAGTGCAAAATCCCATGATTTTGTGTAACTTCTTTAGATAAATAAATTACAAAGTTTAACCAGAACAGTAACTCAGCAGAACAGTAGTAACAATAGTAACTATGAAAACAGGAGTATTAGTAAAACATGTCTTGCTTACAGGTCACCCTCTTGCAGACTGTAAACAACACCAAAGCTTGCACTTGCTCAGAACCGTCAACAATGACCTAGGAGAAAGGCCTATAAGAATACCCTGTACTCAAAATGACACTTGGTAACATTTCTCCCCCCTTAAATTTCAATTCCGCATCAGGCCAGAAATACAACAAAAGTAATGTCTTAACGATACAAAAATCTGGCAGGAGCTTTGCGATTGCATTTTGACCATGCAATGCCACTGGTGAATCTTTTAACAGGTGGCCTGGAAACATAGGTGAAGAGGTAGATCGAGAATCTGAACATGAATGTTCCTCTTCCACTCCCCTAGCAGAGTCAACTGGTAAACCTGGAAACGCAGGAACCACATCTTAGTGAACACCTACAACAGTATTACCTTCTGTCAGATTATCTGTAACGGTTGCTGACTCTGAGTCATAGCATAAACAAATATGGTATTGTTATCTGCAAACAATTCTTGTGTGTTGCAGTCTCACGACCTAAAATACTGAACCACTTTGGTTTAAAATGATTCCACATAACCACCTCTGGTTACCAACAAAGTTCCTAATGTAAACCTGATCAACCAGTTTGAACTGCCTCTCTTTGGCGTGGTAGTCTTGTCCCTCCTTCTGCTTCTCTTGTCTCCTGCTCGCTTTAGCTCTGAGATCTGGATGAAACAAATCCAAATGAGACTTCGGTCTTCTGCCTAAACAATTCCGCTGGAGAAAGCCTAGTGTTGGATTATATGGTGATGCAGTATTGGAGTAAAATTCATGAGAGAGCTTTGTACTCAAAATCACACCTGCCATTCTCTTCAAGCCCTCCCCTCAGAGTACGAACAGCTCTCTTCGCAAAACTAAAGCCGGATGAAAGGGTGCAGTTTACACATGGCGTAGACCATTCTTTAAATAATTCACTTGTAAACATAGTGCTGTTATTCGAAGCACGGAAATCTGGTAGATCATGTATTGCAAAAATTTAATTAATTTCTCAATTGTCACAGGAGCTGTAATATTGCTCATGATACGTTCTTCCAACCATTTCAAATGCACATCAACAACCAAAAACACAAACATGGGGCTGGTTTAGCACAGTGGGTTAAACAGGCGGCTTGTAATGCAGAACAAGGCCAGCGGCGCGGGTTCAATTCCTGTACCCGCCTCTGCGAACAGGCGCCGGAATGTGGCGACTAGGGGCTTTTCATAGTATCTTCATTGAAGCCTACTTGTGACAATAAGCGATTATTATTATTATTAGTTCATGAAAATTCCCACAAAATCCACAGGCAGTCTGGGCCACGGCCTATCAGGCCACTCCCAAGTTGACAATGTCAGCGCCTAGCACTGCATTCTTGCTGAGGCCATGGGAGGAATACATTTTGATTCATTGAAAACACTCAACAGTGGCTTGTGGTTGGTACATATGGTGAACAAATGGCCATAGAGGTACCAATGGAATCTTTTTGCTGCAAAAGCGATAGCTATGGGGCAGCATTGCTGCCTACAGCATTGAGGGCTCGGGTTCCATCCCGGCCCCGGGTCACTGTCTGTGTGGAGTTTGCACATTCTCCTTGTGTCTGCGTGGGTCTCACCCCCACAATCCAAAGATGTGCAGGTTAGGTGGATTGGCCACGCTAAATTGCCCCTTAATTGGAAAAAAGATAATTGGCTACTCTAAATTTATTTAAAAAACGAGAAAAAAAACGATAGCTAGACCCTCTTTGTCCAACTGTGAATATCCCTTTTCAGCCTTTGTCAGAGTTCTAGATGCAAAATCGATGGGTATTTTGGACCTGTTCTCCATTAAATGAGAAAGTGCGGCCCCCACATTATAGGTCGAGGCATCTCGCGACAGGACAAGTTTCCTGTCTGGATTAAAATAGACCAGATTAGTCGATTGCAGCAGTGCCTTCTCATCCATGAAATCTTGTGTGTGAACTCCCACTTCCATTTAGTTTCTTTGTGCAGAAGTAGCTGCAGTGGAGCCAATACAGGTCTGGAAAAAATTTCCACAATAGTTTACCAAGCCCAAAAATGACCCGAGCTCCAACACATTCCTGGGCTCTGGAGCTTCCTTAATGGCTCAAATCTCCCCCTCCGCAGAAGTTAAGCCTTGTTCAGTGATTCTGTGGCCTAGATGCTCTGCACTTTGTACCTGGAAAATGCCCTTGCTCCTCTTCATACTAAGTCCCACTTTGAAAACCTTTTAAAAACTTGATCCAGATTGCTGAGGTGCTCCTCCACAGTCTTCGGTGTAATTAAGATGTCATCCAAGTAGACCACAACCTGAAAAATGCCTTCCAACAGGTTGTCCATTGTCCTTTGAAAAATCACCAGACTGGAGGTTATGCTAAAAACCAAATGATTGTGCTTGAACAACCCTTTAAGTGTGTTGATAACCGCGTATTGTTTCAAATCTTCCTCTAACACAAGTTGGTGATATCCTTGGCTCATGTTCAGTTTTGAAAATGTCTTGAGTTTGAAAATGCAAGAATCGCAAACAAATCTTCCACCCTAGGTATGGATAACTTGGGAACGTCATTAATGGTGAGCCAGCAGTCACCACATATGCGCAGCATAACAGCAATTTTAAGGACAGGAATGATTAGAGCTGCCCAATGAGAAAATTGAATAAGCTTAAGGATTGCAAGCCTTTGCAGCCATTCCAACTCCTCCTCCACTTTCTTTCTCATGGAATAGGGCATTGTCCTGGGCTTGAAAAAGCGAGTAGCCTGAGGCTCTATGTACAACTTCACAGTAGTGCTACACAATGTACCCAGTTCAACCTTGAACACGTTTGTGAATGCGTTTGGATTCGTCCTCGGTCACCTTCATCTGCTTGACCTCATCCACTTCAATGGAATTTTGCTAAGCCAGTCACACATTAGCACTCGACCCATTCCTTTTCGCCACAAGTAGACGTGCCCTTGCTTCTTGACTATTACCTGCAATATGGACTTCCAAAGTCCCGATCAAAGGCATGGACTCTCCGGTATACATCCGAAGATTAATCTCCGCCAGAGTAAGGGCTGCCGCTCGGTTAGAGTCCCACGTCGATTGGTAGGTCTTCACTAATTATGGATGTGGAGATTCATGTCCATTTCCATCTCTATTGTCTTACTATCGACCACCACTGTAGCAAAAAAAGGCTCTGCTCGTGCATGACCCATATTACGCATTCTATAAGCTTGCTTGTCTGCCTGTTCTGGGTTGTCTAAAATCACATGTAGCTGATTGAGGCTTCTTCAAATTTAACTTTTCTTTGCTAAATGCCTCTTCTTGCTGCACCAGTGACAAACAGCATCCATAAATTTACAAAGATTCACATAGTGTGGCCCACCACACTCAAAACACTCCACTGCTTTCACTTTTTTTTTGCAACCCCTTTCCTCATTTGATGCAGAGCTCCTGCCAACATTAGCCTTCTGAATATCTCTAGCATTATGAGTAGACATTTCCATGCCCTGTGAAATTTCCAGAGCCTTCTTAAAAGTCAGTGTGACTTCACCCAACAACCAACGCCGAATGCTGTCCTCGTTAATGCGGCAGACCAGCCTATCTCTGACCATTGGCGGGATTCACCGGCCGCCCCCGCCCAGCGGAAATTCACATCTGGGGTCAATGGACTGAAAACACTCAACAGTGGCTTGTGGTTGGTACATATGGTGAACAAATGGCCATAGAGGTACCAATGGAATCTTTTGCTGCAAAAATGATAGCTATGGGACAGCACTGCGGCCTACAGCGTTGAGGGCTCGGGTTCCATCCCGGCCCCGGGTCACTGTCCGTGTGGAGTTTGCACATTCTCCCCGTGTCTGCATGGGCCTCACCCCCACAATCCAAAGATGTGCAGGTTAGGTGGATTGGCCACGCTGGTCCGCATCCCGCCCGTGGTGATCTTTCGGTGAGTCTGATGGATTCATTCAGCTCCATATCTTCGAAAACTGCTCCAAAACCAGAATGTGTTGAAAGTTGCCACAATTTTGCCACAAAGTTAAGGACCGATTGATCTGCTTTTCGAAAATGGCTATGAAATATGAATCTTTGAGCACTCACCGAGGGCTTTGGGTTATGGTGATTTTGGACCAGAACAACTAAATCTGCAAATGAAATCTCCCCGGTCTTGTGTGGTGTGGCCAGATTCCACATTAACTAGATTAACAGGAGAATCGAGCGCTGTTTTTCCTTATCTTCACTGTGGTGGCATGATGACACAGTGGTTAGCACTGTTAACCCGGATTCAACTGCGGCCTCAGGCGATTGCCTGTGTGGAGCTTGCACGTTCTCCCAGTGTCTTCGCGAGTTTCCTCCGGCTGCTCCGGTTTCCAGCCACAGTCCAAAGATATGTGCGTTAGGCGGATTGGCCATGCGCAATTGCCACTTAGTGTACAAAACATTAGTAGGTGTTACTGAGTTACGGGGATAGGGTTGAGTCATGGGCTTAAGTACGGTGCTCTTTCCAAGGCTGGTGCAGAATCGTTGGACCGAATGGCCTCCTTCTGCACTGTAAATTCTATGCTTCTATTCCATTTGCTAAAATGAGAAACTGCAAGCTCTCCACATATTCACCCCAGCACTTGTTTCGATCATTGAACTCACCAATCTCCTCAAACATAGCCATACTGCTGCTAACTTGAAATTTTGTTGAATAAACCCATGGTGAAAACTAACTATTCACTGAATGCAACCTGAACATCAAAACATTTTGTTTTATATTCTTGCTGTTTTCTCCTTGTTGCCAAAGAGATGTGTTTTTTTTTAAATTGAGAGTACCCAATTCATTTTTTCCAATTAAGGAGCAATTTAGTGTGGCCAATCCATCTACCCTGCACATCTTTGGGTTGTGGGCCGAAACCCACCCAAACACAGGGAAAATGTGCAAACTCCACATGGACAGTGTCCCAGAGTCAGATTGAACCTGGGACCTCGGAGCCACTAGACAGCAGTGCTAACCACTGCGCTACCGTGCTGTCCTTAAGATGTGGTAACTTAGGGCAGCACGGTGGCCTAGTGGTTAGCACAACCGCCTCACGGCGCTGAGGTCCCAGGTTCGATCCCGGCTCTGGGTCACTGTCCGTGTGGAGTTTGCACATTCTCCCCGTGTCTGCGTGGGTTTCGCCCCCACAACCCAAAAATGTGCAGAGTAGGTGGATTGGCCACACTAAATTGCCCCTTAATAGAAAAAATAATTGGGTAATCTAAATTTAAAAAAAAAGATGTGGTAACTTAAGAGCACAAAGAACATAGTCGAGTGCATTGTTTACAAGAAGGAATTTCTTTATATAAATAAGTTACGAAGTTTCACATTAACTGTAACTCAGCAGAACAGTAGTAACAGTAATAACCATGAAAACAGGAGCACTGGTCAAACTGGTCTTGCTTACAGGTCTAAAAAACCCGCCAAAGCCCACACATGCAAAGAATTCTAAACAGACACCAGAAACACAATTGTATAGGAGAAAGAAGTCTTACAACACCAGGTTAAAATCCAACAGGTTTGTTACAAACACTAGCTTTCAGAGCACTGCTCCTTCTTGAGGTGAATCTGAGGATTCACCTGAGGAAGGAGCAGTGCTCCGAAAGCTAGCGTCTGTAACAAACTTGTTGGAATTTAACTTGGTGTTCTAAGACTTCTTACTGTGCTCACCCCAGTCCAACGCCAGCATCTCCACATCATGTATAGGAGAAAGGCTGTAAGAATACTCTGTACCCAAGATGGCACTAGATCAACTTCATTACCACAGTTTAAAGAATAATCCATTGGATTTTGGGGGAAAATGCACCCTTAAGGAACTGGATCTTTAAAGAACCTTAAATTATCAGTCTATCCTTTAGCTAAAGCACGTATAAATGAATTTACATAAAACACACAATAAATTCAATCATAATGAATTATCTGAAATTAAAACAGCCTGTTCACTTACAAAATCTGTAGATGCAATCAAAAAAGTGTTGAGGTCCCCATAAGTTATAACCACTTACAATTGAGTTTTAACCATTGGGACACAAATGTATTAACTAAAAAATTCCGGCTAGTTTACAATGTTTAATTCAATTGCTTTCTTGGCTGCAAAAAGGCATGGATATATTTTCATAATCAACTCCAGATATTTGACTGAAACATAAAACAAAAAGTTCACCTAAATAAAATGGCAATTTAAAATCCTTCTTCCCAGTGCAAAGTTCTGAGTGCTATGGTACTGCATGCTTCGGAGAGAGATACAGCAATGAGTCCAGGGCACACGTGGCGTCAATGGTGTTGCTCCTCTTCCGTCGTAACCAGTGTTTCAAAACTCCATCTTGGTGATTCATCTTGCATCAATCGGGTCTGAAAGCAGAAGGAATGCGCACAGTTAGAACATTTGCCAGCCAATGTGTCAATCGAGTCTGGTTGCCCTTGTTACTGTTAACGACGCAACACTTGTTTGTAAACTGGGCAATAAAAAGTAGCAGCACTTCAACATCACCCTTCACCTCGGGATGTCTCCAAATGCTTTACAGCCAATGAAGTACTGTACCAGCCTCCCCGGACAGGGGCCGGAATGTGGCGACTAGGGGCTTTTCACAGTAACTTCATTGAAGCCTACTCGTGACAATGAGCGATTTTCATTTCATTTTCATTTTCAAGTACTTTTGAGTTGTGGTCATACAGAAACGCAGTAGCCAATTAACGCACAGCAAGATTCTAGAAACAGCAATGTGACAAGGTGATCCATAGACTCTTTCTAAAGACATGCATATGGAGATGGGTGAATTGCCAACACGGCAACATTCTTTTTTTTAATATAAATTTAGAGTACCCAATTCATTTTTCCAATTAAGGGGCAATTTAGTGTGGCCAATCCAACTATCCTGCACATTTTTGGGTTGTGGGGGCGAAACCCACGCAAACACGGGGAGAATGTGCAAACTCCACACGGACAGTGACCCAGAGCCGGGATCGAACCTGGGACCACAGTGCCGTGAGGCTGCAGGGCTAACCCACTGCGCCACCGTGCTGCCCTTGGCAACATTCTTTTAACCAGAAGGCACAGATTTAAGAGGGGAGAGGAGAAGATTTTTTCAAAAATGTAATCCACTAGAATATACCGTTATAAGGGTGCTGGAGACAAATTTAAAGTGAAGAACATCAACAGTCTGCCAATAACTGCAGCCAAAACCTGCCAACGCTCACTTGGCAGACAGTTAGCTAATGGTAACTCGCATTCATACAACCCATTCAACAAGGAAAACATCAAAGCACAAGGTGGTCATATTAGGAAGGACTGACAAAAAAGCAGATTGACAAATAGGCGCTCAGTTTTGAGGAAAGAGGTGAGGTAGGTGGAAAGGCAGGGTTGGGGAAAGAAAGGCAGCGAGTTTCAGAATTTCACCCCAGGTGTAGGCACAGGAACGAATGGTGGAGTGAAATAAGGGAATACATAAGAGGCCAATGTCAAGCAATGGAGAGTTTAAGGGAAGCCGGAGGTAGGGGAGGTCTCTTAACATTGGAGGAGCTGAGGAACTTCAAACATGAGAATGACTATATTAAATAAGTGCTTGAGAACTGGGGTGAAGGACTAATGGGACAGGATATAGATAGCAGAGTTTTGGATGGACTGATTTTTAAAAAAAAAATCGGGAGAGCATTAGAATAGTTAAGTTTTGGAGTTGATAATTTGGATACGGGTTTCAATCGCAAATGGGCTGAGTTAGGCGTAGACAAGAACCTTGCCAATTCCACTGCCTACAGCCTACCAGCATTCATGATCCCATACCTCATTACATCATCCTACAGATTAGCTAAACGCCCAGCTAACGAGGTCCACAGTGCCACCATTTATCACCAGAGTACCTACATCAAGGATGACAAATATTTCTAGGCACTAAGGGACAACTGGCTTGTACCAAAGTTAGACGTCAACACCTTCTAAGGGTGGGTGATGAAGAAAAAACATGTTTTGTACACTGGACTAGTTCCTGGGATGATGGGATTGTCCTTAGAGGGAAGATTGAGCAGATTCTCTAGTCTCCATATATTCCATGGAGGTTCAAAAAAATGAGAGGTGATCCTAATTGAAGGGGACCTGATAGGGCAGATATTGGGAAAACAAAGGGTAGCAAATCATTGCAATCCTCTTCCTCAGAGAGCTATGGATGCCCAAACTTTGAGCATATTCAAGACAGATTAATAGATTTTGGGTACCAAGGAAATGGGGATAGTTTTTAAAAATTCTAATGAAAAGGTGGTGAGCAGCCTTCTTGACCCGTTGCAGTTTGTGAGATGCAGGTACACTGTTAGAAATGGAGCTCCAGGCTATTGAGCCAGTGAAAGTGAAGGAACAGCAACATAGTTCCAAGGCAGGATGGTGTGTGGCTTGGAGGAGAACTTGTAGGTGGCGGTGTTCTCGTGCAGCTTCAGCCCTTGTCCTTCTAGTTGGCAGAGGCCTAGTGGGTTGCTGCTGTGCAACCTCTGGATGGTGCACACGTCTGCCACAGTACATGGGTAGGGGAGGGTGTAAATGCTTAACGTGGTGGGTGGGGTGCCAATCAAGCAGCCTGTGTCCTGAATGATGTGGGGCTCCTTGATTGTTGCTACAGCCACACGCAACCAGGCAATTGGGAAGTATTCCATCTTGTGACTTGAAGATAGTGGACAGGCTTTGGGGAGTCAGGTGTTACAGTCATGTGAGGAGTGTCCCTTTAAGAAAGGTTTTTGTCTTATCACATGGCTTCAGTGATGTCATTGTGTGGGTGGAGCTGGGCTGTGGCTCTGAGAATATTTTGGGGTTTCGCTTTCACATTTGGCTGCTGTGGACTCAGATAGAATACAGAAGTTTTTTTTGGCCTGCCTCTCTGCCTTCATTTTAAAAGCTGTTCCAGACTGCTTGGTAACTTAAAAGAGATAGTTGCTTTTTGGAAGGAACTCAAATCTGCTGTTTGAAAAGGGGGACAGAGTATCAATAATAACAGTCGTATGCCAGTGAGAATTCTGTGTGCTGGGCCACACTTTTGAAAAGAGGTTTCTGGTTTAACTTGGATTTTGTTATTGAATTGGAACAGTTAAGGGAGGATTCATTAAGGGTTATACATAGATTACTGTAGCTGTGTGGGGTATTTATATTTGTAATGGATAAATATTCTTGCTGTGTTTTTGATTTAAAGCACCCAAGAAGTCTGTTGAATAACACCTGAAAGGCAGGCTCTTGTGCTCGTCCTAGCCAAATTCAACAAAAAGTTGTAGGTCAGGTGAACGCCATAATATACTTGGAGTTTTTTTAAACCCTGGCCGATAACGGTTACCCACTGTGGAATCCCCAGCCTCTGATCTGCTTTAATAGCCACAGCATTTATATGGCTGGCCCAGTTCAGACTCTGGTCAATCGTAACTCCCAGGAGATTGATATTGGGGGATTCAAAAATTAATTCCAATCATATATCATGGGCAGACGGTTAGTTTCTCTCTTGTTGGAGATGATCATTGCTTGGCACTTGTGCTTGATGTCCAGGTCTTACCGAAGTGGTCTGTGCCCACATGCAGCATCTGAGTCACGAATGGAGCTACACATTGTGCAATCATCAGTGATCATCTCCCCTTCTGATTTTATGTTGAGTGGAGATCATTGATGAAGCAGCTCAAGATAGTTGGGCTAAGTGCACCAAGGAACCCCTGCAGCAAAGTCCTGGGACTGAAGTGATTGGCGTCCAATAACCACAACCATCTTCCTTTATGTTAGCTATGACTTCAAGCAGAGGAGAGATTTCTCCCCACTCCTCCCGATTCCCATGGACTTCAATTTTGGTCAGGCTCTTTGATGCCACACTTGGCCAAATGCTACCTTGATGTCAAGGAGAGTCCCTCTCACTTCAGCTCTGGCGTCCATGTTTGCACTGCAGTCGTACGGGTGTCAGATGCCAAGTGTCCCTATTGGATCTCAAAATTAGCATCAGTGAGCTGGTTATTTCTTTGTTGGTGTCGCTTGCCAACGCTGTTCACCTTTCATCACTTTGTTGATAATCAACAGTAGTGCTGGAAAGTGGTGTTGAGGTAGAAAATTAGCCTGGATCGTACTGAATGGCGGAGCAAGCTTAAAGTGCCAAATGGCCTCCTCCAACTCCTATTCTTATGCTATTTTAGAAGGAGAGATTTAACAGAACACTGCGCAGATTTTTATTCATAAAAAAACAGAAAATGCTGGATAAACCCAGGTCAGGCAGCATCTGTGGAGAAAGAAACAGTTAACGTTTGAAGACCGTATCATTCTTCTTCAATCATAGGGAATACTTTATAGATTATGACGTGTTGACGTTCCACAGAACAGACACACACTACGGAATTGGTTAGTAGTATTAGAAACAGAACCGAGTTAAGTTTCCACACCATATTAGAATGACCTATTCAAGTTTATTAAAGCGTCACACAATGGGCTTCACAATTGGAGGCAAAGGCAAGTCACAAGGTTGTTCTAATTCATGGCATCATACTCACTGTGAGGTTGTTCATGTCTTCGGAGAATGCCCCTATCTGCTGAACTGTCCTTTCAGAATCCTCCATCTGTAAAAGCAGGCATCATTTACATCAAAGCTGAGTCACAATAGAAAACCCTGATCCGATTTCCAAACTGCTTCGGCTGAATTGATGCAAGTTTGGTAACAGGTGCATGACTTGCTGGGGAAACAGATTGAGCCGACTTCTTTCGATTGTAGGTTTGATTCTCCCGATCAGCGAATTCTGAACAAGAGTGAGAAAACTCCTTCTTGCATAACTCATGACTACGAGTCCAACACTTAATATGATTATGGCGAAGGAAGGCCATTCAATCTCTGCCAGTTCATCCATCCAGGGAGATGCTGCAATTACTTCCCATCCTCCCCCACCCAGTGAAGCATCCATGTTATTCCGAAATGTATAAAATTATTTCTTATGCACCATTTTCTTTCCTGGTCGACAATGTTAAGCGGCTATGTAATAGGTGTTCAAAATCATGAAGGATTTGATAATCTTAATAAGGAGAAACTGTTTTCACTGACAGAGGTTTGGTAATCAAAAGTAACTGATACAAGATAATGGGGGCGATTCTCCAATATGGAGCCCAAGTGTTTGCGCAGGCGCGAAACAGGCACGAGGCCGACTGGTGGTGGCCCCCACAGGGAGCTAGCACGGCGCTGGAGCGGTTCACGCCACTCCAGCCAAATGGGCGCCGTGCCAACTCACGCATGCGCAGTTGGGCCGCACCAACCTGCACATGTGCGGGGGACTTCCTTAGCGCGCCGGCCCCGACTCAACATGGTGTCGGTGTGCAGGGAAGTAGGCCCGAGGTGGGTGGGGGCGGGGTGGGGGGGAAAAGAGATCGCTGGGCCCCAATCGTGGGCCAGACCCCATTGGAGCCCCCCCCCTCAGTGAAGGAGCCCCCCGCCCCCCCACAGGCCGCCCCCTGACCAAAGGCGCAGAGTTCCTACCGGCAGCGATCAGGGTGAACGGCACCGGCGGGACTCTGTCAAACGCGCCGGCGCAAATGCCGCCGATTCTCCACACCTCGGAGAATCGCAAACCGGCATCGGGGTGTCGTGGCACAGTTGCGGCGATTCTCCGGCCCGGCACATCATTTTGGGTTGTGGGAGTGAGACACGGGAAGATTGTGCAAACTCCGCAGGGACAGTGACCCGGGACCAGGATTGAACGTGGGTCCTTGGATGCAGTGAGGCAGCATTGCTAACCACTGCGCCACCGTGCTGCCCCTTGATATAAGATAATTGGCAAAAGAGTGAGAGTAAAGAGGAGGAATTTGTTTTTAATGCAGTGTGTAATTATAATCTGGGATGCACTGCCTGAAATGGTGGTGGAAACAGAAAGAAAAGGAATTGAATAAATTCTTGAAGGGGAGGAAAACGTGCAGAGCTGTGTGGAGAGAACAGGAAGGTGACCCAATTGGATAGTATGTTCAAACAGTCAGCACAGTAACGATGGCCCTTCTCTGTGCCACATGATTCTGCACGATCATCCTCTCTCTGACTGACACCTCACACTTTCACTCAAAAATTCTATTGGATATATATTAATAGATATATTATATCTATATTATATAAAGCATGTTACAGATTTTTGGGCTCTTAAGGGAATTGAGGAAACTGGGAATATTGTGGGAAGGCATAGCCAAGTTAGAAGATCGACCATAATTGTGATTGCTAGAACAGGGCCGAATGACCTAACTCAGTTCCTATTTCTTATGTTCTTACACTTGGCACATGCAAAGCCTTTGTGTTATTGGTCCAACAAACCTGTCAATAAAGTCTTGCAGCTGAAAACTCTTCCCAAATTTAACGAGTTTTATCTGTGACAACTCTTTCCAGATTTATTTGACTTTGTTTGTGAAGCCAAGTGTGATTTAAGTCTCAGTGGTTTCGACTCTGGACAGGACAATGGACAGACTAAAGTCCAGAAACAGGGAGAGCTTAAAACTAATCAATTCATTGCCAAGAACATGAGGTTATTCCAATGGAGATGGAAATTAACTCCGTGGCACCAGGTGTGCAGCAACTGTGGAACATGGTACATGCCAACAGAAAAAGTGGCCTCACGTCTGGATCCCTCACTCGGGTTTTTTTTTAAAAAGAGTAACTTTAAAAAATTTTTATGAATGGCATCCAAGCCATTAATGTCTCTAGTAACCCGAGGCCATAAGGCAAGGCAAAATCCATGAAGCTGGCTGGATCTTAATCTACTATTTTTCTTTGGTAGTTTTTGGCTTTGTAAACAGTTATAGACATCAACAGAAAGAACGCAAAAAAGACAAAAATGTGCAAACATCCATGTACTTTCTCTTTGAAGTTAAGGTATTTTTTGAGTCATCGGTTAGCCGAGGTCTGTATAAAAGACAGACAGACAGTCTGCGCACGCAGTAAGCGAGCACTTTTCCAGGATACACATCCGGAGTGAGACTCATCCAGAGTGGGGATTGAAACTTGGTAATTTGGTGCAGTGAGGTAATTCGGTGCAGAGTGTGAGGAGGTGCTTTTTAACCCTGGTAAGTGACTGGTAAGTAGTCTCTCTTTTTCTTTTCATTGTCTAATTTATTTATTTTTATTTTGAAATTCTAGTTGTTTACGTTTACCAAGGGTTTAAGACATGGCAGGAGATCCCAGACCCGTGTCATGCTCCTCGTGTGCGATGTGGGAGCTCAGGGACACGTCCACTGTCCCTGGCTCCTTCACGTGCAAGAAGTGTGTTCAGTTGCTGCTCTTGTTAGACTGCTTGACGGCTCTGGAGCTGCGGATGGACTCACTTTGGAGCATCCACGATGCTGAGGAGGTCGTGGATAGCACGTTTAGCGAGTTGGTCACACCGCAGGTGAAGGTTACTGAGGGAGATAGAAAATGGGTGACCAAAAGAAAGAGCAAGAGTAGGAAGGCAGTGCAGGTGTCCCCTGCGGTCATCTCCCTGCAAAACAGATATACTGCTTTGGATACTGTTGAGGGAGATGGCTCACCAGGGGAATGCAGCAGCAGCCAGGTTCATGGCACCGTGGCAGGCTCTGCTGCAAAGCAGGGCAGGAAGAAAAATGGCAGGGCTATAGTGATAGGGGACTCTATCGTAAGGGGAATAGACAGGCGGTTCTGTGGACGCAATCGAGACTCCAGGATGGTATGTTGCCTCCCTGGTGCAAGGGTCAAGGATGTCTCGGAGCGGCTGCAGGACATTCTTGGGGGGGGGGGAGGTGAACAGCCAGCTGTCGTGGTGCACATAGGCACCAACGATATAGGTAAAAAACGGGATGAGGTCCTACAAGCGGAATTCAGGGAGTTAGGAGTTAAACTAAAAAGTAGGACCTCAAAGGTAGTAATCTCAGGATTGCTACCAGTGCCACGAGCTAGTCAGAGTAGGAATGTCAGGATAGATAGGATGAATGCGTGGCTCAAGAGATGGTGCAAGAGGGAGGGATTCAAATTCCTGGGGCATTGGGACCGGTTCTGGGGGAGGTGGGACCAGTACAAACCAGACGGTCTGCACCTGGGCAGGACTGGAACCGATGTCCTGGGGGGGTGTTTTCTAGAGCTGTTGGGGAGGGTTTAAACTAATGTGGCAGGGGGATGGGAACCGATGCAGGAAGTTGGAAGGTAGTAAAACAGGGACAGAAGCAAAAGGAAGTAAGGGGAAAAGTGCAAGGCAGAGAAGACATAGTCAAAAATCTAAAAGGGCGACAGTACAAGGTACAGTGACTGAGGGGAGCTCAGTGAATAGGCCCAGTAATAACAAAAGGAATAAAACTGGAGATGTTAAGATTCAAAACAGAGGTAAAAAAACCAACATAAGTATACTTTACCTGAATGCTTGTCGTATTCGGAATAAAGTAAATGAGTTGATGGCACAAATCATCGTAAATGACTATGATTTAGTGGCCATTACTGAAACATGGTTAAAGGATGGTCACGACTGGGAGTTAAATATCCGAGGGAATCAAACTATTCGGAAGGACAGAGTGGATGGTAAGGGCGGTGGTGTTGCTCTGTTATTTAAGGATGACATCCGGGCAATAGTAAGGGATGACATCGGTGCTATGGAGGATAAGGTTGAATCCATTTGGGTGGAAATCAGGAATAGTAAGGCGAAAAAGTCACTGATAGGAGTAGTCTATCGGCCACCAAATAGTAAAGATATGGTGGGGCAGGCAATAAACAAAGAAATAACTGATGCATGTACAAATGGTACAGCAGTTATCATGGGGGATTTTAATCTACATGTCGATTGGTTTAACCAGGTCGGTCAAGGCGGAGGAGGAGTTTATAGAATGTATCCGCGATAGTTTCCTAGAACAGTATGTAATGGAACCTACGAGGGAACAAGCGGTCCTAGATCTTGTCCTGTGTAATGAGACAGGATTGATTCATGATCTCATAGTTAGGGATCCTCTCGGAAGGAGCGATCACAATATGGTGGAATTTAAAATACAGATGGAGGGTGAGAAAGTAAAATCAAATACTAGTGTTTTGTGTTTAAACAAAGGAGATTACAAGGGGATGAGAGAAGAACTAGCTAAGGTAGACTGGGAGCTAAGACTTTATGGTGGAACAGTTGAGGAACAGTGGAGAACCTTCCAAGCGATTTTTCACAGTGCTCAGCAAAGGTTTATACCAACAAAAAGGAAGGACGGAAGAAAGAGGGAAAATCGACTGTGGATATCTAAGGAAATAAGGGAGAGTATCAAATTGAAGGAAAAAGCATATAAAGTGGCAAAGATTGCTGGGAGATTAGAGGACTGGGAAATCTTTAACAGAAAGCTACTAAAAAAGCTATAAAGAAGAGTAAGATAGAGTATGAGAATAAACTTGCTCAGAATATAAAAACAGACAGTAAAAGTTTTTACAAATATATAAGACAAAAAAGGAGTAGCTAAGGTAAATATTGGTCCTTTAGAGGATGAGAAGGGAGTTTTAATAATGGGAAATGAGGAAATGGCTGAGGAACTAAACAGGTTTTTTGGGTCGGTCTTCACAGTGGAAGACACAAATAACATGCCAGCGACTGATAGAAATGAGGCTATGACAGGTGAGGACCTTGAGAGGATTGTTATCACTAAGGAAGGAGTGATGGGCAAGCTAATGGGGCTAAAGGTAGACAAGTCTCCTGGCCTTGATGGAATGCATCCCAGAGTGCTAAAAGAGATGGCTAGGGAAATTGCAGATGCACTAGTGATAATTTACCGAAATTCACTAGACTCTGGGGTGGTCCCGGTGGATTGGAAATTAGCAAACGTGACGCCGCTGTTTAAAAAAGGAGGTAGGCAGAAAGCAGGAAATTATAGGCCAGTGAGCTTAACTTCGGTAGTAGGGAAGATGCTGGAATCTATCATCAAGGAAGAAATTGCGAGGCATCTGGATAGAAATTGTCCCATTGGGCAGACGCAGCATGGGTTCGTAAAGGGCAGGTCATGCCTAACTAATTTAGTGGAATTTTTTGAGGACATTACCAGTGCAGTAGATAATGGGGAGCCGATGGATGTGTTATATCTGGATTTCCAGAAAGCCTTTGACAAGGTGCCACATAAAAGGTTGCTGCATAAGATAAAGATGCATGGCATTAAGGGTAAAGTAGTAGCATGGATAGAGGATTGGTTAATTAATAGAAAGCAAAGAGTTGGGATAAATGGGTGTTTCTCTGGTTGGCAATCAGTAGCTAGTGGTGTCCCTCAGGGATCCGTGTTGGGCCCACAATTGTTCACAATTTACATAGATGATTTGGAGTTGGGGACCAAGGGCAATGTGTCCAAGTTTGCAGATGACACTAAGATGAGTGGTAAAGCGAAAAGTGCAGAGGATACTGGAAGTCTGCAGAGGGATTTGGATAGGTTAAGTGAATGGGCTCGGGTCTGGCAGATGGAATACAATGTTGACAAATGTGAGGTTATCCATTTTGGTAGGAATAACAGCAAACGGGATTATTATTTAAACGATAAAATATTAAAGCATGCCGCTGTTCAGAGAGACTTGGGTGTGCTAGTGCATGAGTCACAGAAGGTTGGTTTACAAGTGCAACAAGTGATTAAGAAGGCAAATGGAATTTTGTCCTTCATTGCTAGAGGGATGGAGTTTAAGACTAGGGAGGTTATGTTGCAATTGTATAAGGTGTTAGTGCGGCTACACCTGGAGTATTGTGTTCAGTTTTGGTCTCCTTACTTGAGAAAGGACGTACTGGCACTGGAGGGTGTGCAGAGGAGATTCACTAGGTTAATCCCAGAGCTGAAGGGGTTGGATTATGAGGAGAGGTTGAGTAGACTGGGACTGTACTCGTTGGAATTTAGAAGGATGAGGGGGGATCTTATAGAAACATTTAAAATTATGAAGGGAATAGATAGGATAGATGCGAGCAGGTTGTTTCCACTGGCGGGTGACAGCAGAACTAGGGGGCATAGCCTCAAAATAAGGGGAAGTAGATTTAGGACTGAGTTTAGGAGGAACTTCTTCACCCAAAGGGTTGTGAATCTATGGAATTCCTTGCCCAGTGAAGCAGTTGAGGCTCCTTCAGTACATGTTTTTAAGGTAAAGATAGATAGTTTTTTGAAGAATAAAGGGATTAAGGGTTATGGTGTTCGGGCCGGAAAGTGGAGCTGAGTCCACAAAAGATCAGCCATGATCTAATTGAATGGCGGAGCAGGCTCGAGGGGCCAGATGGCCTACTCCTGCTCCTAGTTCTTATGTTCTTTCAATACTTCAATTGTAACATACTGCACAAGCCCGCTCCTCTCCCACCGGTACTACCCGCCATTTTATCCCTCCTACTCTACTCTACACCCCCCCCCCCCCCCCCCCCCCCCTGCTGACGCTCACTCTCCCGCAAAGTCGTCAATAAATGGTTGCCACCTCCGGGTGAACCCCTGTACAGATCCCCTCAAGGCAAACTTAATTTTTTCCATACCCAGGAAACTCGACATGCCCGCAAGCCACAATTCAGTCTTCGGGGGCTTTGAGTCCCTCCACACCAATAGTATTCGTCGCCGGGCTATCAGGGAAGCAAAGGCCAAAACATCGGCCTCTTTCTCCCCCTGGACTCCCGGGTCTTCCATAACCCCAAAAATTGCCACCACTAGACCCATCGCCACCCTTGTTTTTAGCACCTGGGACATGACGCCCGCAAATCCCTCCCAGTACCCCCTAAGCTTAGGGCATGCCCAAAACATGTGAACGTGGTTCGCTGGTCCTCCTGCGCACCTAGCTCATTTGTCCTCTATCGCAAAGAATTTGTTCATCCGAGCCACCGTCATATGTGCCCGGTGAACAACCTTAAATTGAATCAGCCCGAGCCTGGCACATGTCGTGGTCGAATTTACCCTACTCAGGGCCTCTGCCCACAGCCCATCCTCCATTTCCCCGCCTAGCTCCTCCTCCCATTTAAGTTTCAGTTCCTCCGTCTGGGATCCTTCCTCCCTCATGAGCACCTTATAAATACCAGAGACTCTACCGTCCCCTTCTTCCCCTCTAGAGACTATTCTGTCTAGGATCCCCATTGGCGGGAGGCGTGGGAAAGATGGGACCTGTCTACGAACAAAGTCCCGCAACTGTAGGTACCTAAAATCATTTCCCCTTACCAACCCAATTTTCTCCTCCAAGCTCCTCAAACTCGCGAAGCTCCCTTCCAGGAACATATCGCCCAACCTTCCCACCCCCGCCCGCCGCCATACTCGAAACCCCCCATCCATACTCCCGGGGGCAAACCGATGGTTGTCGCAGATTGGCGCCCAAACCGACGCCCCCGTCTCCCCTACATGCCTCCTCCACTGGCCCCATATCCGCAGGGTCGCCACCACTACCGGGCTGGTGGAGTACTTGGCCGGCGGCAGCGGTAGAGGAGCCGTGAACAGGGCTGCCAAGCTGGAGCCCCTGCACGAAGCCGCCTCCACCCGCTCCCAAATAGACCCCGTACCCACCATCTACTTCCTTATCATAGCGATGTTGGCCGCCCAGTAATAATTAATCAGACTCGGCAAAGCCAGCCCTCCCTCGCTGCGGTTCCTCTCCAGCATCGCCTTCTTCACCCGCGGGGATTTTCCCGCCCAGACGAAGCTCATGATTATCCTGTTAACTCTTTTGAAGAAGGACTGTGGGACAAAGATGGGGAGGCACTGAAAAACAAACAGAAATCTAGGGAGGATTGTCATCTTTACAGTCTGCACCCTCCCTGCCAGCGACAGCGGGAGTGCATCCCATCTCCGAAACTCTCCCTTCATTTGCTCCACCACCCTGGCCAAATTTAACTTGTGCAGCCTGCCCCAGTCTCGTGCCACCTGGATTCCCAAATACCGGAAATTTTCCTCAACCAACCTAAACGGTAGCCCTCTCAATCTGTTCTCCTGGCCCCTTGCCTGGACCACAAACATTTCACTCTTGGCCGTATTTAATTTGTATCCTGAAAACTGGCTGAACTTCCTCAACATTCCAAGTATACTTCCCATCCCGGCCACTGGGTCCGACACGTACAGGAGCAGGTCGTCTGCGTAAAGAGAGACCCTATGTTCTACCCCGCCCCTCACCAACCCCTTCCATCCCTCTGCAGCTCTCAGCGAAATCGCCAGCGGCTCTATGGCCAGCGCAAACAGCAGAGGGGAGAGCGGGCAGCCCTGTCTGGTCCCTCGGTACAGCCTAAAGTACTCCGACACTTCTCTGTTAGTCCTGACGCTGGCCCTCGGGGCCTGATATAATAATTTGATCCAATCCACCAGTCCCTCCCCGAACCCAAACCGTCCGAGCACCTCCCATAGATAGTCCCACTCCACCCGGTCAAAGGCCTTCTCGGCGTCCATCGCCACCACTACCTCCACCTCCCTGCCTGCCGGGGTATCATTATCACATTAAGTAATCTTCTCAGGTTGGCCGCCAGCTGCCTACCTTTCACGAACCCAGTTTGGTCCTCCCCAATCACCTCCGGTACGCAGTCCTCCATTCTAACTGCCAGTACCTTTGCCAGGAGCTTGGCGTCAACATTAATCAGGGAGATTGGCCTGTAGGACCCGCATGCCTCCGGGTCTTTACCCCGCTTCAATATCAGTGATATAGTGGCTTGCGACATTGTCGGCGGCAGGGTCCCTCTGTCCCTTGCCTCATTGAAAACCCTCGCCAAGACCGGGCCCACCAGCTCAGAAAACTTCCTATAGAACTCTACTGGGTATCCATCCGGCCCCAGGGGTTTCCCCGACTGCATGGCCTTTAGGCCCCCCAATACCTCCTCCACTCTAATCGGGGCCCCCAGCTTATCCACTTGCCCCCCACCTACTGTTGGAAATGTTAACCCATCCAGAAACCTTTTCATCTCCTCCAGTTCTTCCGGCGGCTCCGAAGTATACAGCTTGAGCTAGAAGTCCCAGAATACCTTTTTCAATCCTGCCGGGTCCTCCACTTTGCGCCCCTCCCCATCCATCATTCTACCCATTTCCCTAGCCGCCTCCCTCCTCCTGAGTTGCTGCGCTAACAGTCTGCTAGCCTTTCCCCCATGCTCGTACACCACTCCCCTCGCCATCCTAAGCTGTTCCACGGCCCTACTCGTGGATAGTGCCCCCAGTTCCGCCTGTAGTCTCTGCTTCTCCCTGAGTAAAACCTCCCCCGGGGACTCCGCGTGCTCTTCATCTATCCGACCCACTTCCCTGACCAATCTATCCATCTCTGCCCTGTCTGCCTTGGCTCTGTGGGCCCCAATTGAAATCAGCTCCCCCCCGCACTACTACCATTAGCGCCTCCCACAGGGTCGCCGCTGAGACCTCCCCCGTGTCATTCACCTGCAGATAATTTTGCATACATCTCCGAAGCCTCTCGCAGATCCCCTCCTCCGACAACAGTCCCGCGTCTAGCCTCCATTGCGGGCGTTGGTAGCTCGCCCCCCCAATCTGCAGGTCTACCCAGTGCGGGGCATGGTCTGAGATAGTAATTGCCGAATATTCCGTGTTCTTTACCTCCCCTATACAATCCCTGCTTAGTACGAAGAAATCCATCCAAGAATACACTTTATGGACGTGCGAGTAAAACGAGTAGCCCCTTCCTGTCGGCTGTCTGGCTCTCCAGGGGTCCACTACCCCCATTTGCTCCATAAACCCTTTCAGCTCCCTTGCCATTGCTGGGAGTCTACCTGTTCTGGGATACGACCGATCCAAAGCCGGGTCAAGGCCCATGTTAAAGTCCCCCCCCCATTATTAGCCTGCGGGTGTCCAGGTCTGGGATTTTCCCCAGCACTCTTTTAATGAAGTCCACGTCATCCCAGTTCGGGGCATATATATTCACCAGCACCACTCTTCTCCCCTCCAGTCTGCCCCGTACCATCAGGTAACTGCGCCCCCCTGTCTGCGGCTATGCCCTCCGCCTCAAATTGCACCCGTTTGTTGATCATGATTGCCACCCCCCTGGACTTTGAGTCCAAGTCCAAGTGGAAGACCTGGCTAATCCAGCCGTTCCTTAGCCTGGTCCGGTCAGACACTTTCAGATGTGTCTCCTGCAACATAATTACGTCCGCCCTCAGAGCCCGCAAGTGCGCGAACACCCGCGCCCTCTTAAAACGGCCCATTCAGTCCCCTGACGTTCCAGGTGATCAGCCTGGTTGGGGGGCTCAACCCACCCCCGCCCCACCACGCTGGTCAGCCATAGCCTTTCTTGGGCCGGCCCCCGGCCCGTGCGTCGCGCCATTCCTGGCCCGCCCGTTGGGTGCCTCCACCCTCGACCTCCTTTCCAGTGCCTATTTCAAGTCCCTCCCACGTCAGCAGAACAACCCCCCCCCTCCCCCAACAACATCCCCAGATACCCGCACCCCTGCCATCCACTGGCTGTGATCTCCCCCCCACCTGACTCCCTTGACTAGCCAATCTGCTAGCCCGGTGACTCAACACTCCGGCGCCTTCCTGTCTCATTCCCATTGTTTCCCCGTCCTCCTCCCCACTCCCCGGCGCCCCATCCCCCTCTCCAACCCACTGGAGCAAACTCACTGGCACAGGAAGGCATGGACAAAACAAAACTAAAAAAAACCCCCGAAAGAAAACCCCCCCAACCCACGTCCTTGGCCCCCCTTGCTGACCGGCCCCCCTTCATTACCGTGCCAGCTCCAGTGTCCTCTGCGAGCTGCACAAAAAGTACAAATCCGCCCAAAAAGGAAAAAACAGAAAAAAAGAGGAAAAAACAAAAACATGAGAGAAAAAACAAACAATAAAAAAACACCCCAAACCAATGTCCATGAACAAAGGAAAGAGTCCCAAATGTTCCGCTTGGCACCTTTGACCCAGCAAACCGTTGAACAGCAGTCCAGGCCCATTCGGCGTACCTTCCCACGGTAGTCCTCGTTCCCTAATTCGTGTCCGTGGGGCCTCTTTTCGGGACAGCCCCTGATCCCTCACAAAATCCATTGCTTCTTCAGGCTCGGAGAAGTAGTGGTGTTGACCCTGGTGCGTGACCCATAGACGAGCCGGGAACAGCAGACCAAACTTCACGTGCTTCTTGAACAGCACCTCCTTGCCATTCTTAAAGGCTGCTCGCCGTCGAGCCACCCCCTGGCTTAGGTCCTGGTAAATGCGGAGGACACTGTTGTTCCACGTGCTGCTCCTGGCACTCTTTGCCCACCGCAGCACCCGCTCCTTGTCCACGAACCTGCGGAACCTAATCATCATTGGGCGGGGGGTCTGCCCGTCCGCCCCTGCCTCGCCTGCACTCTGTATGCCCCCTCCAGCTCCGGCGGTCGCGGAAAGGCTTTGGCCCCCATCAGCTGCATCAATAGGTCAGCTACAAACGCTGCAGCATCAGCTCCCTCAGCCCCCTCCGGGAGGCCGACCATCCTCAGGTTGTTCCTGCGGGCTCTATTCTCCAGCTCCCCCACTCTGTCTAGCAGTCTTCTCTGCCACTCCTTCAGCCCGTCAACCTCTAGCGCCGCAACCGTCTGCGCATCCGCCTGCTCCTCCACCGCCTCTCCCAGCTCCTTAACTTTAACATCTTGCGCATCCAGCCTCTGGTTCAGCTTATCCACCGCTTTCTGGATTGGGTCCAAGCTGTCCCGCTTCAGCACTGCAAAACTGGACTTCATTACCTGGAGCATGTTATCCAGCGCCTGCTGGATTGGTGAGTCTGGGGTCAGTGTGTCCGCCATCTTAGGTTCCAGGTAAGTTTCTTCAGGTCCTTGCCTCTGTCCCTTTTTCTCTCTTTTCTTCTGCCTCCAGGACTCCCGCTGTTCCATGTGCCGCAGCCTGCTCCTCAGCACTTTCGCTGCCGCCTTCCTTCAGGTCCGTGGTCCCGCTATCGCGGGGAATCAGCCCCTAAACGCCCGCCGGAGTGAGAGCCCGCCGAATGTGCGGCTCACTCGGACATCGCCGCCACCGGAAGTTCCCTTCATCTACTATTAACCAACAGTCTTGAAGTTGAATTAGGTCAAATTTTCCTATGTGGTTAGAAGAATCCCTTTCCCCAAATGTCCAGGCCCACAAACACCACACTTAACAGACCAATTAATTTTATTTTTTGAGTTTAGAGTACCCAATTTTCACTATTTACCATGATCTCTGAAACCAATTAAGTCATGACTGAATCCTTTTGGATGCACAGGGAGTGCGTGCCAGTGAGATTAATTTTGCATTGTGCTAGTAAAGAGCTGCCATTAGTTAAACTGAGGGCCAAATGGCCACAATCTGTATTGAAATCATCTGATTCTCTGAAACGCTCAACACATCTGAGGTCAATCGCTCCTAAGTATTATTTCGATAAAGCTATTAACCCAGTCAGAGTCTAAAATAGCGGAGAGATTTGGTGCAAGTGTTTGAAGAAGGGTGGCTGGTTCGCGTTTCTAACCTCTGCATGGGAACATTTCTCAAACTGTCAAAGTTCAGCAACTTCTGTGAAAACATTTTACCACCAAGAATTGAGACAGAAAGTCAGCAAATCAACGGGGGCGATGTAGAGGTGAATACGGCCAAAGGTCAAATCAGCCGGAACATCTTAAAAGATGATATTGTTTATCGCACAGAAAGTTACTTGACCCATCAGATCTGCGCCGGTGTTTATGGTTTGTTCCTATCTCGCTTCATTGCACCAATCAGCATAAGCTTCTATTCTATATACTCACCCAACTGGCCTCTCATTCCCAAAGACCACACCCACTCCTGCCACAAACACAAAATGAAACAAAATAAAACTTGCCAATAAAAATCTCTTTATTTGCAATTTTGTAAAAACAAAATTAGAGCATTTTATATAGTTCTTAAAATCAGAGATTTCCCAATAATGAGCTTTTAAAAAATAAACTCTAAGAATTTATTGGTGGCATTGAGAAAGGATATAAACTTGATAGGCTCAGTTCTACAAATTGCCAGCCCAACATTCAGCACTTTCTAATCTCCCTCTGTGCAAGGTGGGCCCACTTTCAAGCTGTGCATTTATCTCCCCAGCCATCAATACTGTCAGAATTTGGTGGGGAGGAAAGATGCAAGAGGTGCGAAGCTTGAAAATCCACCCTCCCTGACTTTAAACCTCGTATCAGATTTCCCCAACCTATTCTGAAGAAATGGGACAGTTACAACAGTCACTCTGACGGCAAGACATGTCAAACTGAATTCAGACTCTGATGTGGAAGAAAATGGCGAACCTCTCATGGCAGGGTTCTGTTTTCGCTGACATTTCCCCAAATCTTAATGATTAATATATAGCTGGTACAATGCCTTTCCAAATTGGCTTTCAATGATACCCGTTTCCCATCCCAAACAGCCAAAACCCATCCTGAAGTGGAACTATTTGGAAAGGAGTCATTCTCATCTACTGTTCCTTTGGGGTAATCTCTCTGCCATACAAGAGTCACAATTAAGCTATACAGAGCCATAGATCTCGAGGTTCACCATTGTCCTGACGCTAACCTTGATGTTTCAGCGATAGAACAGTACATTCATTCATATGCGACCCTAAACACTGGATCATCCCATGACCAAACAAACCATGATGTGGAGATGCCGGCGTTGGACTGGGGTGAGCACAGTAAGAAGTCTTACAACACCAGGTTAAAGTCCAACAGGTTTGTTTCAAACACGAGCTTTCGGAGCACGGCTCCTTCTTCAGGTGAAATGTTCAGGTTCACCTGAAGAAGGAGCCGTGCTCCGAAAGCTCGTGTTTGAAACAAACCTGTTGGACTTTAACCTGGTGTTGTAAGACTTCTTACCAAACAAACCATGGCATTTTTCCTGCCTACTGCTTGACAAGTGGGTCTAGCTGTGGCTCACAGACATCATGCTGCATGGTTCAATGTATGTCCCACAGACTAACTGCTCCCGCAAAACTTTGGACTCAACACGATGGAGCCCAACCTCATTGCTTTCTGCTTGTATCATCTTTCTGCTGGACTAACTAAACCTGCCTTACGGTTCAGGATAAATATTTAATCAAAAAGCACAAGTCTACATTAAAAACAAAATTGGGGAGAATTTGTGAACCAGCACCGCCAAAATGGAGAAGTACATGGAGGGAAAATGGGTGGTGTGTGGGCAGCAACTTAGTGTGCCCTGTGTGGCTTTCCCACATTTCATTTGATTTGGCCTGTACTTGGAGCACCAAATTTGCATCACCAGCCGACAGGAAAACATGTGACAGAGGTCAACAACAAAGTGACAATCCTAACAGGGGTAGAGATCACTCATGAATTGACTTGTGAACTGGCAGGTTACATCACACCTGGCAGCAGGAGCGTGGAGACAGAGGTGTTCTTCTCTTTAACCGTCTAATAGCTTCCTATGCTTACTTCCCCCCCCCCCCCCCCCCCCACCACTGTATTTCCTAGTTTTATAGAAACGTTTTAACTTAACAATACTAGCAGTTTAAGAAAGTGGCAAATATCATGGATTAAGAGAACACACGCATGAGGGAGAACATTGTACAGACACATGGCACCCAGTAATGAGATGCTGACAGTTCATTTGCTCCTACACTGGGAAGGGGCTGTATTAATCGATGTTGTTCTCATGCTGCGCACACCAGGATTCCAAAGGCCTGTTACCCACGATTGCTGGCCTGTTCATTCTAATGTATGAGGTACATTTGTTTTGTACCCTCCCATGCTAGATACCCATTCAGGCAACTAATCCATCGGACGTGCACTTGGGAGGTCAAACTCTATTAAATGATCCCTGGACATCAGACTCCATTTCCTGAGAATCACCTTGGCATACCCCCATTGTGGCATAAAATGGCCCCCATTCAATTGGACCTCGTTTAGTGTTGAATACCAAGCGGGAACGTAACATCGCTTCCTTTCCAAATTATAAATATAAAATACATACATTGCGTGTAAATATTAAAACACATTTTATACAGATTTCAACCCTCTAAAATTACACAATATGAAAAGATTATCGATACAATTCCTCATTCCGAAAAATATATTTCCACTGATTCTGTACAAGTGAAATGGTTTAGTGAACACACACACTTCTCTTCACTTGGAGTTACTGTGCAAATGCCGGGTTAAAGGAGGCGGCTGCATTTTTGCATCACGGTAAACCACCACGTTGTTATTTATCCGTCACCAAACCGTCGATCGGATGGTTAAATCGTTACTTTGGCTTGAGCTTTCTGGATGATTCCTCCAGAGTTGTGTTAGTAGATTAGCGAGTGATGCCATGCCCAGTGCTTCACTGTCCTGCGAGGTTATCAAACTTTTATCATTTTACAATCCTGGCTTGCTGGGATCTCCCACTGAGGCGGATCAGCACTTCAGATTCCCCACCTGCTCCAGTCTGCTCAAGTCCCTGTCCGCCATAACCTTCTTCACTTTGTAGCCCCCGCAGTTCCTCTGGGAACCATTGGCTGCTGGATGAATTGTGCCTGGGGGACAAAGATAATCGTTCGACTCGTCGAGCTTCTTCTTCCTCAGATTTCCGAAATGTGAAAAGCCGAGCTTCTTTGGCTAGAATGAGAGAGAGAGAGAGAGAGAGAGAGAGGAGGTCAGTATACAGTTCAAGGTAAAACCGCCATCAAATTAGATAGCACTCTCTCGCTACTGAGACCGAGAGTTCAAGCCTGACTCCATAAATTTGAACATGTTATCAAGGCTGACAATCCCATTGGAATACTGTCAGAGGTGCTACCTTTCCAGTGAGACATCAAACCAGGCCCTGTCTGTCCTCTCGAGGAGACCTAAAATGTTCCTTGGTCTTATTCAAAGTGCAGGGGAGCTCTGCCCAGAGTCTGGGCCAATATTTACTCCTCAACCAACATCAAAAACATATATTGCCTGGTTGTTATCACATTTCTATTTGCGGGAGCTTGCTTTGTAATTCCCTTTGTATTCCCTGCATTACAACAGAGACTAGACTTCAAAAGTGCTTCCATTAGTTGCAAAGCTCTTTTGGACAATTGTAAGATTGCAAAAGGTGCTACATAAATGCAAGTTCTTTCTTTCAGTAAATAATGGGATTCTGAATCTGTAAGTAAAGATTAAAATCGCCTCATTTCAATTTCTGTCACTTAGAAACATAGAAGAAATAACAAAGACTGTCTGGTAATTTCAGCCAGTCCTACCCAATTGTGAGATTTTGTATTATCACATCTTACAGTTTAGTTGTTGATTCTATCAGCTCGCAGAGTCTAGGCATGTGCACGGTGGTATCAGATTTTAAAAACATTTCTGCACTATAGAACATTGATTGAATTTGGTCTGGTCACTGTTTTAAGCCCCGTGACCACAGTGGTTGAGATGAATAGCAAATAGCAATGATGCATTAAAGTGGAATCAGGATAAACATGAAGGAGAAAGGAATAGAAAGGTTTGCAGATAGGGTAGATGAAATCTGGTGAGAGGAGGTTCATGTGGAGCATGAACACAGCAGGGGCCAGATGGGCCAAATGGCCTGTTTCTGCACTGCAATTAATTTATGATTGGCTTGGCTAGAACTAAGAAACCCAAAGGCCACCAGGAATGGGGTTTCGGGCCTCACCTATGTCTAAGGATGCAGAAAGCGTCCGTCTCACATCCACGGGGCCAATGTCTCTTGGAAAAAGGACAACATAAGGGTCCCTTGTCTCACCCGCAAGTGAACTCCAACAACAGCTTTCATTCATACAGTGCTGTTAACGTAGTAAAACATCCCAAATTGCTTCACAACGACCAACAATTCACAGAAAAAGCTATTAAGACAGATGACCAAAAGATAGTTCAGAGGTTGATGTTAAGAAGCGGAGAGAGGTAGAGAAGCAGAGAGATTTAGGGAGGGTACTCCAGAGCTTAGGCCATAGCCAGCCAGCTGAAGACACGATCACAATAATGAAATGATTAACATTTGAGATTTTCATTAGGACAGAATTTCATAGAATTATCATAGAATCTACAGTGCAGAAGGAGGCCATTCGGCCCATCGAGTCTGCACCGGCTCTTGGAAAGAGCACCCTATCCAAGGTCAACACCTCCACCCAGTCGCCATAACCTCACCCAATATTAAGGGCAATTTTGCACACCAAGGGCAATTTATCATGGCCAATCCACCTAACCTGCACATCGTTGGACTGTGGGAGGAAACCGGAGCACCCGGGGGAAACCCACGCACACACGGGGAGGATGTGCAGACTCCACACAGACAGTGTCCCAAGCCGGAATCGAACCTGGGACCCTGGAGCTGTGAAGCAACTGTGCTATCCACAATGCTACTGTGCTGCCCAGAATTGAAGAGGTGGCAGAAGGTTGTAACGCTGCAGGAGGTTACAGATATACGGAGAGATGAGGTCATGGAAGGATTTGACAACGTGAGGTGTTGCAGGTTCAGGAGACAAGGGGTGAACAGAGAGGCAAAGAGCAAATGGGCACTTGGTGTGTGAAAAGTGCAGCAGTCTTGGATGAGCCCAAGTTTATAGAGGTTGAGAGGTTGCAAGATGGGAGGCTGGAAAGGGGAGCACTTAAACATACAAGTTTGGAAGTAAGGAAGGTGTGTGGCTGCAGGTTTCATAAGATGATAGAGGGCTGGTGGGACGGAGGAGTGTGTTAATGGAGTCCATTACCTCGACAATTGAGTGAGGATGGGGTTTGGTGGGGGCAGCAAGGAGAACCACTCCTACTGCTCATAGCTTCATAGAACAATAAACTCTACCTATAAAGTTGGTGGCCATTGAAGAGTTCTGGGTGGGATAGCTCTACTTTGCTCATTTGTTAAAACAAAGTCTTTCAGCAAGCATTAAGCCCCCAAGTTAATATATTCAAGGACCAACAATTCACAGAAAAAGCTATTAAGACAGGTGACCAAAAGATACTAACTGGGGCGCAATTCTCCCAAAGGGAGACAAAGTGCCGACGCCGGAGTGAAAACCGGAGTATTTCACTCTGGCGTCGGAGGTCGCTCCTCGCCCCCTATTCTCCCATCCCCAGGGGGCTAGGAGTGGCGGCGCGTCAATTACGCGCGCCGGGCCTTGACGCCCGCGTCAAAGCGGCACCGCGTAAATGACGTCACCCGCGCATGCGCACATTGGCCAGCGCCAACCCACTCATGCGCGTTGCCGTCCTCCTCGCGGGCGCCCCGCAAGACATATTGGAGTGATCTTGTAGGGCGGCGGAGGGAAAAGAGTGCGTCTTTTAGAGACGCCGGCCCGACGATCGGTGGGCACCAATCGCAGGCCAGATCCCTCCTGAGCGCCCCCCTGGTGCCCGATCCTCCCTCCACCCCCCACAGGCCCCACACGCAATGTTCGCGTGCTGTTCACGCCGGCAGAGACCAAGTGTGGTTGGCGCCGTCGGATTGGGCAGGCCACTCGGCCCATCCGGGCCGGAGAATCGCCGCTCGACCGTTAGAAACGGCGTGCGGCGATTCTCCGAGCGGCCTGTCTTAAAACGTGACACGCCATTTTGAGGGGGGGTGGGAGAATCGCGTGTGGGTGCCAGGGCAGCATGCCGTGAATCGCCCGACACTCCCGCAATTCTCCCACTCGGCGTGGGGGGGTCGGAAAATCGCGCCCTAACTGTTGCCGGGACAGCAAAATAATGATCTCCATGAATTCAGCACGCAGATCAACACTATCACAGATTGGATGGAGGCCTTTCTACTTCTATATTTGTACACTTAGCATTTGATTTACCCAAAAGGCGAGCCCAAGATATACCAATTTCTATAATTCTATCGCCATGTGGAGATCTCATCAAATCTGGGGAGGCAGTGGCGTACTGGTATTGTCACTGGACTAGTAATCCAGAGACCCAAAGTAGTGCTCTGGGTGCCCAGGTTCAAATCCCACCACGGCACATGGTGAAATTGAAATTCAATAAAAATCTGGAATTAAAAGTCTAATGATGACCATGAAACCACTGTCGATTGTCGTAAAAACCCATCTAGTTCACCAATTTCCTTTAGGGAAGGAAATCTGCTGTCCTTCCCTGGTCTGGCGTACATGTGACCCCAGAGCCACAGCAATGTGGTTAACTCTTAACTGCCCCCTTGAGGGAAGTTATAGATGGACAATAAATGCTGGCACAGCTTGCGACGCTCAGGTCCCATGACGAATAAGAAAAAAATCCAGTTGAGTGTCAAGTTCAACGGAAGCAAGGTGGTTCAATTAATATATAGAACAAGGGTGTGAACACATTGGGCTTCCCCCCTTCACCCCCAATTGGGGTTTGGGTGTTGCTGACAAGGCCATCATTTATTGTCCATAATTAGCTGCTTCTTGAGAAGGTGGTGGTGAGCCTCCTTCTTGAACCACTGGAATCCAGGTGTTGTAGGCACACCCACACTGCTATTAGGAGAATACCAAGATTTTGACACAGTGAAGGAATAGCAGAATCAGTTTCAAGTCAGCATGGTGTGGGGCTTGGAGGAGAACTTGCAGGTGGTGGTGTTCCCATGTAACTGCTGCCCTACTCCTTCTGGGTGGGGAGATGCTTGGTGAATCACTGCAATGGATCTCGAATATGGCACACACTGCTGCCACTGTGAATGTGGCAGAAATAACCCAAATAAACTCAACAACTAGTCATATTGAACCAGAGTTACTAGATAACATGATTTGATTCTAACATCCACCCCATAGAGCGAGGTGGTAGGTGTGGCAGAGCAGGATTGTGTACCTACCCGCACTTTCGCTGTGGTGTTCAGGGGTATGTAACTGCTTGACTCGATTAACTCTCTCTTCTCATGTTGAGCCTCTGGACCAATCAACAGGTTGAAGTGTGTGGTTAGGTGTCGTCGAAGTAACGTCTTCTGAGGTGGGATATTGAGAAGCAAAGCCATTGTCTCAGAATTAAAGCGTGGCTCTAATATCTACACCAAAAACAAAAGAAATGGGTTAAAGACACACATTACATTCTAACCTTCATTCACAACACTGGGGGGGGGGCGGGTTGGTTACCATATTGGAGAATTTTAGTATAAGAGGATTGAGAGCAGTTTAGAATACGGCAAAGGAGAGCCAAGGGATTGATTAAGAGGAAAATAGAGTACCAGGGTAAGCTTGCAGGTAACATAAAAATTGACTCTAAAGTTTCTATAGGTACGTAACGAGAAAAAGCTTGGTGAGGACAAATGTAGGTCCCTTACAGTCAGAAACAGGAGAATTTATAATAGGGAACAAAAAAATTGGTTGACCAACTAAATACATACTTTGTTCTGTCTTCACAAAGGAGCACAGTAAGAAGTCTGACAACACCAGGTTAAAGTCCAACATGTTTATTTCGAATCACTAGCTTTCGGAGGGCACAACGATGCCCTCATATAAACGGGATATGGCGTTTGACTCATCGATCGACAGTACCAACGCGCCACAGCAAAAAACACACCGACCTCCTCAGAAGACAAACACGGGACACAACTGACAGAGTACCTACCGTCGTCCAGTACTTTCCTGGAGCGGAGAAACTACAACATATTCTTCAGAGCTGTCAACACATCATCGATGAAGCTGGACATCTTGCCAAGGTCATCCCCACACCCCCACTACTTGCCTTCAAACAACCCCGTAACCTCACACAAACCATTGTTTGCAGCAGATTACCCAGCCTTCAGGAGAACAGTAACCACAACACCATACAACCCTGCCATGGCAATCTCTGCAAGATGTGCCAGATCATCGACATGGGTACCACCATTACACGCGAGACCACCACCCACCAGGTACGTGGTACATACTAGTGTGACTCTACCTTATACGCTGCAGGAAAGGATGTCCCGAAGTGTGGTACTTTGGCGAGACCATGCAGACACTGTGACAATGGATGAACGGACATCGCACGACAATTGACAGGCAGGAGTGTTCTCTTCCAGTCGGGGAACACTTCAGCAGTCAAGGGCATTCAGCCTCTGATCTTCGAGTAAGCGTTCTCCAAGGCGGCCTTCAGGATGTGCGACAATGCAGAATCGCCAAGCAGAAACTTACAGCCAAGTTCCGCACACGAGTACGGCCTCAATCGGGACCTTGGATTCATGTTGCATTACATTCACCTCCCACCATCTGGCATGGGCTTGCAAAATCCTACCAACTGCCCTGGTTTGAGACAATTCACACCCTCTTTAACCTGTGATTATTCCCCTCACCAGTTGCTCCATCTGGACCTGTAAAGACTTAATTACCTGCAAAGACTAGCATTCAAAGTATCGTCTTGCATCATTGACTTTGTCTATATGTATGTTTCTGGAACCCACCACTTCATTCACCTGAGGAAGGAGCTGCGCTCCGAAAGCTAGTGATTCGAAACAAACCTGCTAGACTTTAACCTGGTGTTGCAAGACTTCTTACTCTGCTCATCCCAGTCCAGTGCCGGCATCTCTACATCTTCAGAAAGGAGGACGCAAATAACACACCAGAAATGTTGGGGAGCACAGGGTTTAATGAGAGGGAGAAGCTGAAGGAAATCAGTATTAGTAGCGAAATGGTGTTGGGAAAACTATGATATTGAACGCCGATAAATCCTGAAGGCCTGATAATCTACATCCCGCAGTACTTAAGGAAGTGACCCGAGAAAGTGGATGCATTGGCAGTCATCATCCAAAATTCTATACACTCTGGAACAGTTCCTATAGATTGGAGGGTAGCTAATGTAACCCCACTATTCAAAAAGGGAGGTAAAGAGAAATTAGAGAATTATAGACCAGTCAGCCTGATGTCGGTATTAGGTAAAATTCTAGAATTGCTGATCATTTTATAGCAAATCAACTTGGAAAACAGTGGTAGAATCTAACTGAGTCAGCATGGATTTATGAAAGGGAAATCATGATCGACAAATCTATTGGATGTGGTTTATTTGGACCTTCGGGAGGCTTTTGACAAGTACCACATACGAGATTAGCATGTAAAATTTAAGCTAATAGGATTGGGGCTAGTGTATTGAGATGGTGAGAAAACAAGAAAGAGAGTCAGAATAAATTGGTCTTTTCCTGAATGGCAGGCAGTGAGCAGTAGGCTACAGCAGGGATCAGTGCCAGGTCCCCAGCTATTCACAATATATACTAATCATTTAGATGAGGGAACTAAATGTAATATCTCCAAATCTGCAGATGACACAAAGCTGGATGGGTTGGTGAGGTATGAGCAGCATACAGAGATGCTTCAGTGTGGTTTGGACAAGTTGAGTGAGTGGGCAAACACATTGCAGATGCAGTATGCCTGGATAAATGTGAGGTTATCCCTTTTGGTAGCAAAAACAGGAAGATTATCTGAATAGTTACAAAATAAGAGGGGAATGCGCAACGCGACCTGGGAGTCCTCGTATACCAGTCACCGAAGGTAAGCATGCAGGTGCAGCAGGCTGTAAAGAAGGCAAATAGTATATTGGCCTTTATAGTGAGGGAATTCAAGTACAGGGGCAGGGATGTCTTGCTGCAATTGTACAGAGCCTTGGTGAGGCCACACCGGGAATATTTTTTGGTCTCCTTATCTGAGGAAGGATGTCCGTGCTATTGAGGGAGTGTAGAGAAGGTTTCTGATTCCTGGGATGGCGGGACTGACGTATGAAGAGAGGTAGAGTCGGTTAGGATTATATTCGCTGGAGTTCAGAAGAATGAGGGGAAATCGCACAGAAACTTATAGAATTCTAACAGGACTAGACAGGGTAGATGCAGGAAGGATGTTCCCAATGGTAGAGGTGTCCAGAACCAGGGGACACAGTTTAAGGATACGGACTAAACTTTTAGGGCTGAGAACAGGAGTAATTTCCTCCCCCAGAGAGTGGTAAACCCGGGAAATACGCTACCATAGGAAGCAGTTAAGGCCAAACCATTGCATGTTTTCAAGAAGGAGTTGAATATAGCTCTTGGGGTTAAAGGGATCAAAGATATGGGGGAAAGCGGGAACAGGTTACAGAGCTGGATGATCAGCCATGATCAAATTGAATGGTACAGCAGGCTCGAAGCACTGAATGGCCTTCACCTGCTCCTATTTTCTATGTTCCTATAATAATTACCAGCATCATATTTACTGCCCTTTGCAGAGCCCGTGTAAAATCTTGATTTTAAAATTCCCATCTTCGTTTTCAAATCCTTTCATGGCCTTGCCTCTCCATATCTTTGTAACCTCCTCCAACCTCACAATCCTTGGAGGTATCTGCACTCCTCTCTTGCATATTCCTGATTTTAATTGCTCAACCACTGGTGACTATGCCTTCCGCTCCTTGGGCCCTGAGCTTTGAAGTTCCCTCTCGAAGCCTCCCTATCGCTCGCTCTCATCCTTTTTAAAACACCCCTTTAAAACCTTCTTTGACACAAGTAGTAGCTTAGTGCCAAATTTTGACTGATAACTTTCCCGTTAAGTACCTTGGAATGTTTTACTATTTTTAATGCACCATATCCATAAAAGATACCTTTATTGTTCAGAGCCAATATCTGTCTAAAAACAGTGTACATCATTTGCCACTGACAATGAGGGGATTTGTTTAACAACAGATGTTTGAAATGACACACTTACAAGAAGACCACCATGCACGCCACTCCCACGAAGGTTTGGCGCATATTCCGCGAGATCCACCGACCTCAGCCATTCCATCACACGATGGTTTGACCACTGGACCACATCAGATGGAGAGGTTTGATTCTGATTACAAAAGAAAATATTTATTAAACCTTGAAATCTTAAAAGTTCTTCAGTTGTTAGAATCTTAAAGAAGCGATTTTCTCCAAATAATTCCTGAGAACTTCAACATCTTGTGTGTCTTTTGTGAGAGAGAATTTGTTTAAACAGTAAGTGCTGATAACAGAACCAAGTGGGGGGGGGGGGGGGGGGGGGGGGGGGGGGCTGGAAATGAGAATAGTAAAAGAGAGCCTGATATCACCACACCGAATATGTCCCACAGACATCAAAATAATAATTTGTTTTTAGATCTCAGTTGAGGGAAATATTGGCCGAGACATTGAGTAGAACTCACGTTCCTTCCTTTGAAATAGTGGCTTGGAACCATTTACGTCTACCTGAGAAGGTAGATGGAGACTCGGTTTGATGCCCCATCTCAAAGACGTCACCTCTGACGATGCAGTACTCCCCCAGTACTGCTCTGGGAGTGTCAGTCGAGATTTTGTGCTTAAGTCTCTCAGGTGGGGCTCCAACCCATGACCATCTGTCTGATTCAGAGGTGAGCTTGCTATCCACTGAACCACGGCTGAGTCACCCACCTCACAGGTCATGAAAGTTGAGTGGATGGGGATATGTGAAGATGTAACCCTGGAGAGTTTGGATGGGAGGAATTAGAGAAGACTGCACTTAAGATGAGTGGGACCAAATTATAGCCTTGAGAATCAATATGCCATTCCCCCAGTCAGATTGCTCTATCTGCGCTGTACCTAGATAATGTTTCCCACCAAAGCCTCTGTCCACACTCTCCACCTTTCATTCAAGATTGTCCTCACCAACGACTGACAAGGAACTCCTTACCTCATCGGAAGGCCTACGTCGAAGGCAGTTGGGGTGGAACTTGTTGGCATGTAGTACATGAATGGCACACTTGATACTCAGATGATGCAGCTGGCTGGTAACTTTTAGAAACAAGAGATCGTTCTGCAAAAGAGAGAGAACTCTTCATGCTCATTCCAATATCAGAGCTTTGTTAGCTTGTTCACCTTCCTGCTCACAGTGCATTTTATGGAACAAGCTCCACAGTGGCAGCTTGCAAATCAGTGTAGTCAAGCACCGTGGGAGAAGGATCGGAGACTGACCATTACATGGATTCCCAGTGGAAGTAAGTTTTCCTTAATTGTTATGGCATTTAAGGTTTGACATGACGATCTGGATCTACAGGCCTGTTGGCAACAGGACAAGTTGAAAAGGCTATTAATGACATGCCCGATACTTGTCTCCAGAAATATTTGCAGAGTATGGAAAAGAAAGAATGTAATGCTGAACCTTTAATAGATGGGCCTCCATTGATGGGTGATATGACAAATACTGAATTAATTTTAGGGGCTGATTTAGCACAGTGGGCTAAATAGCTGGCTTGTAAAGCAGACCAAGGCCAGCAGCGCGGGTTCAATTCCCGTACCAGCCTCCCGAGGGGATGACGAGGGGCTTTTCACAGTAACTTCATTTGAAGCCTACTTGTGACAATAAGCGATTTTCATTCATTTCATTCAGAGAATCACACAATAGGATGGAGAGCAAGGCCTTGGAGTGGATGCAGAGAGGATTCATTAAAATGATACCAGGAATGAAGGACTTCTGTGCAGAGACTGGAGAAGTTGGAGCTGTTCTCCTTGGAGCAGAGAAGGTAAAGGGGAAATTTAACTGAGGTGGCTAAAATTATACAGAGTTTTGATACGAGTAAATAACTGGTTGCCATTGGTAGCAGAGTCAGCAACCAGTGGACACAGATCATTGGCTAAAGAACCAGAGCGGGGATGAGAAGAAATGTTTTTACACAGTTGTTGCGATCAGAAAAGTGCTGCCTGAAAGGATTATGAAAGCAGAAACAAGAGCAAATTCTAAAATACTTGGAACGGGATGAAAAAACAAACTTGAACTCTAAAGGAGCCATTAATACAGTCAAACATCCAAAGGAGCATCGCAGGAGCAAATATCAAACAAAATTTTGACAGCGAATCACATATCTAGATATTAAGCCAGGTAACCAAAGGCCTATCAAAGCAATATGTTAGTAGCAGAACACTGGATTAAACTACACTTTGCACATCATGCAGGTAGTGCAGCACTTAAACCTTCAATTCAGAGAAGTTTAGATCTCGCCTTATAATCTGATTATCACAAGTTTCTTATCCCAGTGAGCCAACTCACCACAGTCAAGTACTGGAGGACTCTCCCATCCACCCTGGCTTCATTGAATTGGTCTTTGTATTGAGGTAAGCCTATGTCATCAAGCCAACCTGAGAACAAGGCAAGACAAGAGTGTGAAAGGAGACGAATGCAGTTTAACTGCCTGATGCAAGCAACACAAACCAAATTAAACACTTTGCTGCCTCGCGCTATCATTCCTTTTACCAGTTAATCTCTCGTTCCCTCTTGCCTGACTCTTTCCCGCCCTCGCCACTGCTGAAAAGGTGTTCATCTTAACATCTTTCAGTTCAGGTCAAAGCTCAATTTGAAAATTCAACTCTGTCCCTCTCTCCCTAGATGGTACCATGCCTGTTGAATACTTCCAGCGTTTTCTGTTTGCATCCCAAAGCCGAACCATCTAATTTTATTTTCTTCTTACATGACATGACTGTGCAGAATAACGAAGCTGTGGCCATGGTGTCGAACCTCTCCAAAGTAGGGTGGGTTCTCCCAAGCCACATGCAAAAAGAAAGCACCTTCAAAGTTATGCCTTCCTTCCGGCACATCACAAACTCTATGCAAATAAACTACATTTGCGTTCCATTACTTGTTTGTTAACGAGCTGTTATATCAGTGTCCAAAATTTTGCAGCGGGGCCAACAGTCTCAGCCCAGTGCAATAGTTACTGTTGTTGTCATAGTTACTATCACCTTTGTCACAGGAGAGCTACACAAAATTAGTGGATGGGGGGGGGGGGGGCTAAATTAGTATTGGTTTGAAATGGGCATCGACAAATGTAATGCCCAAATTACAACTACGGCTGATATTCAATCCTGCTCAGATGGGCTTGTAAATCGAGGGGACAAATTTACCCCCAAGATGTAATGAATTTAAGAACCATGGGTTTCACGGTCTCAGAAGGAGGATTGTACGCTTGAATCCATCTCTGGTCCTGGGCATGACTGAAGATGGGTTTAGCAAAGCAGTAGAATGGTGCCAACTGAGGGTGGCCCATTTGACACAGGAGAAATTAGAATGGTAGCTGGACAGGATGGTGGGCCTGTATTCAAACGAGACAAGTAACACTAGAGATGCCATAACATTTTATTCAGCCTGGGTGCAGTATGACAAGGGGAACAGTAGCATCGTAGTTTTGTGGTTTAGTGATCTGGAGACTTGGACAAATGGTCCAGAGTCACAAGTTCAGTTCTCACCACATCTGCGAGGAATTTAAATTTAGTTCATTAAATAAATCTGGAATAAAAGATTAGGATCAGTAATGGTGATCATCAAACTACAGGATTGTTGTAAAAATCTATCTGGTTGGCTAATCTTTTTTAGAGAAGGAGATTTGCTGACCATGTACGTGATTTCTGACCCCTCTGGAATGTGGTTGGCTCGGAATACCCTAACAAGCCACTCAGCTGTGTTAAAGAGGGACTTCTATTTGGCAAAGTTCACTTGTGAGTGCTAAAGCAGACTTACTTCACATACAAACCACAGACTCTTTGTCCTAATTGTCAATGCTGGCGGTTATACTCCACACAAGCTCCTTCCAACTTTTAATTGCTCCTTTTCAGATTGTACATTTATCCCTTTCCTTCCAGTATCACACATGTATGCAATAAGCCTCCCTCTGCTTCAAATATCTAAGTAGCACCACCCAGTTCAAAGGGGAGTCAAGCCTGAATGGGCGTACATCACCATGAAAAACTGGGATGTCAGGTGCTGTAAGTGTCCATTGAAAAGAGGAACAAAGGGATTGGGAATACAAATGCAAAATGGCTAAAATTAGGTTATCATATTAAAAGCAATACAAGCACCTAGGGTTCATTTCTAGAGGGATAGAATTGAAAAATAGAAAGATTCTGGTATATGTGAAAATGCCTTGAATAAAGATATTTTTTAAGAAAAAGAAAAATAGAAAGATTAACCACATTTGGGAGTACTGGTTGCCATGTTATGAAAAAGGATGAAGTAGCACTCGAGAAAGTGCAAAAAAAGAAGATTCTCAATGGTGATACCAGAACTGAGAGGTTATATACCCACCAGGAAAATGTGAACAGGCTGAGTCGCTTTTTTCTTGATAAAAGGCTGTACTCCAATCTAAAGCAAATGGTTCTGTATGTTTTCTTTTAAAGTAATTTTCAATTATTTAAATCAGGTTACTCACAAGGGGTGGTGGACTGATGCTGGGGCGGCAAATGAATGATTAGTCAAGCTGCATCAAGTATCACTCTTAAATATATAATGGAAAACTGCTTAAATCAGTTTTTTTTCAAAACGTCACTATCCAAAAGGTTTCTGGGATGCACTGGTTCATGACAGATTTTGCATACGGCAGTATGTAAATTAGTTTGAGCAGAAACTTGAAAAACACACTTCTCAAAACCAGCAGCCTTTTCATTGAATCATAGAATAGTTAGAGGCCATTGGGCCCATCGAACCAGGGCAGCTCTCAACAGAAACAATTTAGCTAGTCCCAATCCCTTGCCATTTCCCCACACCCGCCAATGTTTTTCCTTCAGGTGTTTGCATCTTTTGTAAGCCATGATAGGAACTGCCTCCATCAAACTCTCAGGCAGTGTATTCCAGGTCCCAACCACTCGCTGAATAAAAAAGTTTTTCCTTCATGTTGCTTTTGATTCTTTTCCCAATCATTCTAAATCAGTGCTTTCTGGTAGTTGGCCTTCCCTCCAATTTCTCCAGCCGCCCCGCCCCTCATGATTTTGAACACCTCCCATCAAACCACTTCTCAACCTTCTCTTCTCCAATGATCTGGGCATCGCTAACAAAGCAGCATTTGTTACCCATCTCCAACTCCCCTTTGAACTGGGTGGCTTCCTGGGCCATTTCAGAGGGCAGTTCAGAGTCAACCACATTGCTGTGGGTCTGGAGTCACATGAAGACAGAGTTAGGATGTGAATATCAAATTAGTGAACCAGATGGGTTTTTTGCAACAATCAACAATAATATCATGGTGAGACTAACTTTATATTTCAGGTTTACTGATTGAATTTAGACACCATCAAGTGCAATGATGGGATTTGAATCCAGGACCCTAGAACCTGCTCCTCTGGGTTACTAGTCCAGTGACATTATGACTACAGCACTGTCTCCCTCTTACTTCATCCACATAACTGAACCATGGAACCATCCTAATGAATCTTTTCTTCACCGTCTCTCTCTAAAGCATCTTTCCATTTTGGATACAATTTTTGACAGGATCACCGGCTGCACCCAAAGTGGAAACTCGACCCTTGATCGAAGTTATCCTCTCACACCATGGATTGTACTTACGTGTTACCCAGATATGGTCCAGCTTCCCTGGGCTGTCGTTCTGTCCATTACTGACCATCTTCTGCAGCACCTGGATTTTTTTCCTGTGCAGTGGATGTTTGATTCCAAGCTCCTGCATTCAAAAATGATCAAAACAATATATATTCAAAAGATTAAATGAAAAGAACTTCCATTTATATAGTGTCGTTAATGATCTCGGGGTGTCCCAAAGCTCTTTACATACAATTATGTACTTTTTGAAGAGTAATCAATTTGTGCACAGCAAGCTCCCACAAACCCACAGCAACATGCCACGACCAGACTATCTGGTTCAGTAGTGTTGACTGAGGGACGAATGTTGGCCAGGACACCAGAGAGAGAACTCTGCTCTTCTTTGAGATAGGGCTGTGGATTTATTTTTTGCATCCATCTGAGGTGGTAGACAGGGTCCTAGTTTAACATTTCATCTGAAAAACAGCCCCATAGAATCTATAGAATAGAATCCATTGAATCTCTACAGTGCAGAAGGAGGCCATTTGGCCCATCAGGTCTGCACGGACCCTCTGAAAGAGCACTCTACATATGTCCACTCCTCCACCCTACCCCCGTAACCTCTCACTTTGATCATGGCCAATACACCTATCCTGCACATCTTTGGATTGTGGGAGAAAACGAGCACCCGGAGGAAACCCAAGCAGACAAAGGGAGAGCATGCAAACTCGACATGGAGTGACCCAAAGCCGGAATTGGACATGGGTCCCTGGCATTGGGAGGCATCTGATAGTGCAGCACTTCCTTGCACTGGAGTGTCAGCCTAGTTTATATGCTCGAGTGGGGCTTGAACCCAGAAACTTTTTGGGCGATGAAGTTAGTATTTCTTCAGATTATGGCTTATGACTTACCTTCTCAAGCTCCTGAGGTGTTGCCGATAACAGCGTCTGTCCAGAAGTGACCCACTGCCTAGCCAAAGCCACATACTGACTAAGCCCACAGTCCTGGAGCCAAGTGCAAACCTGCTCCGTTGTCCACTGAGAAAAAGGTGCATTCGGGTCTCTGAAAAATTTAGTAGAAGCTTTAAGGTACAATCGTGTAAAAGTGGAATATTCCGGCTCATGCACAAGCCAGCCAACTTCTTACCATTAATCAGTCATATTTACTTTACCCAAGCCTGACCATCCAATGGCCATTCCAGTGACTTTCCCTTGGATAGGGACTGAGCATCATTCTCATATCTTGAGTGTTCTGCCTGTAATTTCCCCAACAAAATACATGGCAAGGATGCAAGCTTTCCTGTCTAATATTCGGAAAGTGAGGTCAGAATCTATTCTTCCACTTCTTGCTGTGTATCTCACTTCAGAATGACATACAATCTACTGTGTCGTAACAGGCCATTCAGTCCAACTGGCCTATGTGAATGCTCATACTCCACACAAGCTTTCTCCCATCTTCCTTCACATCTTAGTCCACCAACAAATCATTCTATTCCTTTCTCCCTCATGCATTTATCTTGCATTCCCTCAAAAGCAACTATGCTATTCACCTCAAACATTCCTTGTTCTAGCACATTCCACATTCTCACACTCCCTGGGTGAAAAAGTTTCTTCTGAATTCCCCATTTGATTTAGGAGTGACCATCTAGTACTGATAATTCCCAATATTGGTCTCTCTCCTGAGCGGGTAACATCTTTCCTATATGATGTTTGCAACTTTCTAGGTGTCTATTAAGTCATTCCTCCACCTTTTTTCTGGATAAAAGATCTCCAGCCCGTTTAGTCTTTTCTGATTGTTATAAGATAGTTCAGGTGTAACCCATATAAATCATATTTTTACCTTGTCCAGTCATTCTATAATTTTTTATAATATGGAGCATATTACAATGCGAACTATTCCAACTGTGGTCTGATGAAGCCAGTATACAAGTTTAACCATAATTTCCTGCTTTGTAAATGGTTTGATTAAGCTGCATCTTGCCTTTTAGTGATTTGGGAATCTGTACCCTCTAGATTCTTTTGCTTCTCTTTCCCATTCAAACTCTTTATCATCGAATTAGTATTGAGCCTCTTTATTCTTTCTCCAAAATTGTACACTTATCTATGTTGAAAATGTATTTGCCAACTAAATGCCCATTTAGCAAATGCATTAATGCCTTCCTGTATTTTGTTGCAGTTCTTTGGTTTAACCAAAGCCCAAAATTAATATGGTTTGCAAATTTTGAAATTGCCTTTCTAATTCTCAATCCACATTTTTAACGTAAATGTTGAAAACGGTGAACAGTGGTCCCCCGTGGAACTTCACTTTTCCAATGAGTAATTCTCCCCCCCCCCCCCCCCCCCCCCCCCCCCCCCCCCCCCCCCCCCCCCCCCCCCCCCCCCCCCCCCCCCCCCCCCCCCCCCCCCCCCCACCTTGCCATCCATTGTGCTATCACCAACCTGCACTTGCATGGACCTAAATCAGGATACTGCTATGCCACATCTCATCAAAGGCCTTTGAAAAATCCAAATAGATTACATCTACTACATAACCCTTGTCTACTCACTTTGTTACCACTTCAAAGCATTCAACAAGGTTTGCCAAGGAAGACCTTAACTTTTGAAATCCATGCTGACAATTCTTTATATTTTCAGTTTTTGGTGTTTCTCTATTACATCTTTGAGTAAAGTTCCACTATCTTATGCAAACTAATCCATTCTTTCCTGGTAACTTTCCATCACCTATGTCAAATATACACCCACTGCCATTCATACTTGGAAAGTCAGCCCAAGCATCCCACTCTTTCTGGTGTGTGATTGACTACATTGCCAAAGATGCATAATTCTGGGCCTACTCACATCCTCGGACATGACCAATCTTTGGACCTTGCAAAACAGGGTCCAGCAGTTGCTCGTAAGCCGCCTCTCCTGAATTCCAAAGGGCCCTCATCATCATCCTGAAGTGAAGTGGAGTTGGTTCTTCTAATTCTGGGGAAAGTAAGAGGGAAGAGAGAAAACAGAAGGACTGTGCTGTAATATTTGGTCGGAGAATAGAAGGTTTGAGCTACATGAGACAGTTTCTGTTTTTACATTAAATGAGACCTCCATTGGTTTGTTTAAACTACAGCTTGTAGAAATGAATTTTCCATTGGTATGTCTATAATGGTCCAGGCTGTAGGAAAATTGATCTTTAATGATTAGTTTTAGTTTAGTTTAGACACAATCGAAGTATGCCAACTAAACATGGTTTTATGCGGAATTCTGGGACAAAGCTCATCACATGACTTGGTCGTAGCATCACACTCAAACTTGACAAGGGACAAAGAACATATGGCCTTATGGTGGTGATGTAAGATGGATGGCAAGGTTGAACAATTACTGGTACAGAACTATCCAACTCTCTCGCAATTAAAATGATCAACTCTGACCTCTAAATTCAAAGCCCTATGTGTAAAAATAAACAAGTATTAAAACATTCAACCTTGTACATTAAATTAGTACATTTTAGCTTGATGTTTTAGGGAAGTCAATTTATTTCACACTGTGTAAACATCTGTCATTCTGTATGTTTAGAATTCTGTTCTGTAATTAGTTTTTGTAACTCTGCATTCTTTTAAATTTGAATATCTGTTAGTTGAATGTACTGTGTTATGTTTAGCAGACAAATCACTTTCAAGCATTGAAAAGTATTTTTGATAGACTTTGTGCAACATCTTTCATTTTGTAAGTTTACGAAACTATTCTGTATTGACTTCTACCAAGCACAAGTTATACATCAAAAACATACTCAGCAAAAGTATATTGATAAGTGCCTGTTTTAATGAAGTCCTGGAAATCAATTAGGCATCCAATGAATTCATGATTTTAGACTTTACATGCTGCCTTATCTCAATAAAAGCATTCATGAAAACTGTTCTCACTTATATTCTATCCATAACACTACACCTACTTTATTAGTACTTTGTAAAGTTCTTTTACTTTTAAGGTTATAAGTAACATTACCAGTCTATTCTTTGTTTTAAAAGTAAAGTAACTCATTCCAAGTAACCACAGAAGTAGCAACAGCAACTTTCAAATAACCTGCCCAAAACAGGGTCTGATGGGTCTCTGGTTTAATATCAAGTAAACAAGGTTTTGAGACAATGAGCTCAAGATATCAATCATGGGGCATGACAGCGTATTTCTCCCATTTTGAACGAATGGGAATGGAAGATATCAAAACATTCTTTTATCTTAGCAATAAGTAAAAGAAACAAACTTTAATGAGAGGGATGGTCCCATGAGTATTTGACACCTTATCTGATTTGATTTATTATTGTCACCTGTATTAGTATACAGTGAAAAGTATTGTTTCTTGCATGCTGTACAAACAATGCATACCGTACATAGGGAAGAACATAGAACATAGAACAGTACAGCACAGAACAGGCCCTTCGGCCCTCGAGGTTGTGCCGAGCATTGTTCAAAACCAAGGTCAAGCTATACTACTCCCTGTCATTCTGGTGTGCTCCATGTGCTTATCCAATAACCGCTTGAAAGTTCCTAAAGTGTCCGACTCCACCAGCACAGCAGGCAGTCTATTCCATACACTAACCATTCTCTGAGTAAAGAACCTACCTCGGACATCCCTCCTATATCTCCCACCCAGAATCTTGTAGTTATGCCCCCTTGTAACAGCTACATCCACCTGAGGAAATAGTCTCTGAACGTCCACTCTATCTATCCCCCTCATCATCTTATAAACCTCTATTAAGTCGCCTCTCATCCTCCTCCGCTCCAAAGAGAAAAGCCTTAGCTCCCTCAACCTTTCCTCGTAAGACCTATCCTGCAAACTAGGCAGCATCCTGGTAAATCTCCTTTGCACCCATTCCAATGCTTCCACATCCTTCCTACAGAACTGCACACAATACTCCAAATGTGGTCTCACCAGGGTCATGTATAGTTGCAGCATAACCCCACGGCTCTTAAACTCAAACCCCCGGTTAATAAACGCTAACACACTATAAGCCTTCTTCACAGCTCTATCCACTTGAGTGGCAACCTTCAGAGATCTGTGGACATGAACCCCAAGATCTCTCTGTTCCTCCACATTCCTCAGAACCCTGCCGTTGACCTTGTAATCCGCATTCAAATTTTTTCTACCAAAATGAATCACCTCACACTTATCAGGGTTAAACTCCATCTGCCATTTTTCGGTCCAGCTCTGCATCCTATCAATGTCTCTTTGCAGCCTACAACAGCCCTCCACCTCATCCACTACTCCACCAATCTTGGTGTATCAGCAAATTTACTGACCCACCCTTCAGCCCCCTCCTCCAAGTCATTGATAAAAATCACAAATAGCAGAGGACCCAGCACTGATCCCTGTGGTACACCACTGGTAACTGGTCTCCAGTCTGAAAATTTTCCATTCACCACCACCCTCTGTTTTCTATGTGGTAGCCAGTTACTTATCCAATTGGCCAAATTTCCCTCTATCCCACACCTCCTTACTTTCTTCATGAGCTGACCATGGGGAACCTTATCAAACGCCTTACTAAAATCCATGTATACGACATCAACTGCTCTACCTTCATCTACACACTTGGTTACCTCCTCAAAGAATTCAATCAAATTTGTGAGGCAAGACTTACCCTTCACAAATCCGTGTTGACTATCCTGGAATAAGCTGAATCTTTCCAAATGGTCATAAATCCTATCCTTCAGGACCTTTTCCATTAACTTACCGACCACAGAAGTAAGACTAACTGGCCTATAATTACCAGGGTCATTCCTATTCCCTTTCTTGAACAGCGGAACAACATTCGCCACTCTCCAGTCCTCTGGCACTATCCCCGTGGACAGTGACGACCCAAAGATCAAAGGCTCTGTAATCTCATCCCTTGTCTCCCAAAGAATCCTTGGATATATCCCATCTGGCCCAGGGGACTTGTCGACCCTCAGGTTTCTCAAAATTGCTCATACATCCTTCCTCAGAACATCTACCTCCTCCAGCCTACCCACCTGTACCACACTCTCATCCTCAAAAACATGGCCCCTCTCCTTGGAAGGAAGGAGAGACTGCAGAATATAATGTTACAGTTATAGCAAGGTGTAGAGAAAAGATCAACTTAAGAGGGCCAGTCAGAGGACAATGAAAAATGGCATCAATAGATGACCATCACCTTCGAGAAAACAATTAAAAACTGATCTTGCCTACCTTCACCAATCACAAATTGATTATGCATCCCTCAAGTCAATTACCTTAAATCCAAAGATGTGTAGGTTAGGTGCATTGGAAATGCTAGATTTCCCTTGAGGGTGGGGGTTACAGGGAGGGGTGTAGGGCCTAGGTCGGGCGGTCTTTCGAAGTGTTGGTACAGACTCAAATGGGCCAAATGGCCTCTTTCTGCACTGTTGAGATTCTATGATTCTAATTCAGCATTAGCCTCTGATAGTAGAAGAGGGCAATTGCTAACATTGTGATTCTTAAGCCAATTAGAATGCAATAACATAATTTTTAAAAATAAATTTAGAGTACCCAATTCTTCTTTTTGAGTTTTGAGGGGGGTGAGACCCTCACAGACATGGGGAGAATGTGCAAACTCCACACGGACAATGACCCAGGGCCGGGATTGACCTGGGTCCTCAGTGCCGTGAGGCAGCAGTGCTAACTGCTGTGCTGCCCCAGAGTGCAATAACATAATTGATGGCCTTGATAACGAGAGGATTGGAATGCAGGAGTAGGGATGTCTTGCTGCAATTATAAAGGGCCTTGGTGAGGCCATACCTTGAATACTGTGTGCAGTTGTGGTCTCCTTATCTGAGGAAGGATGCCCTTGTTCTGGAGGGTGTGCAGAGAAGGCTTATCAAACTGATTCCTGGGATGGAAGGACTATCATATGAGGAGGGATTGAGGAAGTTAGGATTGGGATTCGATGAAGTTCAGAAGAATGAGGGGTGATGTCATACAAACCTACAATAATTCTAACAGGACTAGACAGGGTAGATGCAAGAAGGATGCTCCTGACAATGGGGATGTCCAGAACCAAGGGACACAGCCTAAGGATACAGAACCCTCAACCCCCCCATCCCTTCCAAGCTCCAACATACTAGGAGAGGGACCAACCCCAAACACCTGAGCAGGGCACGCCCCCCCCCCCCCGATCGACACCAAGGAAATACCAGCTCGACACCTTGACAGTACCAGCCTTGCACCCTAGCAGTGCCCCTGCCAGCGCCACCTGGGCACCTTGGCAGGTGGCACTGCCAGAGTGCAAGTCTGGTACTTCCAGGTACCCAGCTGGCAGCGGCAGTGCCAGGGTACCACCCTGCCCAGAGGGCATGCACCAAGGGGCATCCGATCCCCTAGGAGGCCCAACGAGTGCCGTTCCGTCTGGTCCCATTTGTGGAGACCAGTACTGAATGGCGCTCGCCCCAAGGTATCTGTGGCGAAGGCGATTGTTTACAAAGCCTCGGCAAACTGCATATTACAGTGAGAACAAAGAAAACAAATCACTTTATATTCACATTAACCATAAATAATCTTGTGTGACATATGTTAACACCACCATTGCGTTACTGGAAGTGGAGGGCACCCTGTCATCATGAAGCTAAACTCATCATGTAGCAGTCAATTTACAACCAGCTTACACCGTGGAAACATTTGAGATTGAGGTGACTCACTTTCCCAGGAATTTCTTGAGGCCTTTGCTGCTCTTTTTGCTCTCGGGGGAAATCGAAGGGAAATGGTCAGCTTCAGTGGTCGAGGACAGAGGTGAAAGGTCAGGTGAACTAAAAGTGGAGTCAACACTTCTCTCCGACTCTCCTAAAAAGTGGGAAACATTTGAGTGAACACATGAACAAAGCCAAATGCAAATTGGAGTTCGCCTGCTTTGCATTTAAACAGCTAATCTATCACCATCTCCAGTAACAAGCTCCCCTGAGGCATGGCAGCAGGGTAAGGTTTATAGAAAGGGGAGATTAATGGGTGCACATTTAATCTGTTCTCACCACACAACCCTGCTGATCATGTGTCAGCCATGGCTCAGTGAGTAGCGTTCTCACCTAGGAGTCAGAAGGTCTGGAGTTCACATCCCACCCCAGAGACCGGTGCACAAAATCTAGACTGACGCCCCCAGTGCAGTGCTGAGGGAGTGCTGTCTTTCTGATGAGATGCTAAACCTCTCACGTGGATGCAATACTAATGGAATGACATGGTTATTTAAAAATTCTGCGATTGGCCAGTATATGGAAGGTTTCGAGTGGGCTGCCTTACTGGACATCGAACATCTCCTACTCTCCTTAGACGGACAGCCAATTTTGCATGATGTCATAAGATTGTAAAGCACCACAACTACAGAGCATTTACATAAATAACTTGCATTTATATAGCACCTTTCATGTAGTAAAACATTCCAAGGCGCTTTACAGGAACTTTATCGAACAAAATTTGACAGAAAGCCTCATAAGGAGATCATAGGACAGATGGCCGAAAGCTTGGTTGAACAGATAGGTTTTAAGGAATGCTCAAAAGGAGGAAAGCGAAGGAGCGAGCGAGAAAGGCGTGCGGAGGGAATTCCAGGGCATTGGGCCCAGGCAGTTGAAAGCATGGCCGCCAATGATGGGGTGATTAAAATCAGGGATGCTCAAGAGGCCAGAATTAGAGGAGTGAGGATATTTCAGAGGGTTGTGGGAATGGAGGAGATTACAGAGATAGAGGGGGGCAAGGTTATGGATGGATTTTATGCTAGAATCGAGGCATTGCTTAATCAGGATACAATGGAAGTCAGCACAAGAGTGATGGGTGAATGGGACTTGAAGCAACTGAGGATATGGAGCAGCAGAGTTTTATTTGACTTGATATTTGTGATGGAAGATTGGTCACGAGTCATTGGAAAAGCCAAGCCTAGAAAGGGCAAAAGGTATGAATGAGGCTTTCAGCCGCAGTTGAGACAAGAGAAAAGTTGGTTGATGTAATAGAGATGGATGGTCTTGGTGACGGTGCAGAAATCTGATCAAAAGCTCACCTAGGGGTCAAGATAAACAGTCTGGTTCTCACAGTTGCCAGGCAGGGGGATGAAGCAAATGGTCGGGGAATGAAGTCTGTAGTAAGGACCAAAGACAACAGCTTCCGTCTTCCTAATATTTAGTTGGAGGAAATCTCTGCTCCATACAGTACTGACAGAAACATCAGAGATGTAAACTGTTCTAACCTATAAACAGGGTGACCGGTGCATTTAATATTGGTGAGTCTTGATCACAATTCAGCCAGTCTGAATCTACTCCCATACACTTTGATATCGTGCCCAAGCTAATTCCATTTTCCTGTTCATTCTCCACACTTTTTAATATCCCACCCAGTCTAATTTCACTCCCCTGCTCACTCCCCATATCATTTAATAACCCACCCTATTGTCCACTTCATGTTCTTGAACAAGCTTGAAAGCAACAACTTTAAAAAAAAAACTGAATCACAAGAAACTTACTTCTTGGAAACAGTTCACGGAATGAAGTAAAAGTTACCTCGGCAGCCTATCTAAACAGAGGGGTGATGTACAGCCATACACTTGGCCAATATGCATATTTGGAAAAGAAAGCGCACAGCTTTGATCCAACATCTTGAGAGCTGCCTGCACTCTCGTCAGAAGATAAATTAACACTGGTGAGTTATTGCTGGTGGATGTCCAATTTGGCAAAGCTGTGGCTTCTCAGATCTCCAAGTATCCACGTGTAACTGAACAAGAAGGTTGTGACGGGGCTATCCGTCTATGCTTCACAGAATAGGCAGATACTCTGCAAAAGAGAGTACCCAGGGCTGTGTCCACTACTGATTGCCAACTGTTGCCCCCCCCTCGCGCCACTCAGCCTCCAACGAAAGCAAATCTCCACTGACCCTCCAAGCTCCAACAAGAGTAACAACCGATTGCAATTATGTAGCGCCTTTGACACAGAAAAAAACTCCCAAGAGGCTTCTCAGAAGTGTAAGCAAACAAATTAAAAATGACATCAAGCCAATAAAGGAGACATTAGGACAGGTGAGGTAGATTTTAAGGATAATATTAATGGAGGAAGAAAGGCATTAGGAGGGAATTCTAGAGCTTAGACAGTTGAAGGCATGACCAGCAATTGTGGGGGAAATGCAATGGGTATGGCCAGTAGGCTAGAATCGGTGAAGTACAGAAATATTGGAAGGCACGGTTGCAAAGTGGTTAGCACTGCTGCCTCAGCACCAGGGGCCCGGATTATATTCCAGCCTTGGGTGACTGTCATGTAGAGTCTGCACATCCCCACCCCATGTTTGTATGGATTTCCTGCGGTGCTCCGGTTTCCACCCACAGTCCAAAATTGTACAGGTTAGATGGATTGGCCATGCTAAATTGCCTCTTCGTGTCCATGGATGAGCAGGTTAGGGTGCGGGGATAGGGCAGAGGATTGGACCTCGGTAGAGTGCTCTTTCGGAGGGTCGGTGCAGACTCAATGGGCCGAATGGCCTCCTTCTGCACTGCAGGGATTTTGTAAGTAGGAGGTTACAGTGGTGGGGTGAGGGAACCATGGAGGGATTTGAAAGAAGGATAAGAATTTTAATGTTGAAACAATCAGGGACTGACATCCAATGTGGGTCAATGAGCACAGGGCTGTGGGTGAACAGTACTTAGTACATGTTAGGGGACAGATGTACCTATATCTACCCAGATGTGAAATGTGTCAAAATCATGAGGGGCTGGACAGTGTAGATGGGGAGAAACTGTTCCCGTTCATAAAATGATTGCGAACAGGAGGGCACAAATTTTAAGTGATTTGCAAAAGAAGCAAATGTGATCGGAGAAAAAAACTTTTTCACACGAGTGGCTGGGGTCTGAACGCATCGCCTCCAAGTGCAGTGGAAGCAGGTTCTATTGAGGCATTCAAGAGGGCATTAGATAAATACTTGAATAGAATCAGTGTGCCGGGGTCTGGGGAAAATGTAGGAGAATGGCACTAAGTCATGATGCTCGTTTGGCGAGCCGGTGCAGACACAACAGGCCAAATGGCCTCCTTGGCACCGTAACAATTCTGTGTATCCCTAATTCTCCAATTACATACACTAGCTTCACTTCCATTGTAACTGAAGTGCCAGTATATCTACGTTTTATATTGCTCAGAAAACAAAGAGGAAATCTCTCGAGTAGCAAGCTGCGGACGGACACGCAGTACAGTACCTAAAGTTGGAGCACTGGCACTCCTGCCACGATCTTCCATCCCGAAAAGTAGCAAGCCATGTGGAGAGGTGAAAGGAAGAAGATTTGCGGCAGAGAGGGAGAGTTAGAAAATGACCAAACAACCAAAAGCAGCAAAAACCATGCAAAAGAAAACAAAGAAGCAACAGAGCCAGCAAATCACAGAATAAACCATCTAAAAACATAGCCTAGAAAAACCAAAGGACAGTCAGTCAGGGGAGGTGGTGATGTTGTGGTCCTCTCACTGGACTGGTAATCCAGAGTCCCACAGTAATGCTCTGTGGGCCCGGGTTCAAATCCCACCATGGTGAAATTAGAATTTAAAATATCTGTAACCAAAAGGTGCCCAGCAAACCACTGCCAAATGTTGTAAAAACCCAGGACCTTCATTAATGCCTTTACGGGAAGGAACCTGCCAGCCGTACCTGGTCACGTCTACATGTGTTCTAGACCAGTAAGCAATGTCGTTGACTCTTAAATGTCCTCTGAAATGGGCAATAAATGCAGGCCCAGCCAGTGACACCCACATCTAACCCGTGTCTGAGTGGGCTGCCTCCAGGTGTTCCAGTTTCCTCCCACAGTTCCGAAGATGTGCAGGTTCGGTGGATTGGCCATGCTAAATTGCCCCATAGTATTCAAAGATGTGGGGAGAGGGCAAGGGATTGGGCCTAGTTAGGGTGCCCCTTCAGAGGGTCGGTGCAGACTCGATGGGCTGAATGGCCTCCTTTTGCACTGCAGGGATTCTATGGATCACCAGCTGCCATAAACCAGGTAAATCTCAAGGTGCCGACCACTTTAAAAAAAATAAATTTAGGATATCCAATTCATTTTTTTTCCAATTAAGGGGCAATTTAGTGTGGCCAATCCACCTATCCTGCACATCGTTTTGGGTTGTGGGGGTGAAACCCACGCAAACACGAGGAGAATGTGCAAACACCACACGGACAGTGACCCAGAGCCGGGACTGAACCTGGGACCTCGGCGCCATGAGGCAACCGTGCTGCCCTGGCTGCCGGCCACTTTAGAGAATGGAAGTGTGTAAGGTAAGTGAGTGATGGGCTTGCGGGAGGGGGGGGGGGGGGGGGAAGGAAATCAGGTGGTCAGGGGAGGTATTGAGTGGTCAGGATTGTAGTCTAGAGTGGGGGGGGTGATGTGGGGTGGAAATGCTAGCTGGAAGGGGTGAAGAGGGCAGCTGAGAGTTGTGGCTGGTCGATGAGGGGTTTGTGGATAGTCAGGCCATTGGTGCTGGGTGTTGAAGGGCTGAGGATGGTGATTGGGGGATAGTTGAGGAAGGTCGGGCTGTGGGGTCAGGACCAGTTAAAGTAGTTTTAATCCTTCTAACTTCTCTTGGGTGACTATTCTGGAAAGAGAGTCAAGCCATTTAAAGTACCCGATTTTAATTAGAGTTTCAGATGGTTCCCTGTGCAGGGTAATTGTCCATCGGTTCTTTAAAATTCATGTGCAGTCCTTGTGTGGACCTCCGGGAAGGGGCGAATGGGTAGTGGGGTACAACCCCCAGGGAATGGAAGTATGGACCATTAAATTTATTTGTGTAAACTGTTTGTGGTGAACACAAGCCTCTAGCCCAGAGATGACAGCTCCAAGAGAGATTTGCGAAACTCACTCCACTGTACCGACTCGTGGCCAGAGATTGCAACCAGCCGTGACACCAGACATTGCAAAAATGAAGGGGAAATGTTGACGTAGCAACTTACAATAACAAAAGCAGTTGCTGAGAGAGAACTGTCACAAAAATATCATGACAAGAAGTGCTGTTAATCAACAGGAAGTTAAACTCCAAGCAAGGCAATATATAGGTGTTAACATGCCACTGACAAAGAGCCTTCGCATTCCCTCCTTCAGCAGTCTGATGGGTTGTCATCGGAATACTAGTGTAGCAACAGGGAATAGTTTGCAGTTTTTTTTTTACAATTTTGAAATTGTGCGCGATGGTGCATCGAGAGGTTAACAAAAGCTAGCTGGTTTATGTCAGTGCAGAGATTCCTCGGGAAGATTAAGAATGAAAAAGTTCCTGTGTTTATCAATAGTTTTAATAGGAGGCCAGGGTACAGTAGTGTAGTGTTTTTTTGATGTGAACCTCAGAACCCTGTACTAATAATTTGGGGAACATAAAATCACACCATGATAGTTTATGGATTTGAAAACAGCTTTAAAAATGGAAGAAGCTGATATCAGTCAAAGCTACTGCTAAAAGTCGTCAGATTGATGGCATATAGGTGATAATGCCAGCATTTATTGCCCATCCCCAATTGTTCTCCAGAAGGTGTAGTGTGATGCCTTTTTGAATATAACTGAACAGCTTGCTAAGGGCAGCATGGTGGCGGTGGATAGCATTGCTGTCTCACAAAGCCAGGGACCTGGGTTTGATTCTGACCTCGGGTGACCATTTGTGTGGAGTCTGCACATTCTCCATGTGGTTGAGTGGGTATCCTCCAGGTGCTCCGGTTTCCTCCTACAGTCCAAAGATGTGCAGGTTCGGTGAACTGGACATTGTAAATTTCCCCTCAGCGTCCAAACATTAGGTGGGATTATGGGGGTTGGGTGGGAAATTAGGCCTAGGTAGGGTGCTCTTTCGGAGGTCAGTGCAGACTCAAGGGACCAAATGGCCTCCTTCTGCACTGTAGGGTTTCCACAATTCTAAGCCATTTCAGAGGGCAATTAAATTGTTCTGGAGTAACATGCAGGCCAGAGCGGTTAAGGGAGACAGATTTCCTTCCCCAAGTGAAATTAAGGGAATGAACAGATGGGAGGTAGGAAGGAAGCTGCCACCCTTACTTGATCTGGGCCTATATTTATCCCCAATCCCACATCAAAGCTTTGGACAAACTGGGATGTGCAAAAGAGGCGGTTTCTGCCAGTGGCACATCCTGGGAATGAATTAAATACAACTTCTGTTTAACTTCCATAACTAGTCAAGTTTCTAACTCGTGGTTTTCCTGAAGGAAAAGGGAAAGGGAAATCACTGAGTTTGACCAGTTAAAAATCAGCAAAGGGCTAAAATGTTAAAAGTCCGAACATTTCAACTGATCTTAACTCCAGGCTGCATCATGCAAATGATCCAATATTCTGGCAACACTAGTCAAATAAACAGCCAGTGTGTGACTCAAGAGCCGTACTAATTAAAGAATCAGTGACTTAGTCACAATTTGGCAGTGGTTAGGAGAACAACATTCACCAAAACGCCTGACTGATTACCATTAGGTTATTTTAGAATGAGTTTCATCACAATTTCTTTTCAAAGTCTTAGATTTAGTTGTCGGCGGGCCTCCCTCCATTCCCTTTACATTTGGTCATGAAAAATTGTGCCATTGGGTTAACCATGGTTACTTAGTTCACGGGATTTGATACAAAGATAACCCCTCGTTCCAATTAGTTTAAAGCCAAAATGTTCTAGTCCTGTAAATTCAGACAGGTGTGAGCCATTTATTTCCTCTCCCAATTGACAGTAAGTTAAGGATTAAAATTTCACACCAAGAAATAAAGGGCAGTGCATGCTTGAGGAGGATTTTTTTTGATAAAATGAGGAAAGACGAAGTTAAAACCATGAACCAAAACACACACACACACACACACTTGGTTCAATGCATTCCACACAGCAAAGAAAAATGAGTCGGGCTTCTTTGGAGGTTGTATGATCTGCCTCACGAGATCATGGAAGTCAAATATTTACCACATAGAATATCACAGCGCCGAAGGATGCCATTCAGCCCATTGTGCCTCACTTGTCCCCCATTTCTGCACCCCCTTGCCTTTCTTCTTTTTAAAAAATAAATTAAGAGTACCCAATTCATTTTTTCCAATTAAGGGGCAATTTAGCATGGCCAATCCACCTAGCTTGCACATTTTTGGGTTGTGGGGGCCAAACCCACGCAAACACGGGGAGAATGTGCAAACTCCACACGGACAGTGACCCAGAGCCGGGATTGAACCTGGGACCTCAGCGCCGTGAGGCAGCAATGCTAACCCACTGCGCCACCGTACTGCCCTCTTTTTAAACTAATAAGGTTCACCCTTTTCAAAGTCGAGAATCATCTTGTTTCTCTTCCCTGCAGTATCCCAGCATCCAAACCACGGACTATTGGAAAATATATTCTCCTAATCTCTCCCTTTGCTCAACCTTTAATGCTGTTCTTCTGCCGCTTTTGAAACATACAGCCGTAGTTCCATTAGAGATAAATTTTACTAATCCATACTTTGCATGTCACCCTGAAGCACAGCTGAAACGTAAACTTGTTTGGTGAGCAGCCGATTGGAAAAACTGCAAACAGCAGTGCACACAGTGACCTCTGTTATTTGAGGAGTCGATCAGGTATTTTCTGCCCCTACTGAGCACGGGTCACTTGACACCCATCCGTTGCATGCCACTTGTTGCCTGAGCCGATAGGGTAAGTTGAAAGCTCACCCACTCCAGGGCTTGAGCAACAACGATCAAGTCTGACACTCCAATGCAGTGCAATACTCTCCGTACTGTCAGAGGTGCCAGCATTTGGATAGATGCAGCTCTATCTGCACATTTTGGGTGTAAAAAGACCCATGGCACCATTTTGACGAAAAGCAGGGGAGCGAGAGGCAGGGGGTGAGGTGGAGAGTGGCTGCACCCAGATGTGGTCCAATGTGAAAAGGCGCCCTTAAAAGAAACACCCCTCCCTACCAGAGACAGAGCAGGATGAACTGCCAGCCTTCCCCAACCCCTGAACTCCTCCCACTAGTCTCCAGATTGAGGCTGGGGAAGAATGTGGCAAGTAAAGGCCTCAATTGGGGAGAGGAGAGACAAGCCACCTTAGGCCTCCTCCGCCCTCATAAAATTGTGGATAGGTTAGAGACGGGTAGGAGGACGGTAGTAAGGCTAGTGGGTAATGTTACAGGACTTCCCACCTGCAACCCCACTGGTGAGGGACAGTAAAATTCTGCCCACGCAGAGGTGTTTCTATTTGCAGGGGAGTCTAAAACTACGGGTCATAAATATAACATAGGCAGCATTGAATCCAGTCGAGAATTTGGGAGAAACTTCTTTACTCAGAGTGTGATGGGAATCTGGAACTCGCTATCACAGATGGTTGAGGTGAATCGCATAAGGAGAAGTTTGATAAATGTGAGGAAGAAATGGATAGAAATATATGTGAGGGGATGAGAAGCGATGGAGATGTGAAGTAGAGTGGAAGGAAGCTCATGTGGAACATAAAACTGATGTAGACAAGTTGGGCTGGACCTTGAATATAATGCTGTGCAAGTCAGTTTACAATTTGTTACCATTAACCTGCAATTTATCACATGGTCAGCAGAGGGCTATTGTAGCGGCCTATAGATTTCAGAGTCTCGGTCAATGAGTGGCTTACTTTTGCTGTCACTTTTCATCAGTGACACTGAATGTCCAGTGTGTGACAGCCCGACATCAAGTAATAAAAAACCCAAATAATTTTCAGGGTTCCTCCAAATCATTTTCATGGTCACTTATAATTACGTTGAACAAAAAATACTGATACGTAATGCAAGGGGAAGCGGGAAGGAAAGCTGCTGTTTGAGGTTGCAGAAGAAGCCAATTAGTCATCGGCCACCTTTTGCCTCCTTCCCCCATTGGCTAGCAGTTATCCCGTGGGAACAACCCAAGTGGGGAAAACATACTGAAGTGCAACAAATGTTACTGCATTTAAACTGTGCTATTCATTGTCCAATTAGTGGGACTAATTGGATATCTTCAAGTTGGACATTAATGGCACCACTGACTGATTGGGGTTTGTTTCAGTGCTGCATAATCTATGCAATTCTAGATAGCCCGTCCAGACAGGTAGCTCAGGCACAATGGGCTGAATGATCTCCTGTGGCGCAAACATCTCTGAAAACATTTGTGAAGTGTATGTTACCAGGTGATACATACTCAGATTGGCAGTGGTATTCTCCAGGTCTACAGGTGTCACTGGTGTTGTGCTTGGGACAGCAGTCACCATCTGCCTCTCTGGGGACTGTTCAGTGTTGTCTTTGTGATTGGTCTGTGGAAGTTTCCCTGGGAGGGTCTGGTACTTGCTGTTGCTCGAGTAAGGCTTGTTCTGTCAAACAAACACAACATGATGTCTATTAAACACTTTGGACTGTTGTGACGATGCATACAAAGCTGACTTGGTCCATCAAGGCTGCCCAACATGATGGCAGTCCCTGTGCAAACACCACCCCCCCCTTCGCCACTCCAACCATATAAATCCCCTACAACTGGTTTAATAAGCAAACACTTCGCCATTAAGTGAAAAAATAGTAAAAATTCTTCTGACTCCTTCAATTGGTTCCGAAAATGACACAAGCCAGGTGCTTTCTGCAAAAACAATTACTTTCTATAAGATGTAATCTCTCTCCCATTCAGGAACTGGTCCTGTTCTCACGTGATGGTGCACTGGATGCTGGAGCACCAGAATACTACGAGCCAGAGCAAACATTCCTGGAGTGCTCCTCACACAGGAACATTGGTTAGTCAGAACAATGATGGAAGCATTGGTTGGTTAGACAGTGCCAAAGTTGGCTTGCAAGATTTCAGAACCTTCATATTTTACTGCTTGTTAAAATCAACAGACGTACAATGGGTGGCTTTCCAATTCAGACCTAATTTCTCATTTAGGATTGGCGTCTTAGTTTCTGGCCCTGCAAATGAATGCTATACAAAGCTCACGGGTTTATTTAAAAGAAGAATAATTTTGCATGACTGAACTTCAAATTTAACTTCACTTTCCCACACTCTCCTCATAATCTCTTGATTCTCTTAAGTGTCCAAAAAATCTACCAAACACAGTCTTGGATATATTCAATGATTGAGCCTTCGAAGATCTCTGGGGTTAGGGAATGCCAAAAATTCACAACCCTCTGAAATGAAGACATTTGTATTTGTCTCAGTTCTAAATGGACAATCCTTCACCTCATGACAATGATCTCCGAATTCTCTAATCTCAAGCTATGGGAAACATCCTCTCAGCATCAAAGCTGGGATCAGAATAAAGGGGTCTTAATTATGAATATTAAGGTTGCTTGGGGGAGGTTGCTAGGTGTAAAATTGTCAGCTGCATTTTGTACATTACAACAGATACATTTCAGAAAATAGTACATTAAGGCCCACCACCATTATTCTAGCGCAACAAGGGTTGTCCAATAACTGGCCTTTGATAGTAACACCCACATCCCAGGAATGAGTAAGGAAAACAACTAGAATCATGTTGGAAACAGTGACGCATTTGCCGAATAGGCAGAATAATAGATTAGTGTGTTAAGACAGTCTAGTGATTTAATTGAGGAGATTATCTCCAAGTCTGAACAGGACTCATATTCTGACAAAATACACACATGTATGGACAATGAAGTGAAAAGAACAACAAATAAATTGGCAAATAGGAACCGGAGAGGGAAGGTCAGAGGTTAAATAAATGAGTTAATACCTCAGACTGTGCAGGCTCTTCACTTTCCCAGACTGAGAGCTGTTGAATTGCAGGAAGGGAGAGGGGGAGGAGCATGGATCGATGGAAGAAAAATTAACATTGACATCTTGTTAGTATACACGGCCAACTCTGCTACACAAAACTGGAATGCACATTGATACAATTGATAGATTCTTTTGAATGCATTGCTGTGTATTTAATACTGAAGTGGAAGGTTTGATTCTGGGAGAAACACCTTCTAAAATGGGATGCTGCATCTGTACAGATCCCAAAGAAAAAGAATCAAGGGAACGGTTTGTTGAGGGAAAAGAATTTCAGATTCCACTACTGTTTGTGGAAAGGAAGCTTCCCGACCTCATCCTTGACTGGTCCAGCTCTGATTTTAAGATTATCTGTTGTACAAGTTTCAGCTGTAGCTCAATGGGTGGCACTCTTGCCTTGCGGAGCCTGAAGGTTGTGGATACAAGCAGGGCCGGTTTTAAGCCTATTTGACCAATTTCATCAAATTGGGCCCCGCACCTTAAGGGGGCCCCGCGCCAGCGGCGACAGAGTTACCGTTTGAAGCCTTTTCTGTATTCTAAGAGGAACTAAAGGGTAGTTTTTACTTTTGGGGAACGCACCGCATTACCGTCGACAAATCCTTCAGCCCTGCGCCGCCAAATCCTTCCGCCCGGGTAAGTAAGTTTCAAAATTTTAGTATATCAAGCATTTAATGTTTTTTTTTGGTTAAAGACGAGCATACTACACGAAATATAAACATACATAAATTTTTACTTTTGTAGAGTAGGGGCCCCGCCATCGCCTTTCTAATTGGGCCCGCAATTCCTAGCACCGGCCCTGGATACAAGTCCCACTCCAGAGACTTAAGCACCAAATCTGAGCTGAGGCTCCCAGTAAAGTGCGAAGGAATAAACTGGATGAAATGTTAAACCAAGGTCATGCCTGCCCTTGACAATCCTGTGACACTTCTTCAAAGCACCTGCGATACTGCCTTAAAACGTCAGCTTCGCTCTATTCAAGATCAAGTCTCATGTTACCCACCACCACTCTTCTGTGAATGCACCTAAGTTTTGTAACATCTCGCCAAAGATGGGCAGAGAGATCTAAACTCAAGACATCTCCACAAACCCATACCAGTCCGTTACTGAATGGTTAGATCTCTAACCTTCTCTGCTTGTCCACTGTTCAACTCCTCTAAACTGGCGGAGGTCTGTCGCGGTTGTATCCTGCAGGATTAAAAAAAAAAACACAATATGCAGATGGTACAAACCAATTTAGTGGGGATTAGACATACTGTGAGAGTCTAAATAAAATCCCTTCACAGCCTCTACGTAAACATCAAAGCTGCTCACTGCGGTAGAAAAGCAAAATGCTGCACATGCTGAAAATAAAAACTGGAGATACTGAGCAGGTTAGGCAGCATCTGTGGAGAAAGAAAGAAGAGTGCATGTTTCAGGTCAGATGATGACCTTTCTTCATCATCTGTGGTACCCTTACCAAGATGCATGACATCGTTGGGGGCAGGGGTAGTGATGGATTCTCGCCTCTGATGTCAAAACAGTCAGTGGTCCCATTTTCTAGAATGTTCTCAGCTGTCTGTAATCTCATCCAACTCTACAAAGCTTTGAGATTTCTGCGCTCCTCCAATCCTGGCCTCTCGAGCATCGCTGGCTTTAACCTCTGCTCCAAGCCTTCAGCTTCTTGGGCCTTGTGCTCTGGAATTCCCTTCCCAAACGTCAGTACCTCTCTTTCCTCCTTCAAGACATTCCTTTGACTGAGCTTTTGGTCATTTGCCCAAATATATGGTTCGGTATCATATCTTGTTTTATATCATATCTAGGACAGTATATTATGTTAAAAGGCACTGTATATGTGCAAGCTGTGTTGTACGGTTGTGTTACTTGACTCCATTTAGGTCTGTAAGGATAGAGTCATTGTCATCAAGGCCTACAGCACAGAAAAGGCCCTTCGGCCCATCCCATCTTCGCCACTAAATAACAACCACGTAACCATTCTTACCCTATTTTCCAGCACTTCACCCATAGCCTTGTATACCTTGGCATTGCAAGTACACATCTAAATACTGTTTAAATGTTATGAGGGTCTCTGCCTCCACCACCCTTTCAGGCAGAGAGTTCCAGACTCCCACCAGGGTGGAAGCTTTTCCTCACATCCCATCTAAAGCTCCTGCCCCTTACCTTAAATCTTATGTTCCCTGGTCATTGATCCCTCCACCAAGGGGAAAAGTTTCTTCCTGTCTATCTATGCCCCTCATAATTTTATACATCTCAATCATGTCCCCTCTCAGTCTCCTCTGCTTCAAGGAAAACAACCCCCCCCCCCCAGTCTATCCAATCTCTCTTCATAGCTAAAGCTCTCCAGCCCAGACAATAGCCTGGTAAATCTCCTCTGCACCCTGTCAAGTGCTATCACATCCCATTCATTGAATACAGTATTGCAAACCACAATAACATACAACCAAAACCAACCACCTAACCTGGCAGATGCTAATTTTGTAGGTTTAATGGAAGCAGAGATGTTTTCAGCACAGAAAAGGCAGTGGTCGTTCTGCTCATTCCATCTGTGATTTTTTTTTGTTGAGCAATCCAAAGATAATCTCGCTCCTTCGCGCCCCCCTCCTGCTCCCACCCCATCATCACATTCCCCCTCTTCCCGTATCTGCTGCAAATACCCATCCACTCCTCCCTGCGGGCTTTCAGCTACCTCTGCCTCAACATTGCTTTTACATTTGAATTTTCTTACCTTATTTCAAACTCGACTGGTGTGAGGCGAGGTCCCTCAGTGTATGAGGGGACGTCAGGCAAGGCCTGTATCTAAAAACACAGGAGAAGATTTTGAAAAGTTGAGTTCATGAAACGAAGAGTAAGTTTATATATTTAGTTATTAATATGCTTAATTGGAAATATCGTCGCCTTTAAAAGGCAACATTATAATCGTTACCTCTGGTCTCATAACTTCGGAGTGACCTGTTGTAGTGGGGGTTGCAACCATTGAGCAGCTGCTCAACTCTTCCTCACTGCTCCCCATTAGCATCCTTTCCGAAGGCCCTGAAACAAAATGTCATTAGGTCGTTTGCCACCCGTTTCCTCAGCTGCGTTAAGACATGATCAACTTCAGTATCCGTACAAATATTTTTGAGATGAGACTGCCGCACTTTGCACATCAGTGTTGCACTTTGTTTTTTGTTCATCCTCTGGACATGGGTATCCCCGGCCAAGGGCAGTATTTAATGCCCATCGTAGCTGCCCCTTTAAAAGGTGGCGAAGGGGATGTCTTGAACTGCTGCAATCACTGTGGTGAAGGTACTCTTACAATTCTATTCTATGCAATGGTCTTCCTGCAGCTGTCGAGACCACTTTGGAGATAATTAGAAGCCAGCCATATGCGTGTGGGACTGGGTTAAGTCAGCAGGTTTCCTTCACTACAGGATACGAATGAATAAGTTGGGGTTTTATGACAATCTAACAGCTCCATGGTCACTTTTATTCTTGGGGGGGGGGGGGGGGGGGTGCACTGGCATTCATCACTGGAGTCTGGAAAACAAGGGAGTTGGAAGCAAGTGCAGAAGGGGTAATGTTTCATGGGTCATCCCCCCACCGTCTATATAACCACTGGGCCAAAGTAATTGGGAAATAAAAAACAATCTCAACAGTCTGAACTAGGATGAGAGAAAGAAGGTGGATGCATTTTCCTTACCTTGAGCCATTATCAGCTGCTTCATCGTTTTGCACGTGGTCAACAGGCGACTCAACTCTTCTATCCGATGGTCCTGTCATTGAATAAAACCATCACTGAAATGGTGGGAGACTCCGAAACAGAAGGAAGGCTTGCATTTTTGTTAAAGCGCTTTTTCACAACCTCTGGGCACCGCAAAGCTCCTTACAGCCAGTGAAGTCTTTTGAAGTGTAGTTACTGATGTAATGTCAGAAACATTGCAACCAATTCACATAAAACAAGCGCCCACAAACAGCAGTGAGGTAAACGACCAGGCAATCTATTTTGTTATTAAAGTATTGGTGGGTGAAAAGTTAATATGGACCAGAACCTTTCCTACTCCAGTGCCACGGGACCTTTTCATCCACCTGAACTGGGCAAACTGAATCTTGGCTGAACACCTTATTTGAAAAGAGTACCCCCAACTGCGCACCACTCTCTGAGCTCGGCTTTTGCAATGTCAGTCCAGATTATCAGGTTTCAGGAGTGGGGCTTGAAGCTACAACTTTATAACTTGGAGGCAAGTCACTCACTCTCCACAATTGAACAAGGGCAAAATCTTAAAAATACAGCTCGGCACAAAAATCAGGATACATGTTATTGCACATTGTGATGCGGGAAAGAGTGGAAAAGTGAAATGAGGTAGAGGAATGGGCGAACATGCATGGACATTATTTGTTACCTTTTCTTCATTTGCAGCCAGCAAAGAGTCCAATCCGACCTTTAGCCTTTGCACCTCTTGGTCTGCAACAGATTCAATTAAATAATCAATTGCTTTGGACAGTTATCACCCCCACTCGCCAATTCTTTGAAACTGAAAGAAAAATCACTTTTGTTAAAGCAAACACCAAACAATTACTTGAATTTGCAAAAACATGTCGATCGCAGAATGGAAACATGACGTTCTGAAACATTTAACACCATTACAATGCCTTAGTGCACAGATACATGGCCGTATTAATGAGTTAGAGCCAGCAATAGTCAATGGAGCAGTCAAGCATTACACATTGTCGTGATCTGTGCAGGCCTGATGAAGGACTATATTAATGCGAGTGTGGAAATTAAATAGGCTGATGAAAATGGAAGATGACAGCTAGTCTCAATAAACAATGTCTAACAGATGATATCCAATAATGGACTGCCTTCAACATGCAAATCAAACAGATTCTGCTGGGAGCTGAATAGATGAGCTGATAAGTCAACAAAAGAGGTTTTATGAGTTGAGCTTAGAAATTAGAAATAAAAAAAAGGGGGCAGTCACACTAGTGGGAGTATACTACAGACCCCAAATAGTGAAAGGGGGATAGAAGATCAAATATGTAGGCAAATTTCTGCCTGTAAGAACAGGAGACTTTAACTACCCCAATATCAACTAGGATTCAAATAACATAAGGGGCACGGAGGAGAAAAGTTTGAGCAGTGTGTCTGGGAAATTCCTTTCAACCAATTAGTGACAAATCCAATGAAAGGAAATGCGATTCTAGACCTAGTCTTCGGGGACGAAGAAGGGCAAGTGGGTGAAGTGACAGATGGCGACCATATCAGGGATAGCAAACAGAATTCAGTTAGATTTAGTATGACCATGGAAAAGGACAGAGATAAAGCAAGAGTAAAGTTTTGAACTGGGGAAAGGCAAATTTTGCACGAATGACAAGGGACTTGGCTGAAGTGGACTGGCCAGCACTGCTCGAGTATAAATCAGTGGGAAGCAATAAAAAGCGAGATCCTAAATGTACAAAGTAGACATGTCTCCTCCAAAAATAAGAGTGTCAAATCTATACCCCCCTCCCCCGCTCGTCTCTTGGAATACAGAGGAAATAAAGTGTATACTAAGCACAAAGAACTAAGCACTGCAGATATCCTAGACGAGAATAGGAAGTGCTGGGACGAAGTAAAAAAACAAATAAGGAAATCGAAGAGAGGGCATGAAAAAAGATTAGCAAGTAAAGTTGAAGAAAACCCAAAGATGTTTCATGAATATATTAGTGATTAAACGTTAGTGAAGGAAAAAATGGGCCCTATTAGAGATGAAGAAGGGGACCGGTGTGTAGATGCAGAAGTTGTGGGAAAGGTTTTAAATTAATCTTTTGTCACCGCCTTTACAAAGGAAAGGGGTGATCCATTTTACAATCTTATTCTAAACAGTTCCCACACCCATGCTCCTGTGGAGGGTGGCTAGCCCTCCCTCAACATTCCATCACCCTGTCCTCTGGAAGGAAATAGTTGCCCCACATTTAAAGTGTGCAGTTTTGGAAACACAATTAGAGCGAGAATGTGTGTGGTGGTGGCATGTGGTGTGTGTGGTGGTGGTGTGTGTGGTGTGTGGGGTGATGGCGTGTGTGGTGGTGGCGTGTGGTGGTGTGTAGTGTGTGTGGTGGTGGTTTGTGGTGGTGGTGTGTGGTATGTGTGGTGTGTGGTGGTGGTGTGTGGGGTGGTGGTGGTGTGTGGTGGTGGTGTGTGGTGGTGGTATGTGGTGGTGGTGTGTGTTGTGTGGTGGTGGTGTGTGGTATGTGTGGTGGTGTGTGGTGGTGGTGTGTGGTGGTGGTATGTGGTGGTGGTGTGTGTTGTGTGGTGGTGGTGTGTGGTATGTGTGGTGGTGTGTGGTGGTGGTGTGTGGTGGTGGTGTGTGGTATGTGTGGTGGTGTGTGGTGGTGTGTGGTATGTGTGGTGGTGTGTGGTGGTGGTGTGTGGTGGTGGTGTGTGGTATGTGTGGTGGTGTGTGGTGGTGGTGTGTGTGGTGGTGGTGGTGGTGTGTGTGGTGGTGGTGGTGTGTGGTGGTGGTGGTATGTGGTGGTGGTGGTGGGTGTGTGGGGTGCGGTGGTGGTGTGTGTTGTGTGGTGGTGGTGTGTGGTGGTGGTGTGTGGTGGTGGTGGTATGTGGTGGTGGTGGTGGGTGTGTGGGGTGCGGTGGTGGTGTGTGGTGGTGGTGTGTGGGTGTGGGGGGTGCAGTGTGTGATGTGTGTGGTGTGTGGTGGTGGTGGGTGTGGTGGTGGTGGTGGTGGTGTGTGTTGTGTGGTGGTGTGTGTGGTGGTGGTGGTGTGTGGTGGTGGTGTGTGGTATGTGTGGTGTGTGGTGGTGTGTGGTGGTGGTGGTATGTGGTATGTGGTGGTGGGTGTGTGGGGTGCGGTGGTGGTGTGTGGTGGTGGTGTGTGGGTGTGGGTGTGGGTGTGGGGGGTGCAGTGTGTGATGTGTGTGGTGTGTGGTGGTGGTGTGTGCGGTGTGTGATGTGTGCGGTGTGTGGTGGTGGTGTGTAGTGGTGGTGGTGGTGTGCGGTGGTGGTGTGTGTGTGTGGCTTACATTCACCAGGATGACCCCCGAGTTAGGAACCTATAGCTATGAGGAGGGGCCAGAGATACCAGGAGCACTTCTGTAGAATCAGAGGACGCTAAGGAGAGTTTTTCCAAATAATACAAAATGTTTCAATAAGATGAATAGGGAAAGGCTGTTTTCTGTGGCTAAGGAGTCAGCAATGTGAGGTCATTAGTTTAAAATTATCAGAGCGTGTGGGAGGTGAAGGGTTGGAATAAATTGCTTGACGTGGAAGGCTGTAGGAGTGTGGAATCCTTCAGGAAAGGAAGTGGTTGAGGCAGACTGTTGCACATCTAAAGGGAAATTTGGAATATATTGGAAGCAGAATTATGGGTTATGGAAAGAAAATGGGAAATGGGATTAGTTCTGTATTTCTTTTGCAAATGAACCAGCATGAATGGGCGGCACGGTGGCACAGCAGTTAGTACTGCTGCCTCACAGCACTGAGGGGCCGGGTTCGATCCCTGGGTCACTGTCTGTGTGCGGCTTGCACATTCTCCCAGTGTCTGCGCGGGTCTCACCCCACAACCTAAAGATGTGCAGGCTAGGTGGACTGGCCACGCTAAATTGCCCCTAAGTTTTAACAGAAACAGAACAGTACAGCACAGAACAGGCCCTTCGGCCCTCGATGTTGTGCCGAGCAATGATCACCCTACTCAAACCCACGTATCCACCTTATACTAGTAATCCAACAACCCCCATTAACCTTATTTTTTAGGACACTAAGGGCAATTTAGCCTGGCCAATCCACCTAACCCGCACATCTTTGGATTGTGGGAGGAAACCGGAGCACCCGGAGGAAACCCACGCACACACGGGGAGGTCGTGCAGACTCCGCACAGACAGTGACCCAGCCGGGAATCGAACCTGGGACCCTGTGAAGCATTTATGCTAACCACCATGGAAAAAAAATAATTGGATACCTTAAATTTTTTTTAAAAAAGAACCAACATGAATACAGTGAGTCTGACTGCCCCTCTTCTATATTGAAAACCTGTGTTGCTCAAAAGTTGTGTGCGCCTTGGTGGGGTAGAGCTTGAAATGATAGAGAGCAATGAACCACAGGCCAGCATCTAGTTTGCCACTTTTTAGATAGACACTGAAAAACGATGGAACAAAATTAAATTGATTCATTCTCCATTCTAATATTTTACAAACACAAATGTGTCATCCTAGCTAGGTCCATCGTTTTCTGTGCCTGATTCTCCCTGACTGGTGTCAAAAATACACAAATAGCTATTGAAGTACACACGTGCTAATTTTTAGAAGCTGCTCAGAGAATTCAACTACGTTAGCAGAGAACAGGATGAGTGAATCCCTCATCCTGGGGAAAATCAAACTCATTGCACCCTTCGGAACGATTTACAGTTTGACAGTGGACACCGACTGTTTGCAGGCACAGTGCTGCAAAGCAAATAGGGTTCTGGAGGAGGCCATTCAACCTCAAGCTTGATCCATCATTCAATTAGACCATGGCTGATGTGTGACTTATCTCCTTTGGGGGGAGGGGGAAGAGAAATTGAGATTTCCACTACCTTTTGTGGGAAATGCCCTGGAAGATCTGGCGCTAAATTGACAACACCCCTTGGAAAGGCTGCATTTGTTTTATGAGGTTTGTATTTTCCCACGTTTGGAACTTTAATAATAAAGGAATTTAATTGATTAGAAAGAGAGAAACTGCATGGGGGTGGGGTTCCAGAACAAATGGATAGAATCTTAAAATTAGAGTTAGGCTCTAGGGCGGCACAGTGGAATTGGGGCGGCATGTTGCACAGTGGTTAGCACTGCTGCCTCATAGTGCCAGGGACCCGGGTTCAATTCTGACCTTGGTAATTGTTTGTGTGGAGTTGGCACTTTCTCTGCGTGGGTTTCCTATGGGTGCTCCAGTTTCCTTTCACAGTCCAAAGATGTGCAGGTTAGGTTGGGTTACGGGGATAGAGAGCGTGCCCAGGTAGGATGCTCTTTCAAGAGAGTCGGTGCAGACTTGATGGATGAATAGCCGCATTCTGCACTGTGGCAATTCTAGACTGTTGAGGAAGCACTTCCATCACACAAAATGTAGTGAAAATGTGGAATTCTCTTCCCCAAAATGCTGTGGATGTAGGGGATATATTGGGGTTTGTTGGATTGATATTGATCTGACTGAATGACAGAACAGCATCTTGTGACAGGAGGGCCTACTCTTACCCTTAAGAGTAAGTGTTTAATAAAAAGGTGTACTTATTCCATTGCACATGCAAGATTCTGATGAGTGGCCAATGATCCATTGTGAGTAGCAGCAGTATCCATGGATACTGGCTAGTAGAAATAGAACTGCCTGCTGGGGCAACCACTATGGTTTGTGATTTGTGGAAGGAGCTAATTTTTAAAGGAATCATAGAATTCACAGTGCAGAAGGAGGCCATTTGGCCCATCTTTGCATAAATTCACACTTTCAGACCATTACAATGTGGTGAGGTATGAAAATTAAATTCAGGTTCTTCCCAATCTTTGACTGTACACAGTCTTGTTGGGAATTTCTTCCGCCAAGTTGAGTTGGACGGCAGGGAAGTGAGGAGTTGCTTAACTGGGAATCAGTGTAGGTCAATGAGTCTAGGTGATAAATTAACAAGAGTTTATGCAGATAACAAGGTAGGCCACAGTTTTGCTCGACTGAAGACAGGTTTTAGCCTCTCTGCTTCCGTGACCACACTCTGGTAAAAGTCTCCTCTCTCCATCATTTAACTTTAATCCTACTCTCAGCTACTGTCACAACCCAGATTGTGACAGAGCTGTAGAACATTCCAGGAATAGAAACCATCCATTTGGTTCTAGCCTGTGCGCTGCAGTCAATCACCACAGGCCCAACTAGTCTAACTGCTCGCAACCCTTAATATTCCTCTTCTTAAAACAATATTATTAGATAGATGCTTGAAAAACATTTCAGAGACTCTGCCTCCACATTGTGGCTAAGAGTGACACAATAAATGTTGGCCGGGCCAGGCCAATGTGGCCCACATCACACAAAATTAATAAATTAAAAACAAAATTCCAATATTGCACAAGGTAACTGAACAGTCAAATTCTTTTTTTGGAACTCGGAAACTTCGACTCATGTTTAACTAGCTACACGGGATTCTGTGTACTTGAATTTAGACCCCTTGTTTAAATGTGTTATGTTTGCATTTATTCTTAGATTGTGAGCATCGTGATAAAGGTGACATTTATTGTGTTTACATAGGACTACATAGAATATACAGCACAGAAAAAGGCTATTTGACCCAAACAGTCCATGCCAACATTTGTGCTCATTTAGAGGATCTTCACATCCTTTTCCACCTAACTCAATGAGCATAATCTTCCAATCTTGGTCAACATGTGACTCCAGTCCCACATCAGCATGGTTGATCTTCCATTCTCATGTATTTCTTGTGGTTTTCTGGCTTCCTCTTAAATGCATCTATAACAATTTACCTCAAATTCCCTCTGTGGTAGGTGTAATTTGCACATGCTCACCATTCTCTGCTTAAAGATGCTTCTTCTGAATTGTCTATTGGATTTCTTGGTGACCATCTTATATAATAATGCCCATTAGTTTTTGCTCTTCCCCACAAGTGGAAGACTCTCTTTCAGCATCTACGCTATTGAAATCTCTCCATTTTAAATCTCTCAGTTTTGTCAACCCTCAGTCTTTTCTTTTCTAAAGGAAAGGGACCCAGCCTGTTCACCCTCTCCTTTAGGTATACGCCCACATTCCTGGTATCATCCTGGTAAATGACCAATTCTCAAAATATTCTGAACAAATGGTGATGATGTAGTGTGTTTAATGCAACCGTGTGTCTTGCTAGGTCACTTCAGAGGGAAATTAAAAATCAACCATGCTGATGTGGGACTGGAGTCACATGTTGACCAAGATTGGGTAAGGATGGCTGGTATCCTTCTCTAACAGGACATCGATGAGCCATTTGGGTTTTGCGACAATCCAACAGCTTCAGAGTCACTTTTACTAAAGCCAGCTTTTTATTTCCAGATATTATTTTTCAATCTCAATTCAAATTCTTAAACTACCACGATGGGATTATTAGTCCAGCGATCGTAATTCGGAAGAAACCAGATTATGTTTTTTCAGATGGGTTTAGAGAAGTGACCTTGATGATGTTGGTCCGCTGACTTGCTTGATGAAACTCCACATGTAAACAGCAAATTGCAAAGCAGCTTCAGGCCAATAAAGCTTACAGTAAAATATTGCCATGCATTTGCCATGCAATCACCACTGCCGGTGCGGACCCCTCCACATCCCACAACACCCCTCCATCAACCTCCCCACCCAACACTACCCGAATCCAACACTCCACACTCTTAACCTCCCATCTCCATCTCCACCCCCAACCTTCCCTCCATCACTTTGCCCCAACCGTCCCTCTCCATACCATCCCAACATCCCACCCCCAATTCCCCCCCCCCACAACACCTCTCCATCTCCAACTCTGCACCTGCCCAATACTTCTCCCCCAACCTCCATCTCTCCACCCATCCCCACGCCCATAACGCTCCAAACTCGCCACCCAATAAATCCCCTCCTGACAACACCCCACCCTCAATCTCCCTTCCATACCATGAAATCCTATCCCCAAACTTCTCATCCCCACCCAACACCTCCACATCCCCAACTCCCCACCTCCTCATCCCAAGACCCCACCACTCACAAAGACATCACTCAATCCCGCCAAACATCCCCACCCAAACCTCCATGCCACCACCTACCCTTTAATCCCTCACAAAGAGAAGGTGAAAGCTTACGTTTTTCCTTGAGCCTTCTCCTATACATGTCCTCTATGATGCCACAGGTGAACAGTGTAAGAGAAGATCAGAGTGGGCAAAAAGCAAAGATTAGAAGTAGAAACCACAAATAGAGAAAATTAACCCAGAAGATCCCACGACCAGGTGCTGCTAGTGGAGAGATGGTCAGGTCCTCTCTGAGAGGGTCCCCCTCAGGGAATCCCCAGCATGTGGCCTGCCATTTTCTCCCCTAAGGACACTCCCCAAATGGCCTGCTCCACAATGGCAGCTCCTGGTCCCAGAATCACCCCACAGCACCTTGAAAGGAATTGCTTCACATGTTTTATTACTGTTCCACTCAATAACAGGATCTGCCATTTAAGAATCAACTTTGCCAATTCATTACCAACAGCAGAAGTTTCTAAAACACTTTAAATAATTTTGCACTTATTACCTCAGGTTATGCATTCTTCCCGCAGGTCTCTGTTATATATACTTGTCAACAGATGGGCAAGCAGAATCTGCGGGCTAAGGTATCAGGCGATATGCAGCAGACGTTGGAAAATGGAGTTGAGGTGATTAAACTGAATGGTGGCACAGGTTTGGTAGACTGGAAGGAACAGGAGGAGGCCAAAGTATTGGGATATCAAAGTGAACGAGCATCAATTTTAAGCGAAATTATATGCTGGTGCCAGCAGATGCGTTTGAGAGCCGAATTTAGAAGTAAGTTTTGAGGAGCATCTTAAAGGAGGTGAGAGGGTGTAGAGATCTGGAGAGGTTTAAGGAGGGAATTCCAGAGTTTAGAGCCCAGACACGGCTGTCAATGCTGTGATTAAAATTAGGGCTGCGCATTAGGCCAGAAGTAGGGGGGGGTTGTAGGGCTGGATGAGGCTACATATATATCAGGAGGGAGCGATGCTCCAGAGGCCCATTTTATGTTGCAGAGTATAACTTAATGTATTCTGATTTTTAAAAATATCTTCATGGTTTTGGCAAAATGGTGTCTGAAATTACAGCTCTACCAAAACAGTGCTACTGCATCGATCGCACAAGGCAATGCTGATCGCCATCTGGGAATCATTAGAAGTTAGTGGAGTGGTGCAAAATTTATTAATAAAAAATAGAATGTTGCTCTCAGTGGCTTAAATACCAAGGAGCAGAAGTTATGTCACAGTTACAGCCCTTTTAAAAGTACTGTTCTGGATACCACGCTTCAGGAAGAATACATTGCCCTTGGATGCAGTGCAGGTTTCAGCTGAATGATAGTGGCCTTAAAAGGGTTAAAATTGAGGACGAGTTGCATGGACTAGGTTTGTGTTCCCTTCAGTATGGAAGATTAAGGGATGAATTGGTTGAGGTGTTTTTAAGATGATTTGATAGGGCACAGAGAGAAACAATTTCTTCCAAAGGGGAAATTCGGGCCAAGAGATCACAACCCTACAAGTATAACTAGGCCATTCAGGGGAGATTCAGGAAGCACTTTTTTCACACAAACGGCAGTGGAAATCTGGAACTCTCTCTCCCCCAAGAAGCTTCTGGGGCTGAGGGCCAATTGAAGATTTCAAAACGGAGTTGATAAATTTCTGTTGGGCAAGGGTATTGAGGGTCACAGACCCGAGGTAGGTGGATGGAGTTAAGGTATGGATCGGACATGATCCACTGGAATGCTGGAACAGGATTAAGGGGTTTCCTGGTCTCCTCTTCCCAATGGCTTAGTTTGTTTTAATGTGTTACAATAGCTTAATTCAGTGCCTCCCAAAAGTGGTCACCTGGCTGAACTTCAAAGAGCTGCAGGAAAAACCTGACACACCAGCAGTGAAGGTTAGATTGTAATCATCATAGCTCAATCAAATGACACAATTCCTTTAAGGTTTCATAGGACTGTTACAGATTTCCTGGATAAGCCAAATAAAAGCAAAACACTGTAGATGCTGGGAGAGAGAAACAAGAGTTACCATTTCTGCAGAAGGATCCTTTGGACTCAAAACGTTAACTCTGTTCCTCTCTCTCCAGATTCTGCCAGATCTGCTGCGTTTATCCAGCATTTTCTGTTTTTATTTCAAGTACAAGCCAACCATGCAGATGTACCCAATCCCCTTAAGAGGATAGTATTATGACACTTAAAATAAGAATGACGTTTGCATTTATTTGGGCTTTGCAGCCCCCACCAAACATCCCAAAGTGTTTCATATCCAATGAATATCTTCAAGGTGCAGGGACTGTCGTGATGAAGGTGAACTGATGCATGGCAGAATCGCCCAATCAGTAACTGATGGAAGGCCAGCTTTTTACAGCACTGGTTGGGAGGAATGTTGGTCAAGAGACTTAGGGGGAACCCTCCTGTCCTTCAAACACTTTCATGGCATTTTTAAAAAACTATCTATTTGAACTGGCTGATATAACCTTAGTTATAATAATCGGTCTAAAGTCTGGCTGACCTAAATTATAAATGATGCCACTTGAATCTGTTAATCTGGCAAATTGTAGATTATAATAAAAACTAATTACTGCGGATGCTGGAATCTGAATCAAAAATGGAAACTGCTGGACAATCTTAACAGGTCTGACAGCATCTGTGGAGAGAGAAGGGAGCTAATGTTTTGAGTCTGGATGACTCTTGTCAAAGCTAGAAATTTGATGAGATTTCTAGTGTGCATGTGCTTGTGCATGTGCATGTGCGTGTGCGTGTGCGTGTGCTTGTGCGTGTGTGCGCGCGCATGTGGGAGGGGAAGGTGGTGTTTGGAGCAAAAGAGAAAATGCTGGAAAATCTCAGCAGGTCTGGCAGCATCTGTAGGGACAGAAAAGAACCAACGTTTTGAATCCAATGACTGTCAAAGCTAACAGTCAGAGAATGTGGGGAATAGTTATATCGTGGAGTGAGAATGAAAGACGGGTCATAGCCACAGAAACCCAGGAAAACGGGGTGCTAATAGCCACAGGAACCAAGGGGAAAGAGTGTGAATGGCAATCCCCAGAGAGAACAAAAGGTGTGAGAGGCCAAACAGCAGAGAAAATAACATCAGAGGGTGAACTGTGACAGATGGTGATGTGGGGGGAGGGGAAGGGGGAAGCAAAGGGAAGAGGGGGTTTAAATATATATATTAAGAAAGACAAGAAAGAAAGAAATAGAACAAAGAATAGAAATAGAAATAGTAAGAGACAGTTGAAATGAAATGGGATGAAAACAAATGGGTCTAGGTGGGGTAGAGCTAATCATCTGAAGTTGTTGAATTCGATGTTGAGACCGGAAGGCTGTAGCGTACCTAACTGGAATATGAGATATCGTTCCTCCAGTTTGCATTGAGCTTCACTGGAACATTGCAGAAGGCCAAGGACATACATGTGGGCATGGGAGCAGGGTCTTTTGTTAAAATGGCAAGCAACGGGAAGGTCCGGTCCTGAATGCGCACAGACCAAAGGTGCTCAGCAAAGCAATCGTCCAGTCTACGTTTGGTCTCTCCGATATACAGGGGACCACATTGGGAGCAGCGGATGCAATAGACCAGATTGGAAGAGATGCAAGTGAAATGCTGCTTAATCTGGAATGTGTGTTTTGGGTTTGGAATGTTAAGCATGGAAGAGGTAAAGGGGCAGGTGTTACACCTTCTGCGATTGCATGGGAAGGTGCCACGGGTGATGGGAAGGTGCCATGGTTGATGGGAGAGGTACTGGGTATGATGGAGGAGTGGACTAGATTATCTCAGAGGGAACGGTCTCTGAGGAATGCTGATAGCGGGAGTGAAGGGAAGATGTGTTTGGTTGTGGCATCACGCTGAAGTTGGCGCAAATGGCGGAGGATTATGCTTTGCATACGGAGGGATTAAATGCGAGGACGAGGGGGGACTCTGTCCTTGTTCTGGGAGGGAGCGAGGGTAGTGGCACGGGTAGACCGCACACTGTTGAGGGCCCTGTCAACAACTGTAAGTGGGAAATCACGGTTGAGGAAGAAGGAATACATTTACGAAGCACCATTTTGGGAAGTGGTATCATCGGAACAAATACGATGGAGGCGAAGGAGTTGAGAGAAAGGGATGGAGTCCTTGCAGGGTGTGAAGAGCTGTAGTCCAAATAGTTGTGGGAGTCAGTGGGCTTGTAGTGGATAATAGTAGATAATCTGTTGCCAGAAATGGACACAGAAAGATCAAGGAAGGGAAGGGAAGTGTCTGAGATGAACCAGGTGAAAGTGATGGAGGGTTGGAAACTGGAAGCGAAGTTGATGAATTTTTCTAGGTCCGGACGAGAGCATGAAGCGGCACCAAAATAGTCATCAATGTATCGTTAAAGGAGTTGTGGGAGGGGACCCGGGTCGGCGTGGAACAAGGAATGTTTCACATACCCCATAAAAAGACAAGCGTAGCTAGGACCCATGTGGGTACCCTTTGCTATACCTTTACTTTGGAGAAAATGGGATGAGTTAAAGGAGTTGTTGAGAGATGGAACCAGTTCAGCCAGGCGGAGGAGAGTGGTGGTGGATGGGAATTGTCTGGGCCTCGAGAAAGAAGCGAACAGCTCTCAGGCTACCCTGGCGTGGGATGGAGGTGTAAAGAGATTGCACATCCATGGTCAATGGGATGCGATTATGGCCTGCAAACTGGAAGCTGTCAATATGACGTAGTGCATCAGAGGAATCCCAGATGTAGGTGGGGAGGGAATGGACCAGAGGAGTGAGGATGGAGTGAAGATAAGAGGAAATATGTTCGGTGGGGCGGGAGCATGCTGACACAATGGACCTGCTGGCACAGTGCGTTTTGTGGAATTTGGGATGTAGATAAAAACGGGCTGTCTGGGGTTGGGAGACTATGAAGTTGGAAGCTGTTTTGGGGGGGGGGGGGGGGGGGGGGGGGAGAGAGAGAAGGCATCCAGAGGAAATGAGGTCGCTAACGGTTTTGGAGATAACGGCTTGATGTTCAGTGGTCTGGTCATGGTCCATGGGGAGGTAGGAAGAAGTATCTGCGCGTTGGCGCCAGACGACAACAGCACCCCGTTTGTTGGCAGGTTTGATGACAAAGTCAGGGTTAGACCTGACGGAGTGAAGAGCAGAAAGTTCGGAAGGAGAGAGGTTGGAATGGGTGAGGAGGGCAGAAAAATGAAGACGCCCAATGTCCCGTCGACAGTTCCCAATGAAAAGATCAAGCACAGGTAATTGTCCAGCTTGGGGGGGGGGGGGGGGGGGGGGGGGATCAGTGGAATGGGGGGAGGATTCTTGCCCAAAGAAGTGGGCACAAAGTCGAAGGCGACGAAAGAAGAGTTCAACATCATGTCGAGCCCAGAATTCATTGAGGTGGGGACGTAAGGGTACAAAGCTGAGTCCTTTGCTGAGAACAGCACGCTCAGCCTCAGAGAGAGGAAGGTCGGAGGGTATGGTGAACACACAGCAAGGGCTGGGGTGGGGAGAAATGGGGTATGAGGCATTGGGACTGGTGGAGGGACTAGGATGGGCAGTGGTGATGATACTGGGGGAAATGGGGAAGGTGGGATTGGGACTGGTGGAGGGCCTAGGCTGGGCTATCTGGTGTTTGGAGCAGTGGGCTTGGAAGAGGGCCAGCCATAGGTGGAGATTAACAAAGATATTGTGGACTAAAAGACAAAGGGAATGTAAATGGCGGTGATAGTGGCATAGTCAGAGATCAGAATACGTTACCGGCAGAACAAATAATAATCTTTATTAGTGTCACAAGTAGGCTTACATTAACACGGCAATGAAGTTACTGTGAATATCCCTAGTTGCCATACTCCGACATCTGTTCGGGTACACTGAGGGAGAATTCAGAATGTCCAATTCAACTAACAGCACATCTTTTGGGGCTTGTGGGAGGAAACTGGAGCACCCGGAGGAAGCCCTGGCAGACACGGGGAGAACATGCAGACTCTGCACAGACAGTGACCCAAGCTGGGAATTGAACCCAGATCCCTGGCGCTGTGAAGCAACAGTGCTAACCACAGTGCTACAGTGTCATCCTACAAGGTGAGTAGTGTGTCAAAGGACAACTTGGGACAGGGAGCAGGTGGTCCTATTGGGGTGGGTGGTGGGAGGGGAGACGGCGGTGAAAGAATAAAAACGGATCGAAGAAAGAAATTAAAATAAAGTGTTAGAAATAAAAATGGAGTGAAGGTGGAGGAGAGTCTGAAGTTGTTGAACTCAATGTTAATTCCGGAAGGCTGTAACGTGCGTATCGGAAGATGAGGTGCTGTTCCTCCAGTTTGTGTTGGGCTTCACTGGAACATTGGAGGCTATGTTGTGATCGGAGTGCTCAGGAATGGAACATTTCCTATTTCAGCTGCTTAACCTCACATTTCCCATGGGCAAGACACAGGGCAAAGTTCTCTCCACTGAACTAGACAAGCTGCTTTAGCTCAACTTTGAAATTCATCCCACCGCAACTATTCCTAGCTTTAAATCAGGAGCCACATTTGTCCATCAAATAAACAGTGATTACACGCCAATTGTAGTTAATTGGGTGTGAAGCACTTCAGGACATCCGGAGGTCAGGAAAGACATCTGAAAAGCAGAATTCTGCGGATGCTGGAAATCTGAAATAAAATGCTAGAAAGACTCAGTGAAGCGGCAAATACTCTGTGGGAACAGAAGCAGAACTAACATTTCGGGTTGATGACTTTTCATCAGAAGTGGGAAAGGTTAGAGATGTAATAGGAGTTGATCCAGCGGTGGGGTGGGACAAGAGCAAAAAGGCCGTGATAGGTTGGAAGACAGCGAGAGATTGAATGACAGAAGTCTTCCAGTGCCAAAAGGAATGGTGGTGGTGGGGGAGACAGCAACAAGAGAAAAACTGAAACAAAAGAAAAGGAGACAAAAGGTGGAGCAGAGTCTGAAATTGTTGAACTGAATGTCAAGGCCAGAAGGCTGCATGTAAAGTGCTAATCAAAGGGTGAGGGGCTGCTTCTCAACCTTCCAAACCAGTGACTTTGACCATCGAGAAGGACATTGGCAGCAGATACATGGAAAGTTCCAACCTCCAAGTTCCCCTCAATCCTGACCTGGCAATAAATCATCGTTCCTTCACTCTCACTGGGGGAAAATCCTGGAACTCCCTCCCTAACAGCACCGTAGGTCTTCATATGGACTGCAGAGGTCCAAGGCAGCAGCTCATCATCACTTTCGCAAGGGCAATTAGAAATGGACAGTAAATGCTGGCCTAGCCAGTCACAACCACATCCCATAAACACATTTTTGAAAAGCTTACGTTGATCTCCACTGGAACAGTGGAGCCAAGGACAGAGCTGAACATTTGATTTTGCTTTATTCACCTTGTGAAACTACAGTTTGTGTGTTAAATTCACTGCCCAGAATGGATCGAAGCCTTACATGCGAAATAGGTGGTGTAGGCCATGCGGCCCATCAAGCCTGCTCTGCCATTCAGCAAGATCATGGTTGATCTTCTATCTCTTCCATCTTCCCATACTATCCCACAAAATCCCCAAGTTATTAATAATTCCCCAAAATCTAGCAACCTCTGCCTTCAATATGGCCAACAAGTGTACATGCAAAGCTCTCCGAGGCAGATAATTTCTGACTCTCAACTCGTTGAGACAAATTCTCACTTCATTCAGAAATAGGCATAGAACACTGAATCTCCCCTACAGTGCAGAAGGAGGCCGACCTTCTGAAAGAGCACCCTACCAGCCCACTTCCCCACTCTATCCCTGTAACCCCACCTAACCTATACACCTTTGGACACTATGGGACAATTTAGCATGACCAATCCAGCTAAGCTGCACACCTTTGAACTGAGAGGGGAAACCGGAGCACCCGGTGCATACCCACGCAGGCACGGGGAGAAAGTGCAAACTCCACACAGATAGCCTCCTGAGGCTGGAATTCAACCTGGGCCCTTGGCCCTGAGGCAGCAGTGCTAACCACTGTGCCACCATGCCACCTCCTGGCTGACTCCTTATTCTGAAAACGTGACCCAGGGTAAATTTCTCTGCAAATACCCTGCCAAGCCCGCTGAGCATTTTATACCATTCAGTTAGATCACCACTTGCCCTTCTGAATTCTGGGGAATATCGGCCTTGCCTACTCAATCTTTCCTAATTGAACTTTCCCCCAATCCATAGGAATCAATCATCACTGCACTCTCTCTAAGGAAGGTATATCCTTCCTTTGGTCAGGAGACCAAAACTGTAAACAGTGCTCTAGTTTTCTCCTACAATGGTTAGTGCTCACCTTGCAGCTGGTCTGAAGCGTGAGCCTATAACCTGTTCAAATTTAGTTCGGACCTCAGCCAGGGTTGGATTTGAACCCTGGTTTTGGAAATGAAAGATCTAAATGTGTAACACGTTACCTCTTCCAACACCTCCTCAAGTCATTTGCTGGTACATAGCCTCATTCAAAGTAAGATAATACAAAAACATACAAAAGGATATTTCCAAGCTACAACCGGAGTTCTAAGAACTGCAGCAAAACACACACAGGCAAATGAACAATGAAACATAATGCTCACTTCTGCTAAAGACATCTTTTGTTTCTCGACTTGTCCAATGACCACACCCTTTGACCTTGCAACCCAAATCCTTTTCGTATTTAATCTCTCCTGAACTCCAAATGGTTACAGACTTTCCCTTTTGTTTTTGTCCTGTCCTTCCCCCATCCTTCTGCTTAAAATCCATCACATTTCTAACTTTGCCCAGTGTGTTGAAAGATCAACTACCCAAACTGTTAGTTTTTGTTACTCTCTCCACAGATATTGCCTTCCCTGCTGGGTATACCCAGCATTTTCTGTTTTCGTTTGTTGAAATAGAAGTCAGATCTATTTATACATCCCTGGTTCAACATCGTTCCACATTTTTGTTCCCTTAATCCATCACCCCCCCCCCCCCCCCCCCCCCCCCCCTTCAGTAACTGTGCCAATCATCGATGGCGGCAAAAGATTTGAAAGGTTAAAAATAAAACTAAATGTTTATTTTGGAATTTAAATCCACGAGGATATTACATTTTTGAAAAAAGTCACATTCCTGTCTATTGAGGGAGCACAGTATGGTTCAATCCACCCCACCTTTGTCTGGTTCGTTTGACTCATATTCTTCGTGCAACAAGACCCATGGTTCAACGAGTGTTAAACTGTTACCGTGCACCAAGAGAATTGATGCCGAAGTAAGGTCGACTGCACTGGTAAACCATTTGTTTTCCCAAAAATTGCAGATTCGTCCTGCCTGCGATATTCCTTCACCACTGATTCCCAGGGGTCAGATGAAGAAAAGCATCCATCTTAGACAAGTTACCAAAAGTATTACAGACTCAGGCTAATGGAACTGGGGAGAATTGACCAAATAGACCCAGACGGTTCCCAATAGGATTCCTGCCCTCAGGATTTAGAAGGATGAGATAATGTGGACCCTGGACAATTGCTTCACCTGCCACTCTGGGTTCTAGTGTTCTGAACAAGGTCTGAGCTCGAGGGGTGATAAATTCAAAACAAATCCGTTGAAATAATATTTCAGTGAGTGGGGAGGGGGCAATCTATGGAATGGGAACCCCAAGCGAGATAACGGAAACAGTTAATATAGATCCATTCAAATGCAAACAAAACAGCTTTCCTTCAGAATATTTTGGGACTCAGTCTATGGGTAAATTGACACATCATGCATGGCTAGGGTAGAGTGCTTGGGAGGAGGTGACTTTGGCCGTATGTTTTTTTTTAAAAGCTCTCTCCTCCGCTGGGAGCTTTCCTCACCTCATGTCTGTTGTAGAGATTAATGGCTGTGATTAGTCAATAACTCCATTATCATTGGATCGTGTGGCTACTGGGAGGGACCCTGGTCTTTTCTCACCGAACAACTACCGTTGCTCCTAATGCATTAAAACTGTTCAGAATACACCAAATATGGTGCATCATAGCAAAAGCCTACAATTTAGCAAGACACCATTTTAAATACAATGAATTATACAGCTGAATGCCAGCTTTGTTTGTACGCAAGCCCTGGCTTGGAATGAAAAGTTTCTGAGAGACAAATGACTTCAGGGAGTCATAAAATGTTGCTGCAATTTGGTAGATTGTTGATATCATGGATTTCATGCAGAATATTATTCAGGAGGCTAGGGAGTGTGACTTGCTCAGTTTAGGAATCTGGATAAAGGAACATGGCAAGTTGCCTCTGTACATCAATACTCTCAAATCATTGGCAAAAACATGTTCACCATTTCTGAGAATGCTTAAATGGTTATCAACCACGCTCTTACTCAGAGTCTGATGGTTATAGGTTCAAGCCGTGTTCCAGCATTTGAGCACTGAGTCACATCATCATTATCTCTCTGCTGCCTTACTCTCTTGCAGTCCCAAGAAATACAGGACAAAGGGCACCTTAGAACAGTACAGCACAGAACAGGCCCTTCGGCCCTCGATGTTGTGCCGAGCAATGATCACCCTACTCAAGTCAACGTATCCACACTATACCGGTAACCCAACCCCCCCCCCCCATTAACCTCATTTTTTTAGGACACTAAGGGCAATTTAGCATAGCCAATCCACCTAACCCGCACATCTTTGGACTGTGGGAGGAAACCGGAGCACCTGGAGGAAACCCACGCACACACGGGGAGGATGTGCAGACTCCGCACAGACAGTGACCCAGCCGGGAATCGAACCTGGGACCCTGGAGCTGTGAAGCATTTATGCTAACCACCATGCTACCGTGCTGCCCCAAACCCACCATGCACCTATTAAGGGATTTGGGAGAAGCATTCAAAATAAAGGATAAACCCTTAAAATATGGGACAGTTGGTCACCCAGAGTGTGTCAGTGGTGAAGGAGGTGAATGTTTAAGGTGGTGGATGGGTGCTGATTAAATAGACTGCTTTGTCCTGGATGGTGTGCTGAGCTGTGTGAGTTTTGGTTGGAGCTGGGCACATCCACGTGAGTGGAGGGTATTCCACCACATTGGCTTGTGCCTTGGGAGGCGGTGGACAGGCTTTGGGGAGCCAAGGGGCGAGTTACTCACCACAGAACACTCAACCCCTGATCAGTTCTTGTAGCCACAGTATGTACATGGCTGGTCCAGTTATGATTCTAGTCAGTGGTAATGCCCCATTGTTAATGCAAGTATCTGCCCTCTTAGGTAGATGCAAACAAATCCATGTTACTGGTTTGAAGAACAGGAGAGATCTCCCTGGCATTCTGCTCAATATTCATCACTCAACCAATATGACTAAAACAAATTATCTGGTCATTTACACTGGGTGCAGGTGGGACAACGTGCATGCCAATGGCTGCTGCCTTTTCCTGCGAATGTACTTTATTGGATGTGAAGCACTGTGGGATGTCCTGAAGTCACAAAGGGTGTGATATAAATGCAAGTCTTCACTTTATGGTAAGGCATGAATAAAATGGACCATAGAGATTCAACAAGCCTCATATATAAAAGCTGATCTCAGCCAGCCGAGCAATAACACCAGTGAGGAAACAACCCACCACAATATCCATGGAGGTTCAGAGTGGGAAGAAAAAGTTATGGGGAGAGAGAAGAATGGAACTAATTGGCTGGCACTACTAGCACAGACACAATGGGCCAAATGGACTCAATTCTATGATTCTACAATTCTGCAACTTGAAACCCTGACTTGGTTTCTCTTTTAACGGAGACTGCCTGGCCGGCTGAGTGCTTTTTAACTTCTCATTTTTTACTTAGTACATCTCATGTTTGGTTGATGTGGACATTCCTACCTCTGTCAGAGCCGTCACTCTGTACAGACGCTCTGGAGGAAAGTTGGCTCTGCAGGCGCTCAATTTCAATATCTTTTACGGTCAACTGTTCCTGAAGATCTTCTATTTCAGCCTGAAGATTGAAAGAAAAATCAAAACATTAACAAAATCAAAACATCAAACTGTTTCCCAATCAGCCAATACTTGATGAACTGGTCTTGTGCTTTCATTGGAAAAACCTATTCTCAAGTAGATGGCAGAACTATCTACAAAAGGTTGGGCTAATGTGAAAACTGACCGTGTGGAAGAGAGCACATTAGCTGCAGATCAGAAGTGCTCAAGTTAGGTCAATGTTTGGGTTCAACCAGTCTTCTAAACAAAAAAGATCAGGCCAACCACAAAGGCCAGAAGAGGTCATAATGATAAAAAAATTGGAACAGGACATGTAAATGAGAGACAAGAGGCTGATAAAAAAAAAGAGGGTAAAACAAAAGTGTGTAGTTGAGTAAATGTGAAAGGGGCAAGAAGGGGGTGGCATCAGAGGGGCACTCAGGATGGAGGGAGATGCTAGAAGGGCACACGAGGGGGAGGGAGGCATGAGAAAGATACGCGAGGGTGGAGGGAGTCACGAGAGGGGCACACGGGGAAGTAGGAGGGAGACACCAGAGGGGCACATGGGGAAGAGGGAGGGAGACACCAGAGGGGCGCATTGGGGGGGGGGGGGGGGGGGGGCGAGTTGCAGAAGAACACGCGGGGGTTGGTGGCACCAGAGTGGAAAAGGCTAATGGGAGGGATATGGAGAGGTAGATGGAGAGAGGAGGGGAAGAGGCAGGCCAAGAGGAGACAGGAACTGGAAGCGAGCAACATCGAGTGAATCCATACTCTTTAACCTGCTCCAGTTCACTGCAGTGGACATTTCTGTCCTTGTGCCTATTACCACAAAAACTGGGACACGATGAAAACTGGGACACAGTACAAAAATGTACAGTTCAATCACCTGATCAGTTCAAGCTCTCAATTGCTCATGTTTACATTCCATGTATGCTCTCAAAATTAAAGCTAATCTTTATAGTCAAAAAGCACCAAGGCAAATCCCAAGTGTTGAAGGCCAATTAGAAATAGAAGCCAAGGTTACACCATGCTGATTCATTCGCTAACTTCAGCACCATCCATTACTATCACAGTTGAGTCATCAGATTTTATTTACCCCAAAATGGGAGCATTTACTCATCATTACCTGTGAGCTTGCCTCGTTAAACCTTTCAAATAATTGGGTTATAAGACTCCAGACATTGGCCAGCACTTGCAGGAGGTTCTGACATGGTTACATTACTGAGCCGGGTTTCTAAGCTCAATGCACTGGCAATGACTCCAGACACCATGTGGTACTTATTACCGACAGTTACCCTCTTTCCGACAACCAATGGCTTTAAAGCCCAATCCAAGGATATCAAATCAGTAATTCCCAATTTGCCTCCTCTTTTCCCCTACTTGTTTATTGAAAGAAGCCTGGTTAAAGTCTCTTTTATCCTGGGCAACAGTAGCAATAATAAGCAATTGGCCATTTTGGTGATTGACCTGTGGAGTAGAGGGGCTCGTCAAACGGTGCACTCCTCCCTCCCAGTCTTAACACTATAGAGGAACCTCGCAACAGGAAGAGGCCAGCCTGTTCCACTATTCAACTAGATTGTAGTTGATCTGAATCTGCACACTATCTTTGTGCTTTAGTTTCATAACCCTTAATAACCTCTTTAGAATATTACTTTAGCTGCCTGTCTACCTCTCAATCCATGAATGCTCTGGTTTCAGGCAGTCAGAAGTACAATTAAGCAAAACTGATTTTGTAACACACTAATTATTAAGATTTTTTTTAAAAATTGTAACGTGTTAGCTTTGCCTTACTGGTTGGCACTCGTAACGTTTAATCATAAGATTGTGTGTTATTAAAGTCCCACTCTGGAGACTTCAGCACAATATTTTTCATCTCTTCATCTGGGTGAGCGGTGTGCTCTGCAGTGGGAGAGGTGCACAGCCCTGTATTTAGCTGAGAAGGTATAGGGCCAGCTGGGGTGTAGGTTTTGGGGTGTGCTGGGGTTGATGTTTGTATGTCAGAGGGTGCTGGGCAAGGCCAGGTCCGATGCTGTGGTTAGTACTCTGTTGCCCCTGGAGCTTGGGATGTCCCTTCTCAAAAGACACTTATTAGGGACATCCTGAGAAGACTCTTCTGTGCACAGGGGTTGGTTGGGGACTTCTTATTTGGTGGAGTAGTTTTTTTTCTCTTTTTTATCAATGATGGCAAGCGTGCACCAGGGAATCAGGACCCGCAGTTCAGTCCTGTCCTGCTGTCATCCTGTGATCCATTCCTGCTAGTTCTCCATCCATTTTCAATCATAGAATTTACAGTGCAGAAGGAATCGAGTCTGCACCAGCCCTTACAAAGATCGCCCTACTTGAGCCCACGTATCTACCCTATCCCTGTAATCCAGCAACACCCACTTAACTTTTTTTTGTTTTTTTTTAAGGACACTAAGAGCAATTTAGCATGGCCAATCCACCTAACCCGCACATCTTTGGACTGTGGGAGGAAACCGGAGCTCCCGGAGGAAACCCACGCAGACACGGGGAGAACGTGCAAACTCCGCCTCTGGCGCTGCTGGAGTTCAGGGTGATAGATATTGGTGTGTGCTCGAACATGGTGGGACAAATTTACCCAGATCTCTCTTTTACTACGAGCAGTCGTGGTGTCGGAAGATGTGCACCATTTGGCCACTTTTTCATGGCTTTATCCTGTTTCTCCCTTTTACTCTGGCGGGGCTTTTGGAGGTATCCAGTGATTGTATTGACCCAGTTGTACTCCTGTTCCCCTCTGCATTCACGTATGTTGAGCCTTTGCTTTTTCTTGCGATGTTGCACCATTCCTGTAGTTTTGTTGCGCTGTTTGTTAAAACTTAAATCCTAAACAAATAAAACTTTTCAAAAGAGATGATCGCATTGCTGCTTGTGGGATCTTGCTGTGTACAAATTCTTACATCACAACAATGACACATTTCAAAAATATTTCATTGACTGAAAGAACCCGAGGTCATGGCGGGTGCTAGATATATAGAGGTTATTCCTAAACTGGTAATTTTCTAATTGCCGGCAGTTTAACAGACTCCAAATGTGGCTACTCTGATCATAGCACGTCCTTTTTGGTGCAATTAATCCCTTGCCATTTGGGCATCGTCGTTGTCATAGCAACTCAAGTACCAATGAGCCTAGAACTGGAAAGTAAGATTAGCCCAGATATCTCTTTTTCCACTGGCACAGACATGACGGACCAAATATACACCTTGTCTTTATGTTCCAGGGAGATGGGTTGTCCAACTAAAAAAAAGGTGTTAACTGCACTTAGGGCTGCAAACCCCCAAGACCAATCTCCAATGCAAAAGTATCTTTTGCTGTCCAGTGTTACTATGCAAGAAGAAATCTACAAGATACATTCTCCACCAGAGAATGTCCATTACAGCACGCTGATGAGAACAAGCCATCTCACAGTTCAGAGCTTAAAGCGGGCATTAATTACAAGCTGGATAAGAGAAGGAACCAATATATATTTCTTATATTTTGGGGTACATAGGGTATTAAAGGGCTTGGGGATAAAATAGGACGGTGGAATTGAGGTTGATGATCAGGCATGGATTTATTTATTGGCAGAACAGGCTCAAAGGGCCAAATCATCTGATCCAGTTCCTGTTTCGCATATGGCAATAGCCTACTTTCCTCCATATACGCAAAGCTTGCCAAACATAGAGCAATGTGAGCACATTTAATTGGGTCAGTTCTGAAGTGTGCGAAATTGTAACAGCTCCAAATCAACTGGATGCTGAAGAGTTCAACCGCAAACAGCTTCAAGCTCTTTGCTGAGCTGATGATCCACTTTTCTGGCAGTAAGTTACTGCATCGTTTATGATAGCATTATTCCTGTAATATTAGAGCAAGGCACTTGATATGCCTTGTGGGAATATGGAATGCAGTCACACGCTTGATTCTGTTGCTGTTCAACAGCTGAGAAAGCAATAATTAAATTCCAACACTGTCTCCTCTATTAATCGCTGTGTTGTAACTAGCAACTTAATGTCACAAACAGCATCTGTGTCAGGTTTGAAACAAAATCTTACAAACGTCCTGTTGGCTGAGAATATTATCAGGAGCCCTCCAGTGGCCTCTGAACCGAGCTGCTGACCTGTTTGGGTCCCTTTAAGGTGACTGTTAGCCATGGCTCAGCATTCTTACCTCAGAATAAGAAGGTTAAGAGATTTGAGCAAACCACTCAGAATGGCACTTCCAATGCAGTGCCAGGGGAATGCTGTACTGTCAGCAGTGCAGCCTTTCAAGCAGGATCCAGTTTATCTGAAGCTCCCCCTGCCCTCTCAGGTAGACGCACATTTTGAAGAATAGTGTTCTCCCCGATGTCCTCAACCAAGGTGTATTCGTCAATCAATATCTCAAAAATATATTTAGAATCATAGAATAGAATCCCTAAAGTGTAGGAGACTTATTCAGCCCATCGGGTCTGCCCAACCCTCCGAAAGAGCACTCTACCTAGGCCCACGCTCTATCCCTGTAACCCCAGTTCACCTTTGGAAACTACAGGACAATTTAGCATGGCCAATCCACCTAACCTTCACATCTTTGGACTGTGGGAGAAAACCAGAGCACCCGGAGGAAACCCACGCAGACATGGTGAGAATGTGCAACCTCCACACAGTTACCCAAGGTCGGAATTGAACCTGGGTCCTTTAGTCTGTGAGGCAGCAGTGCTAATCTCTGTGCCACCATTCCGCCTATGATATAGTCATTACTTCATTGCTGTGCTCAACCTGATGCTGCATCTCTTACATTACAGTGACTCCACTTAAGAAAAGATGATTAATTGGCTGTAAAGGGTTTTGGGATGTCTTGGGTCGTGCAAGGAAAATACAAGTTATTTTTCTCACAACACCAACATCAGAGATGCTGTTTAAAGTTACTTGAATGAAAATCGCTTATTGTCACGAGTCGGCTTCAATGAAGTTACTGTGAAAAGCCCCTAGTCGCCACATTCCGGCATCTGTTCGGGGAGGCTGGTACAGGAATTGAACCGTGCTGCTGGCCTGCCTTGGTCTGCTTTAAAAGCCAGCGATTTAGCCCAGTGTGCTAAACCAGCCCATAAACCACCCTTTAACATTTCACAGTGAATAAACAATTCTAGTGAGATGAGCAGTTTTAGTTAGTCCTAGAGCTCAGCACTAGCAGTCAAACATGGCTCGCCTCCCCTGTTTGGTATTGAGCAACACACTGCTGGGGAAGTAACAAAGAGACCGAGTGAGGGGCCCGTAAGATGGTCTCTATCATACTGCCTCGACTCCAATACTTCATCAGAAAGAGACGTCCTGAGGGAAGGCGGCTGGAGTTTCCTTTTAAAGCCTTTGAGAATCATAAAACAAAGCGGTGGGTGTTTTCGTACAATATTTCAGGAAGGAACACCAAACTGAAGTGGCTTCTCGGAATTCACAGGTCGAAAGGTGGATGAGTATCCAACAAAACGGGCGAGGGGGAAATGGGGTTGCAGCCAGTCGTTGTAAAATCCCACTGATATTGACCAGGCTATTCTAATTTCCTCCTCACCAAAAAATGTTCTTCACAAAACAAACACAGTAAAACAATGCAAAAATAAATCTGCCTTATTTTTTCCCTCATAAACATACCTCTATAAACACTAGTTCACAACACCAAGAAGAAAATAAAGTTAATAATCCGTTAGCTGGTGGCACAACATTCGAAGGCCAAAAGCCACTTAAATGCGTCATACTTCCTGCTCATGTTTATGATCCCAGAATCATTAGCATTACATATTCACAAATCATTATTTACATATGGTTACAGTTTTCTTCAAAGGAGCTCTGTCTGCAACTTGCCGCAAGCAGGCTCTACATAAAAATGTCAATTTTTTTTCCAAATTCAGAAACCTCACGTGAACCTTATTCGTTCAACTTAAAGGACTCAATACAAAATCATCACGAGGAACGTGTTCTTAGCCTGACTTTCAGACAATTATGGCCTCGCCTCTCCCTGTAGCTGTAACCTACTTCCATTCAACAGTCCTCAAGATCTGTGCTTCTCCCTTCTTTGGTCACTGCTCCACAACAGGCAACCTAGTCTTCACCTACTTGGCCCCCAGCTCTGGAATTCTCTCCTTCAACCTCCACCTCTTTATCCAGTTCTCCTAATTTTAGTGGGTCCTTAAAACCAACTTCTTTAACCAAGTTTTTGGTCACATGTCCTATATGCATCTCCTAATGTGGCTGGGTGTCAAATGATGCCAGACAATGCTCCTGCAAAGCACATAGAGATGCATTAGTATGTTTGAGGAGCTATGTTGCAAGTTTTTCTAGTTTTGAATGCCAACTTATTAACTAATCTAGTGATTTAACACAACTCCATTTTTTGTACAGAAGTAACCAATGACTCTTTGCCAATTTGAACAAGAGACTCAGAAATCAGTTTATGAAGAGATGAGAATTCTGGATCACCATAATAAGAATTCTCAGATGATGAAATCTCCCCAGGGAGCTAGTGTTGCATTTTCAGTATTGTACTGTATCTCTAAACTCTATTTCTTTGGTGGCTTCTTTGCAACCTCCATTGAACTCCAACCAGACCTGGATTTAATACCACTCTCATTTCATATTCCTCACTGAAATCCTGCAGGGATTTTTTTTCTGTCCCAACAAGTTGGGATTTTCAAATCCTCATTGTTCCACAGCTTCATCTCAACCCATTCCTGCCAGCCACTCCAGTATTATTTTTCATCTTCCATCCTCTTAAATTTGACCTTTTACATACTGACTGCCTTTTCTTTGTCCCAGAACATTTAGTTTTCTCCACTCACCTCTTTTTTAAAAAAAGTTTTAGAGTACCCAATGTATTTTTTTCCAATTCAGCAGCAATTTAACGTGGCCAATCCACCTAGCCTGCACATTTTTGGGTTGCGGGGGCAAAACCCACGCAAACATTCTGCTCATTTCTTGAACATCCTCCCTAAATTGCTGCCCACCCTCATTTCTTTCTCCATCTTTACAAACCATCCCGGGCGGCACGGTGACACAGTGGTTAGCACTGCTGCCTACGGTGCCGAGGACCCGGGTTTGACCCTGGCTCTGGGTCACTTTCCATGTGGAGTTTGCAGATTCTCCGTGTATGCATGGGTTTCCCTTCACAACCCAAAGATGTGCAAGGTAGGTGGCCACGCTAAATTGCCCCTTAATTGGAAAAGAAAATGATTCGGTACTCTAAATTTTTAAACAAATCTTTACAAACCATCCCAAAATCTACCTTCTTAACCAAGTTTTCAATCATGTGCCCTATCTCTCTCACTTTGGGCCATGTTTTCCAGCAGCGCAGGTGGCTCGTCATTGGCTGCCACCAATGTCTATGGCGTTTGGCATGGGTTGCCCATCCCGCCACTGGTGAACCCACTGCGGGGGTGGGTTCACCTTTGACGGGACCACAAGATCCTGCCGGTGGAAAATCCCACCCATGGAAGGCTCCTTAATCCACCTTGCCTCACCTTCTCATTAGCCAACTCATTTCAGGCGCAAGTTATTGTTTTATAAGTGAATTGGGCCAACTTTTCTTTGATTGCAGCTCTTCCTAGAATATGTACCTACACCATCGCTTTCCTCATCCACTGAAACATCCTTTGATTCAAGTTACCGGGAAGCCCAGCTGTAATGTACAACCTCCAACACCTGAGCAGTTTGGAGTGGATCATCTGAACTTTATTGAACCCATCTGATTTGCAGACCATTGGAAGCCGCTCTGAACACTGGCCTGAAGGAAAGACATCAGAGCCTTGGTGAGGGAACAGAGGAGATTTACAGGAATGTGGGAACAAAGAACAATACAGAACAGGGCAGGCCCTTCAGCCCTCCAAGCCTGCCTAATGATGCCTGTCTAAACTAAAAGCGTCTGTACTTCTGGGATCCATATCCCTCTATACCCATCCTATTTAGGCATTTATCAAGATGTCTCTTAAACATCACTTCCACCATCTCTCTCAGCAGCATGTTCCAAGCATTCACCACCCTCAGTGTAAAAATCTTGCCTCACACATCTCCTCTAAACTTTGCCCCTTGCACCGTAAACCAATGTCCTCTAGTAACTGACTTTTCCACCCTGGGAATAAATGTCTGACTATCCACTCTGTCCATAATTTTGTAAACCTCTATTAGGTCTCCCATCAACCACTTTCGTTCCAGTGAAAATAATTTGCGTTTATCCAACCTCTCCTCAAAGCTAATACCTTCCAGACCAGGCAATATCCTGGTAAACCTCTCCTGTACCCTCTCCAAAGCATCTTTATCTTCCTGGTAGTGTGGTGACCAGAATTGTATGTAATATTCGAAATATGGCCTAACTAAGCTTCTGTACAGCTGCAGCATGACTTGCCAATTTTTATACTCAATGTCCAGGTCGATGAAGGCAACATGCCATATGCCTTCTTGACTACCTTATCCACCTGCATTGCCACCATCAGTGATCTGTGGACCTCTCCGAACAGATCGCTCTGCCTGTCAATACTCTTAAGGGTTCTGCCATTTACTGTGTAATTCCCACCTGTATTAGACCTTCCAAAATGCATTACCGCACATTAATAGACTGAATACAAACAATTCTTCCTCTTGTATGGAAAAGCATAACGAGAGGCCATCAATATAAAACAGTCACCATGAAATTCCAGAGGAAATTCAGGTAAAATTTCTTAATGCAAAATGGTGAGATTCTAGTTACAAGCAGCAACTGGAGCAGCTCGGACTGTTTTGAAGATTAAGTGGAGACAATGTGTTCAAAAATCACAAAGGGCTTTGATGAAGATCGGGGGAAACTATCTCCATTCACAGAAGGGCCATAAAGATAGGGTGCATATTTCAGATCATGGAATCAGAGAGTAGTTACAGCACAGAAGATGACCTGTGTCCATGCTGACTCTCCGCAAATGTAATTCAGCTAGTTTTATTCCCTAACCTTTCCTCGTAGCCCAGTTGATATTTCCCCTTCAGGTAATTTACCCTTTGGAAGCGGTGACCAAATCTGCCTCCACCCACACTCTTAGGTCCGAACCACTCACAACATTAAAAAAAAAGCTTTCCCTTGGTTCTTTTATAATTTGGATCTGACCCTTTAGGATTTAAGATAATTGGAAAGAAAAAAGATTCAGAGGTATTGAGGAGAAAAAAAAAGTACTCAATGGGTTGTTGTGATCCGGAATGTGCTGCCTGAAAAGGTGGTGGAAGTAGATTAAATAACTTTTAAAAAGGGAATTGGATAAATGGTTGAAATTATACATTTTTTGAATCACAGGGCTTTGGCGTACGAACAGGGCTGAGGGAGTAATTGGATAAATCTTTCAGAGAACCCAGCAGAGGCAATAATAGACAAAATGACCTCCTTCTGTCACAGAAGATTCCACAAATAAAAGCAAAATCAGGCAGGTTCCACAGCAAGTTGGAAATTATCTTGCACATCTCATCAGTTTGTTTATGGCCGAGCGCGTACATCGCCAAGTCTGTTAAAGTATCGAACGGCTAACACATAGCAATGCTGTTAGCTAGTATTGTCGAATGACGAACAGGCCCACCACAAAAAGGAGACAATGCAGACAACCTTTATTATAATTAGCATGGAATGCAAATAGGCAGACGACAGCAGAGATATCAAACAGAACACAAATAACTCACCCCCACCCCCCGAAGCTTCACTATTTGTATCGGCACAGTTGTGTGTCTAAGTGTGGCACGCTGACTGGTCAAAGAAATGGAGTTAGTGAGAAATAGACAGGTAGCAGGATAGAAAGCCAGAATAACAAGAGTGCAGCTTGCAAAATGGTGTGGTCAATGTTGCCTATTCATCCAGCCAGCCGGATGCCAGTACTATTGACATAAGCCAAACAATACTTTAGTGAGATTCCCAACCTTGGAAACAGCAACCCAACCAGATAAGACGAGCAGCAGGGGAAGAACAGACAGAGACTTATGAACTAATCACAACTACAGACTGATTGAAGCATTTGATTGTGTTCCTCATATCCTGTTAAATGGATCATCACCAACATACTTTAACATTGAAAGTTGAACCTTTGGAGATCAAAAAGGAAAAGAAATGTGGTGCTATGAGGGAAGACTTGTGAAGGTTAATTGCATAGTGCTTTCAAAGAGCTGGCAGAGGCACGATAGGTTGTATGGCCTCCTATTTGGGTGCGGCAAAATACTCACCACATGGCTGCAGCAGTGATGACAATTAAAAAGCTCTATACCGTCCGGGATGAACCATTTCCCTCCATCAGCATCCGTGTCAGATCTCAATATCAACATGCACTGCATGACCTCACAGTTCCCTATCCCTATCTCTGCAATCCTTTGGAGATGGCTAAGCTCCTTCAATTCTAGCCTTTTGCTCATCCACGACTTTAATCACTCCACCCTTACCATCTGTGATTTCAGCTGCTTGGGCATTTAGCTCTGGAACTTCCTTTCTAAATCGTGATCTCTCTCTCTCTCTCTCTCTCTCTCTCTCTTCCCCCCATCTCTCTTCACCTACTCTTCCCCTCCCCCCCACTACGACACTCCATAAAATCCACCTCTTTGCCTAAGCTTTTGGTTATCTGATCTAATATTTTCCGACGTGGCTCGTGCCAAATTCATTTGATAATGTGCTTTAGAAGCACATCGAGATGGTTGATCACATCAAGGGTGTTAAGTAAATATCAACAGGATACACGACAACTCATCATGGTTCAAATGCATGCTTCTCTTCTACAAACACTGTCAGAAATGAAAACTAAAACAATGGCATGAGAACGCCATCCTTTCCCTTACAGTCAGACACCATCCCGATTTGGATGTACACCACCATTCCTTCATTGGCATGGGATGAATACACTACCATAAAAAAGTTATTGCACAGGAAAAGGTCATTCGGCCCATCAGGTCTGCGATGACTGAAAAATTTAAAAACTAGCTGACCACTCTAATACCATCTACCATACTTGCCCCATTGCCTTGCAAGTTGCCACACTTCAGGTACCTTTTTCAATGAGTTGAGGGTTCCTCCCAGCACCACCAAACCGGCTAGTGAATTCAAAATGCCTACTGAGTGAAGAAGCTTTTCCTCATGTCCGTTCTAATCCTCGACCAATCACCTTAAATCTGTCACTTCTGGTAATTGACCCCTCCACTAGAGGCTATCCAGGCCTCTCAATCTTCTACAGCTCAATCAGGTCCCCCCTCAGCCTCCACAGTTCTAAGGACAACAAACCCAGCCTAGCCCATCTTTTCTCATAAGCTATAATTTTCCATATGATAAAATAGCTTCAGAGGGGCTGCAAGAACAAGCAGAAAAGTTTTGCCAGGATGATACCTGAACTAAGAGGTTATACTTTTCAGGAAAGGCTGAACAGGTTGGGACTCTTGCCTCCAGAAAAGCAAAGAAATGATGGGTGAGCTGATAGAAAAAAGTCTTGACAATTCTGAAAGGGTTTAATTAAAGTATACGTAAAAATATCTCCTTGTGGGAGGAGACTAGAACTAGGGGGCCATACACATTCAATGCTCATTCATAAATCCAAAAGGGAATTCCGAAGAATATTCTTTACCCAGAGGGGGTGAGGAGAATGTTGAACACTTGGTACCACATTTAAGGGCATGTCAATGTTGGCTTTGAATAGTTGGGCAGAATGGCCGGTTTCTGTGCTGTGCATTCTACGAGAAGGCCAGCAGCATTTTTTGAAGAATCGGCAATAGACGTGACCTTACCAGATCTCGGCCCCATACTTCAAGAACAAGTTAAAAAGCATGCCATAGATTTAGGGAACAAACACTATTGATGTAAATGAAATGGGCAAATCAGACACTGAGCAGCACAGAACATTCATCAAATCCGACCAGGGGAAAAGAGTGGCAAATGACAAACATTTAATTTTTTTTACCTTTGTGGCATGCAGCTTCTGCTCATACTGAATCTTTTCATCCTCCAGCTCATCTACTTTGGATTTCAGGCTCCGTAATTCCTGAAGCAAGTTCTGGAATGTCAACAAAATGCGAATGATGTTAACAACAACAAAAATAAACCTGTTGAATCATTTAAATGATTTCGGACATAAATCTGGCATTGAGCTATTAAAGGACTTGCCTATAGGCTGGAATAAAAAAAGTGAACATTAGCTATATTCGGCCGGAAAGCAAATCCCACACTAATCTAAGAAAGTGGTACGTAAGTACTTGGACAATTGGATGTGGAGAACAAATGTGAACATTGTCAGGGAGGCCTGGCCAACCACACCCACATGTTCTGGTCTTGCCCCAGGCTTGCCGGGTACTGGACGTCCTTCTTTGCGACCATGTCCAAGGTTGTGGGACTGAGGGTGGTGCGTGCCCCCTAGTGGTGGTCTTCAGGATCTCACAGGAGCCAGAATTCTATATGGCAAGGGGGGCTGACTCTCTTGACTTTGTCTCCCAGGTTGCCCGCTGGAGATTCCTGCTCGGTTGGTGATCGGCCACACCACCCAAGGCTGCAGCCTGATGTCTGTCCTGGCACAATTTCTCAGGCTGGTGAAGATAACGTTTGCTATCCATGGGTCGGAAGAAATTCACAGGACGTTCAGCAACTTCTTTCAAGATCTGTTCGTGGCTAGCAACCAATAAAGTAGGGAGGGGGAAGGAGGGGGGGGGGGGGTGGGGGTGGTGGGGGGAAGGACAAGGGACAAGTCATGGGACAAAGGAGGGGGAATAAATGAATGTACCCAAGACGAATCCGGGACAGGCAGGAGCAAAGACGACTGCAGAATACAGGTTGATGGCAAATTACTACCTGAACCACAATGTACATAAATTACCGTAAATGTGCGTTTTGGTCATATCTGGCCCTGTAAAGTTGGCCATGAAATTTGAAAAATCCAAATAAAAAATATATTTAAAAGAGATACAATTGGATAACGGAATCAGATGTATATTTAGAACATAGAACAGTACAGCACAGAACAGGCCCTTCGGCCCTCAATGTTGTGCCGAGCCATGATCACCCTACTCAAACCCACGTATCCACCCTATACCCATAACCCAACAACCCCCCCCCCCCCCCCCCCCCCCTTAACCTTACTTTTTATTAGGACACTACGGGCAATTTAGCATGGCCAATCCACCTAACCCGCACATCTTTATATGGGCCTTTCACTTAATCAGGACCTCCCAAGGTGAATGAAGTGCCATCACTGTTGTAACGTACCGAAAGGAGCATCCAATCTCCACACAGCAAACTGCCACAAACAACAATGAGAAATATGGTTTTACTGATGTTGATTGATTAATATAGGCCAGACACACTCCTGATTTAATTTTCCCGTTGGTTTTGGCACTCCTCCCATACTGCATTTGGGCGAGGGACCTCAGTTACAAGAACAGGTTGGGAAAGTTCTCCTTGGCTAAATGTGACTGAGAGTTTTTCAAGATGTTGCAAGGTTTTGGTAAAGTGCAGAGCGAAAAATGATTCCTTCTGGTGGGTTGACCAATAACCAGAAGCATATAGAGACATGGGCAACCAATCTAGTGGGGAGATGAGGAGAATTGTTTTCACTCAGTTGTTGGGATATGAAATAGGTGGTGGAAGCGGATTCCATAAATAATTGTTAAAGGGAGTTGTACGGGTACTTGAGAATAAAGAACTTAAAGAGTTATGCACAAAGAGAGGAGTTAGGGTCGAAGCACTCTCTTTCAAAGAGCCAGCATAGGCATCGGCAACATGCTTAGGCTTCTATGAATATCTAGTCGATCTGAGAGAGGGACACATGGGACGAAAAAGGATTGTGCAGTTCATCATTCTGCACCAGCAAAGAGCAGTGGGGTAAAGTATGGGGCGGTTTGGTAGCACAGTGCTTTTTAGCACTGTTGCTTCACAGCACCGGGCTCCCAGGTTCAATTCCTGGCTTGGGACACTTGTCTGTGTGGAGTCTGCACACTCTCCCCATGTCTGCGTGGGTTTCCTCCGGGTGCTCCAGTTTACTCCCACAAGTCCTGAACGACATGATGTTAGTTCATTTGGACATTCTGAATTCTCCCTCTGTGTACCCGAACAGGCACCGGAGTGTGGCGACTGGCCTATTTTCACAGTAACTTCATTGCAGTGTTCATGTAAGTTTACTTTAATGAAGAGAAACTTAACAATAAGTCTTAAAGAGGCACAAAAGACTGGAGATATGACTTTGGGTCCCGTTCCATCTTGAATATTAGAAGTAAACAGAGCGTGTTCAGTTCTGAATTGAATATGTACGAATAGATGCAAAAGCAGAAAATGTTAAAAATATAAATGGGTTCCACCCTCTGCATAGAGAAGTTAAACTATTATTGGTGCATCCTTCCTTCATCAAACTTTGGCTAATTTTACCCTGAGGACTTAAATCAGTGAAGATTCACGACGCCACACAAACTCAAAATTGATTTTCAGAACAACAATTATTAAAAAATATTCGCTCACAGGTTATGGAGTCAATGGCAAGGTGAATCCTTATTTGGGCTTGGGAAGGCAAGCAATTTTCTTGAACAAAATGGACTGGCTTTCTCAGCCATTTAAAAGGGCAGTTAAGAAACACATTGCTCTGGGTACTTAACCATAGCCAAGGATGGTATATTTTCTTCTCTAAAAGTGACAATAGTGAACCAGATAGGCCTTTACAACAATCAGGTAGTTTAATGGCAACCATTACTGACAACAGCCTTTCTAACAGGTTTATTTAATTAAGTCTTTACTGGAGTGGTGGAGTTTGAACTAATCTCCTCCATTAGTCCAGGTCTCTGGATTACTATCCAAGTAACATAATTACAATGCTACCGTTCCTGCTTTTTCCATAGATTTCTCTGGTTGGGTGGGGCAGGGGTACGGGAAGGGGTGATGATTTCCCTGGAATGCATAAACAGCAAGTCACAACAAAATTTCTTCCCAACCACAGCTTACGCCAAAAGCTCCCAAAGGTCTTAGCAACATGGAATGGAACATAAAACACTGTTGTAAAGCAAGAGGAAATTAAAGTAAACAAGGCAGGCACCAAACCAAGGCCATAATCTTTTTTAATTATGCTAATTAATACTTGGAAACCATCTTTCCGTCATTGGTGTGTATAAAGAACAGCATGTCGAAAATCTTGCAATTATGGATGTTTTTTCTAATTTTAATGCGACTCATGCTGATGCGAGAAGATGCTGAAAAAACATTTTTGCAACAGAGAGCGAATGTGGCGCAGAAAGAGGGAAGAGCATGTGACACACAGCGATGCACTCCCACAGGTATAGGAATAGAATCCTAGCTAGATGAAATGGTTAGAATACTGACCGTAGAGAATCTAGAGAGGTATGGGACCTACCTGTTTAAAATGTTCTTGATTTGATAGATCTAGCAGGTTACATCCAATTCTTAACATACTAATTATCTCCAGGAGAATTAAAATTACTAACTTTGTTATTTTGGAGACTGGTTAAATTTCAGTTATCTTTTGCATTTTACAGTTTCTAAACCAAACACTTCCCTCCCCCACATTTGTATTGGAACAGGAAAAAAATTGAAGCCAACCCCTCTTTCCCCCCACTTCATCTTCACTCCCCCCCCCACCCCCACACACACAGACACACACACACAGACACACACACTTTGCTTCTTGCCTCTGGGAGGTTATAAAACACAACATGTGGCATAAATCAGCTTGGATAGCACATCGATGACTATCCATAACCAATCTAAGCTTCCAAGAGGGGCACATTGAATCAATTAGAGCAATTCTGAAACCCAGCACTCTCCCTCCATTTTTTTTTAAAGCTGGTTCTAAGCTTTAAAAGTCAAGGACGAAATGATGTATGTACTCTTAATAAAATTTACACGGAAATTGGAGGCACCGGTTGGGGTAATCTTTTGTGTGTGTGTTTAAGGCTTGAAATCATGTCCAAAATGTATTTGAAACTACACAGGGTTGGATTACAGATTAAGTTTCTATGAAGATTAATTTGCATTAACACTGGTGTAAACTCGTAGACGTAATAACACAAACAGGCAGCACAACAGTTTTTTTTCTTTCCATTAAAACTACTCTATGATGTGTTTAAGCGCAGTAAGCTGTTTTATTAATACAACTGAAAATAGATTTATCAGCAAATAAAGTACTAATGGGTAACCAGGTCCGATCTGAGATTATCCCAATTTAGAATCACTGAAAATAAGTTTTAAAATAAATAATATTGAACAATTTCATGGTTGGTTTCATCGGAAATTTAAAAGTGTGAAAAAATATTTAAGTCTACTCTGCTTGCCTGTGGGGGTCTTGTGGCGGAATGGGTAGTGTCCCTGTCTCTGGGCCAGAAGTTCCACGATCGAGTCCCAGCCCAAGGCTTGATGGCCAAGGAAGGCGCATTCATGATGTGGTTAAACAGTAGAGTAGACCTGTAAAACCTTCCAATGCAAGCCAATGGCAAGCAGCCACAGCCAGGGAGAGTCCTGGTCAGCTGTGTGATGGAAGGAACGATGGCAGCTCTATCATCACTATCCGTAGCTCTAGATTACAACACATGCACGTCAAAGTGCCTGTTGCCACAGGAACCCGGACTATGAGCGAACTAGAATGCACCACCACCACTCTTCCCCGTGAGAAAATGAAAGCAATTTGAAGACGCTTCTCCAACCAGTTGTAGTCAGCAAAAATCTCACAATCTCAACACAGGGGGTGTGGCCAGTTGTGTGGTTGCGGCCGAAACTGGGCCAACCAAATTTTGAGCCAGTGGAAAGAATTGTGGGAAACATCAGCAGCAGTGGTTTTGGGATGCAAATAGTGGACGCCTCAAATTTCTCAACCTTTTGGATTAGATTTGCCGACTCTGCACGAACTGTGTTGCCACTGGTGCAAGCACAACTTCAGAGTAAATCACCAAAAATTCAGGCAGAACATGCTGGCCTCTGCGACAAAGTCTGCAACTAGCATCTTGAAGCTTTAATGTGCCCTGGTCAGGAAGCATCTTTAACACTAGGTTGAATTCAAGTTACTGAAGCACGAGGAAACATTTGCAAATACTGGAAGCGGTGTCGAGAAGGGTGACGAGGCTGATTTTTCATGACTGATATCAATCTATTTTTGTTCTGCAAGGGCATCAGGAAATAACAACTTACATTTAAATGGCGTCCTCAGCATAGGAAAAGCATTTCACAATGTTATCAGGCTAAAATTGTCACATGGGTCGAAAGAGGATCTATGGGTAACTTTGATGACAGAGATAAGGAGGTCTTAAAGGAGGGGAAAGGAGACGGTAAAGGAGGAGAAGGTTCGGGAGGTCATTACAAACCTTAGGAACACCAACGTAGGAGTTAAGGAGGTTGGCATGCCACATCCAGAATTGGAGTGTTGAGAGCTGGGAGGGCTGTGGAGCCAGAAGAGGTTAGAGGTATAGAAGGGTGAGAATTTTAAATCTGAGGCCTTGGTGGGCTGGGAGGCAATGTAGGTCAGCGAGCATAGCAGCGATGGCTGAACAGGACTTGGTGCGAGTTAGGAAACAGCCAGAGATTTGGAGGGGCTCAAAATTACAGAGCATACTTTGTGGCCCAGCCAGGAGTGTGTTGGAATCGTCAACTCTAGAGATAACAAGTTATGAGGGGTTCAGCAGCAGGCAAGCTGAGGCCGCGTGGAGTCGAGCAATATCATGGAGGTGGAGATATGTGGTCTTAGTGATGGCATGAACATGTGGTCTGAAGCTCATTGTAAGGTCAAGATTGTGAACAGTCTGGTTCAGGCTCAAACAGTTGCCAGAGAGAAAGATGGTGTTCGGAGTTAAGGAGCAGTGTTTCGAGGAGGGACCGAAAACAATGGCTCGGGCCTTGCCAATGTCTAATTTGTGTAGATTTCTGCTCATTTAGTACTGGATGTTGGATTAGCAGTCTGACCATTTAGTGAGTCAGGGAGTTAAGAGGTGCTGGCGAGGTAGAGCTGAGCGTTACAAGCGCACATGTGGAAACTACCGATTTGCTTTTGGATAACGCTGCCTCATTCTGTATTCCATCATCTATTGATTCTCGGCAATGGTAGGAGCCATTTTGAACATATGACTGGGTAACCAGCTATCAGACATTACATGCAATTTGACCCATTGAACCTATACATCTGATAGAACATTTGGTGAAACATTAGTTTTTCAGCGTACGTGTATCAATTTTGATATATATTTTTTTAAATTCTGAATACCCAATTTTGTTTTCCAATTAAGGGGCAATGGAGCATGGCTAATCCACCTAATCTGCACATCTTTTAGGTTGTGGGGTGAAACCTACGCAGACACTGGGGAATGTGCAAACACTCCACACGGACAGTGACAAGGGCCGGGAGCTAACCTGGGTCCTCAGCGCCGTGAGGCTTAATTTTGATAGATATGCGACACAAATATAAAGCTATTGACCGGCCCACTGATTTTCGGCATCAACACTAAACTTTGTTGGGCCAAAGCCGACACTGTACTACAAGGAGTTGTCAGCAACAGAACAGCAGAAACTCCTTTGAGATAAGCCCTGGCTCCGTGCAGTGAGACCTACAACAGTCCTCTGAGTTTGTCCACATGCCAAACCTCAACAGAAGCAGACTGCACTGTTCAACAGACGTGGACTGCACTACACAACCAGTCCAAATTAGCTCTCACACGGGGCGTTAGACAGCTTTGCTACAAAATACTTTTTCACTTTTTAAACCATAGAGTATTTCTTGAAATTGGTTTAATCAAATAATCCCAATTTGACACCGATGCTTGTCCAATTTACTGAACTTAACAAATGCATTTAGATTGTATCATCATGCCCTTGGTATTTATGCTTTTTCAGCAAGGGAAGATCCATCCAACCTTTACATCTTACATAGATACATAGAACATACCGAGCAGGAGGAGACCATTCGGCCCATTGAGTCTGCACCGACCCACTTAGGCCCTCACTTCCACCCTATCCCCATAACCCAATAACCCCATCTAACCTTTTTGGACACTAAGGGCAATTTAGCATGGCCAATCCACCTAACCTGCACGTCTTTGGACTGTGGGAGGAAACCGGAGCACCCGAAAGAAACCCACGTAGACACGTGGAAAACGTGCAGACGCCACACAGAAAGTGACCCAGCAGGGAATCGAACCTGGGACCCTGGCGCTGTGAAGCCACAGTGCTAGCCATGTGTGCTACCATGGGACATCACGGTCTGGTACAACATTTGCAACTGTGCAATATCCCTTCGCTAAACAGCTGGCTTGTAATGCAGAACAATGCTAGCAGCGCGGGTTCAATTCCCGTACCGGCCTACCCGAACAGGTGCCGGAATGTGGCGACTAGGGGCTTTTCACAGTAACTTCATTGAAGCCTACTTGTGACAATAAGCGACTATTAATTATTATTAAAAAGCCGATTCCTTAACAGAAATTGCTAATAGTGCATGGAGAATTGCCAAACCTAGTTAGCACCTGGGTTTCAGTCAATGATACAGCATCGAAGGAAGTCATCAGACCCATCATGCCCTTTGAAAGTACTATCCAATTAGTCCCACCTCCCCTGCTCTTACCACATTGCCCGGCAAATTTTCCTCCACGTTTCTCCGATTCTCTTTTTAAAGTTATTCTGCATTTGCTTCCACCACCTTCATGATCACCTTCAGGTCCCACCAAGTCAGGTGATGGAATGTAAACTCGATAAAAAATCTGGAATTAAAAGTCTAATGGTTCACCATGAAACCATTGTCGACCGTCGTAAAAACCCATCTGGTTCACTAATGTCCTTTAGGAAAACAAATCTGCTGTCCTTACCCAGTCTGGCCGACATGGGACTCAGACCCACAACAATGTGGTTGACTCTTCACTGCCCCCTCAAGGGCAATTAGGGATGGGCAATAAATGCTGGCATAGCCTGCGACGACCAAGTCCCATGAACGAATAAAAAAACTCATTGAGATCTCATCGGCTCTCTGGGATTTTTTGGCCAATTATTTGAAATTTGTGTCCTCTTGTATCACTCTGCCAAAGCTTTTCATGATTTTGAACAAGTCTTTTAAATCTCATCTTAACCTTCTCTGCACCAAACACAATTCCAGCTTCTTTAGTCTCTACATGTAGCTGAAATTTATAGCTCCACAGTGGACTAAGATCCGATTTCGAAAGCACATTGCAGCCACTTTCCAAACACCCAGAGGCACAGCATGAGCCACGAGGGAACATCTTACCTCATGCAACTCCAACATCCAGCCAATTCAAAGATTCAACAGGTCTCCAAGGAGAAGGGGCTTGTGACAAAAATGATTTGCATTTATATTATATTGTACAATGTTCCCAGACACTGTACGAAGAACGCTATCAAACAAAATTTGACACCGAGCCTCCAGGAGACATTAGAGTAGGTGGCTCAAAGGTGTTAAGAGGCATCTTGTGGAGAAATTCAACATTAAAACAGGTCATTGCCTCATTACTGTTTGTGGATGCTCGCTGTGAGCATGTTGGCTGCTGCGTTTCCTACAACTGTGACAACACTTCAGAAGTACTGAATTGACCACAAAGAACCTTTGGATATCATGAGGCCCTGAAAACTTTGAGTGCAATGCCCCAGTTTTTTTCTTTTGGGAGGAAAACGAAACCTGGGATTTCTCATGAGGTCACCTGCAGGTTCTTGATACCCCAGTTTTGATTTCACTGGCAGGCAAACTTTGGAACGCAGTTATTGAGCATGGTCCGCCTCAGAGAGCAGCCTCGAACTTGGGAAGTGGTCATCATCTTGGAATCTTTGTTGTCTCCCCCCAACAACATTCACACCTGGGGTCTGCACTGGTAGCAAATGTACAGCAGGAAAACACCCTCTGTGGTGTAGGTCACAGAGATGACACAATCCCTTAACTCATGTAGTCAGGAAGAACCTAAATAACAGCAATTTAAGCAAACATAGCAAATCATCCAAAGGTGTTTCAGGGGAACAACAATTGTGAACCAAAAAAAGACGACCCAAGGTTAAAAAAAAACAATGGTCAAAGAGATAGTTTTAAGATGCATTATAAAGGAAAGCATAAGGTTAACAAGGTGGAGAGGTTTAGGGTGGGAATTCCAGAGTTTAGGCTCAGGCAGCTGAAGACATGGTTGCCAATGGTGGAGGAAAGGAAATGGCGGATACGCAAGATCCCAGAATTGGAGGAATACAAGAATTTGGAGGGTTTGGAGGAGATTTCAGGGTCAGAGAGGGGCAAAGTCATGTAATCCTTTGTAAACAGGGATCAGAATTTTAAAATCAAGGGGCGTTTGGGCCACTGTAGGTTAATGAGTGCAAGGGTGATGGGCAAGAGGGAACTTGGTGCGAGTTAGGGTATGGTGCAGCAGGGTTTCAGGGGAGGTCACGTTTATGCAGGGCAGAAGATGGGAGGAGTCAGCCAGGGAAGCAGTGGAGCCTAGGGGGGCAACAGAAGCATAGAGCAAAAGTATGCTAACCTCACTTTTCTGCAATTCATCACATTCCCGGTGGTCCTTCTCTAATCCAGCCAGCTTAATTTTCAGACTTGAAATCTCAGCCATTAGATCCAGTTTCTGGCTCTCCAGTGCTGTCCTGCTCAGCAGCTCCTAGAAACAGCAGGAAGTTACATTTTTAATCTCAAAGTTCTTTTTCGTTTCCACACCAAACCCCAAAGACATGAATGGATTTACTCCAAACTACTAAGTATGACTGGTGCCCAATGGAGGGTCCTGGCCTCAGTTTGTGGGTAGACTAAGCAAGTGCACTCAACAAGGCCCCCAGCCATTTGGGTAGCACCAATGCGGGGGTTGGGGGGGGGGGGGGGGGGCACTGCGGGTGGAGCAGGGCACAGAGCAGAAGATGAAGCTTACTGCTTTGCTGTTCTTGTTGAAAGGCCCTTTCTGTATCAGGTAGGACACAGAGCTAGAGACAGGGCTTTTTAAAATGCTAATTGGATACTGAGGCCTTGTCCCATGTTCCACTGACATTTGTTAGCTTAATCTTCCTGAATGCACAAAGGCAGAACTGATTGTGAATTGGATGTGGTTTTATTTTTGGTGTCGGAGGAGGCACAATCAAGAATCAGAAGATCATTTGAGGACACAGCATAATGAAAGAGGAAGGGATGTTTATCAGAAACTAACTCACAGCTAAAAAGAATTGTCTCCCTCTTCCCCATCACCAACTACACAATGTAATTTTAACCATTCATAGGATGGGAGTGTCATTGACAAGGCCAGCATTTATATCCTATTGCTAAAACATAGACTTTACAATGCAGGAGGCCATTCGGCTGATTGACTCTGAACCCGTCCTTGGAAAGAGCACCCTACTTAAGCCCATGCATCCACCCTATCCCCATAACCCACCTAACCTTTTGGACACTGAAGGGCAATTTAGCATGGTCAATCCACCTAACCTGAACATCTTTGGATCGTTGGGGGAGGGGAGAACTGGAGCAACTCAAGGAAATCCACGACCCGCTGTAATCCATCTGAGGTAGGTATACCCACAGGGCTGGAAGGGAATTCCAGGCTTTTGACTTAGCAATAATGAAGGATCAGCTGATATGTTCTAAACTAGGATTTAGAGACTTGGAAGGGAAGTTACGGACGGTAGTGTTCCGTGCATTTGCTCCCCTTGTTCTTCTCGGTAGTTGAGGCTGCAGCTTTGGACGATGCAGTCAAAGGAGCCCAGATGAGTTACTGCAGTGTATCTTGTGGATGATACACACTGCTGACATGGTACAGCAGCAGTGGAGGGTGTGAGTGTTTAAGGTAGTGAATGGGGTGTTGTTCAAACAGCCTGTCTTGTCCTGGACGGTGTCTTCTGGAGTATTGTTCGAACTGCACTCATCCAGCAAGTGGGAGAGTATTCCATCACACTCCTGACTTGTACCTTGTGAATGGTGGACAAGCTTTAGGAAATCAGGAGTTACTCGCTGCTGAATTTCCAGTTTCTGACCTGATCCATGTTAACTTTCTGGTCAGTGATAACCCCCCTCGTCCCCCCAGGTTAATCATGGGTTATTCAATGATGGGAACTCCGTAAATTTTGCGAGCGTAATCCCCTTCTCATGATGGCACAGATCAGCACTCCTCAACTTTGGTGTTCCTGTTTTTCAAGGAGTAATTTTGGGGTGGTTGAGTGCCCCACATTCATTGGCCTCACCTAGCAAATGGATGACTGAATCTGTTTCCACAACACTTTCAAACTGTGTAAACCAGATCACATCTCACTGCATTTAATTTTGCTAATCACCTAGAATCTGTTTCCTCTTCTGACCCTTCTGCCACCAGAAACTATTTCTCACATTTACTCTATCAAGTAAATATGGGGAGGCGGGAGCATAGTGGTATTTTCACTGGACTGGTAATGCAAAGACCCAGGATAATGATCTGGGAACCCAGGTTCGAATCTCACCACAGCAAGTGATGGAATTTAAACTGAATAAAATATCTGGAGTGAAAAGTCTAATGATGACCATTATCGATTGTTGCAAAAACCCATTTGTTTCACTATCCCTTTAGGGAAGGAAATCTGCCATCCTTACCTGGTCTGGCCTAAACGTGACTCCAGACCCACAGCAATGTGGTTGACTCTGAAATGGGATAACAAGCCATTCAGTTGTATTCAACCACTAGAAAAACACAAAGGAACCAGGCACCAGAAAGGACAACGGCAAACCCTGCCCTGCTGACCCTGCAAAGTCCTCCTTACGAATAAGGAGGACCTGTGCCAAAAGTGGGAGGGCTGTCTCACAGACTAGTTAGGTAACAGTCTGACACAGTCATACTCACAGAATCATACCTTACAAGCAATGTCCCAGACACCACTATCACCATTCACTAGTGAGACAGGACATACTCAGCAGAGGTGGCGGCACAGTAGTATACAGTCAGGAGCAAGTTGCCCTGGGAGTCATCAACACCGACTCTGGACCCCATGAAGTCTCATGGCTTTGGGTTAAACATGGGCAAGGAAACTGCCTGCTGATCCTCTATGTTGAACACCACTTGGGAGGAAGCACTGAGGGTGGCAAGCGTGCAGAATATGGTCTGGGTGGGGGACTTCAATGTCCATCACCAAGAGTGGCTTGGTAGTACCACCACAGACCAAGCTGGCTGGGTCCTAAAGGATATAGCTGCTACACTGGGACTGCAGCAGGTGGTGAGGGAACCAACAAGAGAGCAAAACATACTTGACCTCATCCTCACCAATCTGCCTGCTGAAGATGCATCTGTCCATGACAGCATCGGTGGAGACAAAGTCCCGTCTTCACATTGAGGATACCCTTGTGTGGCACTACCACCGTGCTAAATGGGATAGTCTTCACACAGATATAGCAACTCAAGACTGGGCTGTGGACCATCAGCAGCAGCAGAATCGTACTCATCCACAATCTTTAATATCATTGCCTGGCATATCTCCCAGTCTTCCACTAGCACCAAGCCAGGGGATCAACCCTGGTTCAATGAAGAGTGCAGGAGAGCATGCCAGGAACAACACCAGACATACCAAAAAATGAGTTGTCAACCTGGTGAAGCTACAACACAGGACTACTTGCGTGCCAAACAGCACAAGCAGCAAATAATAGACAGAGCTAAGGAATTCCACAAAACGCATCAGATCTCAGCTTAGTCCTACCATCCAGCCGTGAATGGTGGTGGACAATTAAACAACTCACTGGAGGAGGCGGCTCCACAAATATCCTCATCCTCAATGATGGAGGCGGCCAGGAATTTGCAACAATCTTAAGCCAGAAGTGCCGAATGGATGATCCATCTCGGTCTCCTCTGGAGATCCCCAGAATCACAAGTGTCAGTCTTTAGCCAATTCAATTCACTCCACATGATATCAAGAAATGGCTGAAGGCACTGGATACTGCACAGGCTATGGGCCCTGACAATATTTTGGCAGCAGTACTGAAGACCTGTGCTCAGCAACTTACCGTTCCCCTAGCCAAGTTGTTCCAGTACAGCTACAACACTGGCGTCTACCCAGCAATGAGGAAAATTGCACCATGTGTCCTGTACACAAGAAACAGGACAAATCCAACCCAACCAACACGATCAGTCTACTCTCCATCATCAGCAAAGTGATGGAAGGAGTCATTAACAGTGCTATTAAGCGGCATTTACTTAGCAATAACCTGCTCACGGATGCTCAGTTTTGATTCTGCCAGGGTCACTCAGCTCCTGACCTCATTACAACCTAGGTTCAAACTTGGACTGAATGCCATAGGTTAGAGTGTCTGCCTTGACATCAAGGTGGCACTTGACCGAATATGGCATGGAGCCCTAGCTAAACCGTCCATGCCCTAGTTAAACCGGAATCAATGGGAATCAGGGGGGAAACTCTCCACTGGCACAAAGGAAGATTTTTTGTGCCAGCATTTATTACCCATCCCAAATTGCCCTTGAGGGGGCATTTAAGAGTCAACCACATTGCTGTGGTTAACAAGGCTGGCTGATTTCATTCCCTAAAGGACATTAGTGAACCAGATGGGTTTTTATGACAACCGACAATGGTTTCATGGTCTTCATTTAGACGTTTAAGTCCAAATTTTTATTGAATTCAAATTTTCACCATCGCAGTGGCGGTATTGGAATCTGGGTCCCCAGAGCACTACTCTGGGTCTCTGGGATTACTAGTCAACCACCGCCTCGTTGTGGTGGTTGGAGGTCAATCATCTAAGCTCTAGGGCATCATGACAGGCATCTCCACATCATGGCTTCCAAAAAGGTTAGGTGGGGTTACTGGGGATAGGGTGGAGTTGTGGGCTTAAGTAAGGTGCTGTTTCCAAAGGCCGGTGCGGACTTGATGGGCCGAATGGCCTCCTTCTGCACTGTAAGGTCTATGATTCTATGAACATCCTCAGGCATGAAAAGAATTAGAGAAATGTAAGTCTTTCTAAAAACATCTATTAAATTTCTAGATTTTATCATAAAAGTTATAGAATACAAGTCAAGAGCAGAGATGACGCCTTATTTAGCTAGGCTTTTCCAATATTGGACTCCAACTATAGGACATTGAGGCATTAGAGAAATTATAAACACCGATTCAATAGCAATACGTCTCGAATGAGAAGCTATAAATACGAAGGCAGATTTGAAAAATGGGGCCTGCTCTCTTCAAAGCAATGAAGGTTACAGGGTGATTTGAAGAAAGTGTTTTTGAAGTTTGGAAAGAATGCAAGAGGGTAGATAGGAGCAGATTATTTCCAGTCATTGAGGGGTCCAATAATGAAGCACCGGAGTTCCAAAATGAACAAGTTGAGATCTGTAACAGAGGACAGGAGAAACCCCTTAAGCAGAGTTGCGGGGATTCACTGCCAAGATTTGTGTTAAGACAGAAACTGTGTCAGTATTCAAGATCCAAGTGGAAGGGTGGAGAAACAAAGAAAGGTTGGAGGACTATAGGAACTGGGTAGATAAATGTGCTTGGGACTATTGAGTCACATGACGATTTAAAGATGACATGCATTGGTTGGGCCAAATGGCCTGTTTTCCTGTTGTAACCTGTGGAGTTTAATGTTTTTTTTAAAAACCAATGGTACAATAACACTAGGAATAGCTTTGAAGGCCCTTTCCCTCAAATTCAAACAAACATTTCAAGATCAAAATAAAAGCATAATACTGCGGATGCTAAATATTTCAGATCTATTGGGTTGGGAGAGAAGTTATATAAACAACTTGAGCGTTAGTCTTAAATTCCTTTCCTGAACTGCAAAACAATTCTCTTTTCATACTCTGCTTATTCAGTAGCCTCATTCCTTCAGAAGGTCATGTGAAATTCTTCAGTGTTGGTGACCTCAATAGTCTTTTAAAAACTCAACCTTCTGACTCGATTCCCTTGAACCTTTTCACGTGTTGCTTTTACCTGCACATCTGACAGTGCAGTACTCCCTCAGTACTGCACTGGGGGAGTGTCAGCCGAAGGGAGTTTCAGTTAGTCTGACACCTGGTGCATCACTGAGGGAGTGTTGCACAGTGAGCCCGAGGGAATGTTTCACTGGCAGCCTGAAGGAGTTTCACTGGCAGCCTGAGGGAATGTTGCACTGTTAGTCTAACACCTGGTGTATCACTGAAGGAGTGTTGCATAGTCTGGTGCACTCAAATTAAGACTCCATTTGCCCTCCCTGGTGGATTCAACTACAAACAAAAACGGACTAAAAACACTCACTAATCCCTTTGCCTCTGTCTGAGTTATACTTGTACAGAGTCTGGAGCGTTATTCAAAATGCATAATCGGGACAAACCTCTCCATTCACCCGAGGAAGGAGCAGCGCTCCGAAAGCTCGTGTTTGAAACAAACCTGCTGGTCTTTAACCTGGTGTTGTAAGACTTCTTACTGTGCAGCACATAAGGAGGCTATTTGGCCCTTCGGGCCTGTGTAAGCATCCTCGCCCTGCTCTTTCCTCAAAGCCCTGCATGCTCTTTTCCTTTTCAAGAATTTAACAAACTCCCTTTTGAACGTTACCACTGAATCCATTTCCAACACCTTTTCATGAGCACAATCCAGACCACAGCACACCACATTTTAAAAAAAACTCTCGAAAACTCTCGTTTTTACCTACTTCTTTAAAAAAAAATGTAGAGTACGTAATTCATTTTTTTTCAATTAAGGGGCAATTAGCGTGGCCAATCCACCTACCGAGCACATTTTTTGGGTTGTGGGGGCGAAACCCTCGCAGACACAGGGAAGATGTGCAAATTCCATACGGACAGTGAGCCGGGACCGGGATTCGAACTTGGGACATCGGTGCCGTGAGGCAGCAATGCTAACCACTGCGTCACCGTGCCGCCCTCTACCTACTTCTTTTGCCAATTATCATAAATCTGTCTCCTCTCAATTTATTTCAGCTCTGACACCTGCAACTGTGCAGACTCCCCTCTCTCCATCAGATTATAGCACACCACGGACTGTGGATGGGAGCACGGTTAGGACATCGATGCCCAATGATAGTGCACAGACTCTTACCACTCTTATAATCTGATCACTGGGTGGATTATTTACAATTTTATAGAGAAATACAGCACAGAACAGGCCCTTCGGCCCACGATGTTGCGCCGAACTTTTGTCCTAGGTTAATCATAGAATTTTGGACAATTTTTCATGGCCAATCCACCCAACCTGCACATCTTTGGACTGTGGGAGGAAACCGGAGTACCCGGAGGAAACCCACGCAGTCACGGGGAGGATGTGCAGACTCCACACAGACAGTGACCCAAGTCGAAATCGAACTTGTGACCCTGGAGCTGTGAAGCAATTGTGCTATCCACAATGCTACCGTGCTGCCCTTAAGAAGTTAACCTACACTCCCTTATTCTACCCTAATCCAAGTACCTATCCAATAGCCGCTTGAAGGTCCATAAATTTTCCGACTCAACTACTACCACAGGCAGTGCATTCCATGCCCCCACTACTCTCTGGGTAAAGAACCTACCTCTGACATCCCCTCTATATCTTCCACCATTTATCTTAAATTTATGTCCCCTTGTAATGGTGTGTTCCACCCGGGGAAAAAGTCTCTGACTGTCTACTCTATCTATTCCCCTGATCATCTTATAAACCTCTATCAAGTCACCCCTCATCCTTCTCCGTTCTAATGAGAAAAGGCCTAGCACCCTCAACCGTTCCTCGTATGACCTACTCTCCATTCCAGGCAACATCCTGGTAAATCTCCTTTGCACCTTTTCCAAAGCTTCCACATCCTTCCTAAAATGAGGTGACCAGAACTGCACACAGTACTCCAAATGTGGCCTGACCAAGGTTTTGTACAGCTGCATCATCACCTCACGGCTCTTAAATTCAATCCCTCTGCTAATGAACGCTAGCACACCATAGGCCTTCTTCACAGCTCTATCCACTTGAGTGGCAACTTTCAAAGAACTATGAACATAGACCCCAAGATCTCTCTGCTCCTCCACATTGCCAAGAACCCTACCGTTAACCCTGTATTCCGCATTCAGATTTGTCCTTCCAAAATGGACAACCTCACACTTGTCAGGGTTAAACTCCATCTGCCACTTCTCAGCCCAGCTCTGCATTCTATCTATGTCTCTTTGAAGCCGACAACAGCCCTCCTCACTATCCACAACTCCACCAATCTTCGGATCATCTGCAAATTTACTGACCCACCCTTCAACTCCCTCATCCAAGTCGTTAATGAAAATCACAAACAGCAGAGGACCCAGAACTGATCCCTGCGGTACGCCACTGATAACTGGGCTCCAGGCTGAATATTTGCCATCCACCACAACTCTCTGTCTTCTATCGGTTAGCCAGTTTGTTATCCAACTGGCCAAATTTCCCACTATCCCATGCCTCCTTACTTTCTGCATAAGCCTACCATGGGGAACCTTATCAAATGCCTTACTAAAATCCATGCACACTACATCCACTGCTTTACCTTCATCCACATGCTTGGTCACCTCCTCAAAGAATTCAATAAGACTTGTAAGGCAAGACCTACCCCTCACAAATCCGTGCTGACTATCCCTAATCAAGCAATGCCTTTCCAGATGCTCAGAAATCCTATCCCTTAGTACCCTTTCCATTACTTTGCCTACCACCGAAGTAAGACTAACTGGCCTGTAATTCCCAGGGTTATCCCTATTCCCTTTTTTGAACAGGGGCACGACATTCGCCACTCTCCAATCCTCTGGTATCACCCCTGTTGACAGCGAGGACGAAAAGATGCTGTCAGACAAGAATTGTCAGCCAACGGCTCTGCAATTTCATTTCTTGCTTCCCATAGAATCCTTGGATATATCCCGTCAGGCCCGGGGGACCTGTCTATCCTCAAGTTTTTCAAAACGCACAACACATCTTCCTTCCTGACAAGTATCTCCTCAAGCTGATCAGTCTGCTTCACGCTGTCCTCTCCAACAATATGGCCCCTCTCGTTTGTAAATACTGAAGAAAAATACTTGTTCAAGACCTCTCCTATCTCTTCAGACTCAATACACAATCTCCCGCTACTGTCCTTAATCGGACCTACCCTCGCTCTAGTCATTCTCATATTTCTCACATATGTGTAAAAGGCCTTGGGGTTTTCCTTGATCCTACCCGCCAAATATTTTTCATGCCCTCTCTTAGCTCTCCTAATCCCTTTCTTCAGTTCCCTCCTGGCTATCTTGTATCCCTCCAGCGCCCTGTCTGAACCTTGTTTCTTCAGCCTTATATAAGTCTCCTTCTTCCTCTTAACAAGACATTCAACCTCTCTTGTCAACCATGGTTCCCTCACTCGACCATCTCTTCCCTGCCTGACAGGGACATACATATCAAAGACACGCAGTACCTGTTCCTTGAACAAGTTCCACATTTCACTTGTGTCCTTCCCTGACAGCCTATGTTCCCAACTTCTGCACTTCAATTCTTGTCTGACAGCATTGTATTTACCCTTCCCCCAATTATAAACCTTGCCCTGTTGCTCGCACCTATCCCTCTCCATTACTAAAGTGAAAGTCACAGAATTGTGGTCACTACCTCCAAAATGCTCCCCCACTAACAAATCTATCAGCTGCCCTGGTTCATTACCAAGTACTAAATCCAATATGGCCTCCCCTCTGGTCGGACAATCTACATACTGTGTTAGAAAAGCTTCCTGGACACACTGCACAAACACTACCCCATCCAAACTATTTGATCTAAAGAGTTTCCACTCAATGTTTGGGAAGTTGAAGTCGCCCATGACTATTACCCTGTGACTTCTGCACCTTTCCAAAATCTGTTTCCCAATCTGTTCCTCCACATCTCTGCTGCTATTGGGGGGCCTATAGAAAACTCCCAACAAGGTGACTGCTCCTTTCCTATTTCTAACTTCAACCCATATTACCTCAGTAGGCAGATCCCCCTCGAACTGCCTTTCTGCAGCTGTTATACTATCTCTAATTAACAATGCCACCCCCCCACCTCTTTTACCATCCTCCCTAATCTTGTTGAAACATCTATAACCAGGGACCTCCAACAACCATTTCTGCCCCTCTTCTATCCAAGTTTCTGTGATGGCCACCACATCGTAGTCCCAAGTACAGATCCATGCCTTAAGTTCACCCACCTTATTCCTGATGCTTCTTGCATTAAAGTATACACACTTCAACCCATCTCCTTGCCTGCAAGTACTCTCCTTTGTCATTGTTACCTTCCCCACTGCATCACTATGTGCTTTGGCGTCCTGACTATCGTCTACCTTAGTTGCTGGACTACAGATCCGGTTCCCATTCCCCTGCCAAATTAGATTCGTGACCTCCCTCCCCACCTCAATGTGAGGCAGAGTAGGAATAACAGGGGTAAAAACAGAAAATGCTGCAACAAAATCAGGCCTGGCAGCATCTGTGGAAAGAAACAGAGTTAACATTTCGAGTCTCAATGGTCACCCAGCATTTTCTGTTTTTTATTTCACAATTCCCAGCATCCGAAGTATTTTGCTTTTATTACAGGAATAACAGGGCGAGTACTGAAAATCTTGTTCCCACAGCAGTGAGTTGCATCCTTCCAATGTCACGATAAACCTTTGATCATCTGCTCTTGGAATATAACGTTTGCTCCAAGTCAGCCATTAAATCCTTCCGTGTAAAATTAAATTAAATTCTAATGCATTTCTTCAGCTACCGACTACTTTAAAATTAGCGGCAGCATTGAGTATAAAGATAACAAGCATATTCGGAGGGTGGGCAGTTCTCTTTATTGTTTAACAGGGTATTTCTTTGGAGAGATTCTGTGGGTAGGTCAAGATCCCACAATTCCCAGGATCCTTACTTTACAAGGTTCTGGTTATAGTTGCCTCTGTGGCCCTCCAGGACTTGAACACAAAAATCAAGCTGTCTCTCCAGTTCTGACGGAGTGCTGTACTGTTGGAGACATTGAACAGAAGCTCCTCTCCCTCAGCTAGACAAATAAATCCTGTGGCACCAGTTTAAAGTAGGAGAGTTCATTCATCCCATGTCTCTTGGTCAATATTTATCCCTCAATCAACGTCACAAAAATAGATCATCTGGCCATTATCACATTGCTGTTTGAAGGAGCTTGCTGCAAATTTGTTGTTGTGCCTCCCTATGTTGCAACGGTGAGCACAGTTTTCTTAATTGGCTGGTAAACACTCAAGACATCCTGGGGTCATGAAAGATGCTACATGAATGCAAATCTTTCTTTACTGATCTGGGATATTGGTCATGTGTGTAATATTTTCCACCCTAAATATGTCCAAAAGCTTCAACTGTACAACTTCAAATAATCATGAGACGGGTGTACAACGAGGTCACAGGCACACACAGGCAAGCTGCTGTCCTGCGTTCTTGAACAATGCAACCAAGTTCAGCTTTATAGAGTGGAAAACCTCAGGTTTAGGTGGGGTTCTAACGTAAAGGAGATACACAAGTGAAGAGAGAGAAAGTACGCCTCGAGTACAGTAAGATGTGATGGTTAGCGATATAATAGCTGGACTATCTGCAGTTAAAAAGATTGTATTTCGCAACAGCACCGGAACTAAAGATCTTGCATTTATGGAGTGCCTTTCAAAACCCCAGGCCGTCCAAAGTGCCTCACAGCCAATGATGTGCTCTTAATGGGGAGTCACAAGCGGACCAATTTGCGGACACATGCATCAGCAGGAAATGCAGCAGCCAATTTGCAGGACCCAATCGGCAAGATCCCAGAGAGAGCAATGAGATACTGATCAGATGGTTTGCTTACATAGTGTTGATTTGATGGATGACTATTGGATGGGACACAAGGAATAATGAAGGCCTTGTGGTACAGTGAGCAGCATCCTGCCTCTGAGCCCGAGGCTCTGGGTTAGAGTCCAACCCAAGGACCTGATGGCCAAGGAAAGCGAGTTCATAATGTCACCAAAACCGTCGAGTATTAACCTCCATCACACACTGGTGGAATAATGGGAGGGATTCCTGGTCAGCCATGCTTGATGTGGAGTGGCAGCCCTCAAGCGATAAGCCTCTGGCGACAGATTAGTAACCTGTTTCAGGAATACCTCGCTACGGAAACAGATGAAAATCTGTCTTGTGCACCACTAGGGGCAGCAACAGAAACAACACAAGGCATAACTCCCCTGCTCTTCTGTCCAAAGGAGAGGAGAGATGAAACCTCCGTTTAACATCTCATTCAAAAGATTACCTTGACGGTGCAGCCTCACTCAAACACTGTGCTCAGGTGTCAGCTTGGATTTTGTGGATCAAGTCTCTCGAGTGGGACTTGAACTCACAACTTGGGACAGCTGGACAAATTCTTCCCCAAAAACATTTGGAGTGGAGTAGAATGATCAAAGGAGGAGCGCCTATACTTCCTCAGAAAACTGAGGAAATTCGGCATGTCCACATTAACTCTTAACAACTTTTACAGATGCACCATAGAAAGCATCCTATCTGGCTGCATCACAGCCTGGGATGGCAACTGCTCGACCCAAGACCGCAAGAAACATCAGAGTCGTGAACACAGCCCAGTCCATCACTCAAACCTGCCTCCCATCCATTGACTCCATCTACACCTCCCGCTGCCTGGGGAAAGCTGGCAATATAATCAAAGACCCCTCCCACCCGGCTTACTCACTCTTCCAACTTCTTCCATCGGGCAGGAGATACAGAAGTCTGGGAACACGCACAAACAGACTTAAAAACAGCGTCTTCCCCGCTGTTAACAGACTCCTAAACAACCCTCTTATGGACTGACCTGATTAACGCTACACCCCTGTATGCTTCATCCGATGCCAGTGTTTATGTAGTTACATTGTGTACCTTGTGTTGCCTTATTATGTATTTATTTTATTTCTTTTCATGTACTCAATGACCTGTTGAGCTGCTCGCAGAAAAATACTTCTCACTGTACCTCAGTACACGTGACAATAAACAAAACCCAAATGGACCGAGTCAGGGGGAGAAATTTGCAAGGATTTGTTTGAAAATGTGAAAGGTGTTGCAGCATAAACATGAAATAGGATTCAAACTAGATTTTAAGGCACAGTTCAAACTAGTTTATCTCTAGATTTCAAGCATCTGGTAATTATTATTCAGTAAGCGATAGTGGTGAAGAGCCTATTAGCCTGAGAGGATCAAATACATCAACTACAAAACACTGAAGAGTGGAACATTAACTGCCTCTTGTACGAGAGTCTGCACCACAGAAATAGGACAACAATGAAACACATGTCAGCAAAAGTAATAAGATAACATTTAGCGTCAGCCTCGAGTTTGAGTAGCATTCACACCTCAAATAGACGGAAGGTCACGTGGGTTCAAGATCCATTGCAAAAATCCAAGTACCAAATCTAGGCTGACAATTCCTTCGCCCAACCATTGTTAGCTGTGCCATCAGATGTCCATACCCTAAAAACTCCAGAAGTTCCTCCTTACGTAGTTCCAACTCTGCTCCAAGTCCTTCCTCAAAACAGACTCTTTGAACAAGTTTTTACATATCTGTCCTAACATTCCTTGCTTTGGCTTGGCATCACTTATCCGTTAACATTTTGGGATATTTTTACTACATTCAAGGCACTATATAAATGCAAGTGGTCGTTTGTGCAGGCAAAACGAAGAACGGAATTTTCCAGTCCCGCAACGTACCTGCGACAATTCCAGTCCAGAAAACCCCACCCCGAGATGTTGGAGCCAAAACATGAGGAGCGTTGCCAGGGCACATTTAGACATCCTTTACAGAGGCTACATAAATGAAAACTGTTGTTGTCATTACTGATGAAGCAGAAAATCTTTTCTTGGAGCATGTCCAAGGGTGAGTGAGGAGAGCTGGGAGAAGCTCTCCAGATGCTAAAGTTAAATAAACTTGAGCTTAATATAGAAATACTAATGGATAACATCTGCTAGCTTCACCCAGTGTAAGCATATAGTATTTTATCCACAATGACCACAAATTCTAGCTATGGACCTTAAATGGGACCCACACTGGACCTTTGGCTTACAACTCAGTGAGAAATTAGAGTTGGGACTAGAAATTACAGTTGATTAGAGAACTGTGGCGATTCTTCTTGGAGCAACAAAGGCAAAGCAAAGGTTTGATGGAAAGGTTTGATAGAAAGGCAAACCTTCAAAATCATGAAGTGCTTTCTATAAGGAGAAACTGTTGCTCATGAGAGAAGGGCTGCTTGGCAAATGAACCAGGGGGGAAGATGATTTTTTTTTTTTTAAACACACAAATTGTGATTTAGACTGTGCTTCCTGAAAGAATATGGAGTATATTCAATAGTAAATTTCAAAAAGGGAAAGGATAAATAATTGAAGGGGAAATAAACTCAGGTTTATGAGGAAAATAGCAAGGGACAGTCAGTGGTACTAAGTGGATAACTCTTTCAAAAGAGGCACCACTGGTAGAATAGGCCGAAAGGCCTCCTCTTGTGATGTCCAATTCGAAGGGGAAAAAAGGTGTTTCTAAAAAGGCACGTTTCAGAGAGACTGTATAAATATATCCACTGGAAGGAAAGAAGGCAGCGCACAGCTGTTTAAACTGAATGAAATGGTGCTGCAATGTTTTGAGGTTCTCAAGTTACAACCACTGAGCCCTCGGTTTGAACAGAATCCAACCAAATCAAACGGAGAATACGGCAGCAAATCACTTGGGGATTCAAGTGGTCGAACAGTGTCATGTGAAAGAGCATAAAACTTGGAACTCAAGAGAAATTGGGAATACTTTGGAAACAGCTTCTGGTTGAGGCCCCATCTGTCTCTCTCTGGGGATGTAAAAGATCCCACGTTATTTGAGGAGGAGAGTTCCCCCTGACGTACTTGGCCAACATGTGCCCCTGAATAATAATAATAATAATCTTTATTGTCACAAGTAGGCTTCTGCAATGACATTACTGTAAATGGTCATAAAGCCATTTAAATGCAAAGTCTGCTCCCTTTTTCTTCAATATTGAACACTGAACAACAATAACTTGCATTTATATTTGCTTGTCAAGGACTTCCGGTTGCGGCTATGCGGAGCTAAGCCACACGTTCGGCAGCTCCCGCCAGGAACGGACTTTTGGGCTCTTTTTAGGGCCCCCAGCGGTACTTGTTCGACGTTTCCCGACGTGGGAAGGAGCCAGCAACATTTCCCCAACAGTATATGGCCTGGACCAGGAGTGGGGCGAGTAAGAAAGTGGTTGCAGCGCCAAAGCAGAAGCGAGGGAAGAAGCACATGATGGCGGCGGGCGGAGACCAGGAGACATGGAGGCAGTGGGCGCAGGAGACTCCAGCGCTGCTTCAGGGAGCTTAAAGTGGGGCTGCTGGAGCCCCTGAAGGCTTCAATTGACAAGCTGCTGGAGACCCAGACGGCACGGGGCTGGCGATCCGAGAGATCCGACAAAAGGCCTCTGAAAGAGAGGACGAGACCTTAAGCCTTGCGGTGAAGGTGGAGATGCACGAGGCGCTCCATAAAAATGACAGGAGAGGTTCGAGGAGATGGAGAACCGGTCGATGTGTAAAAATCTGTGGATCCTGGGCCTTCCGGAAGGGCTGGAGGGGTCAGACATGGGGGCCTATGTGGCCATCATGTTAAATCCGCTGATGGGAGCCGAGTCCTTTCAGGGGCCCCTGGAGCTAGAGAGGGCCATAGAATATTGGCAAGAAGACCCAAGCCGAATGAGCTGCCACGGGCGGTGCTGGTGCGGTTCCACCGGTTTGCTGACCGGGAGTGTGTGCTCAGGTGGGCCAAGAAGGAGCAGAGCAGCAGGTGTGAGAATGCGGTGGTGCGGATCTACCAGGGCTGGAGTGCGGAGGTGGCAAAGAAGACGGCCGGGTACAATCGGACGAAGGCGGTGCTGCACAGGACGAGAGTGAAGTTCGGCCTGCTGCAGCCGGCGCGTTTGTGGGACACCTACAAGGACCGACACTATTACTTTGAGTCCCCGGAAGAGGCGTGGGCCTTTGTGCAGGCCGAGAAGTTGGACTCAAACTGAGGGCTGGGTGCGGTGTCTGCATGTAACTGTTATATTTTGTGGGGGGGGGGGGTTCTCTGTTTAATGCTGGTTCTACGTTGGTTCTTTGTTGTTTTCAGGGCGGGTGGGGCACTGTTTTCTGCTTGGGTTTGTTGGATGGGCTCGAGGAGGGGGGCAGACCTGCAGTGTAGGGGACTGATGGTGTGATGGGGGGTGGGGGCTCCGCGAGGGGACCGGGCTGGTAAAGGGAGCTGCTGTAGAGGAGGTGGGGTCGGGCAGGTGAAAAGCACGAGCTTTTTCCCGTGCTGAGGGTTGAAGGGGCGGGGCCAAAGCTGGGAAGCGTGGGCTTTTTCCCGCTTGAGAGCGGGAGGGGGAGGAGGAAAGCCTGCCGGTGGACACTGGGGAGGAGGGGAAGCCCCACGCTGAGAGGGGTCGGAGGAGTGGCGGGAGCAGCCGGGGTCAGCTGACCTGCGGGAGTGCAATGGAGGGAGCAGCGCAGCTAAGGGGGGGGGGGGGGGGGGGGGTCCTAGCTGGGGGGGGGTGGTACCGGGTTGCTGCTGGAATGGCCAAGAAGGAGCTGGAGTATGTAGAGGGGTCGGGATGGGTGTCTGCCGCCGTGGGGAACGGGCTGAGCGGCGGGCGCGGGCACGTGGCGGGCTGAGGAAGGGTAATGAGCGGGGGAGGGGGTCAGGCAGCCCCCTGATCTGGCTTATAACCTGGAATGTGAGGGGACTGAACGGGCCGGTCAAACGTGTTTGCGCACCTGAAGGGGCTGAAGGTGGATGTGGCCATGCTTCAGAAGACGCACCTGAAGGTGGCGGACCAGGTTAGATTGAGGAAGGGATGGGTAGGCCAGGTGTTTCATTCAGGGCTGGATGCAAAAAATCAGGGGGTGGCGATCCTGGTGGGGAAGATGGTGTTGTTTGAGGCAGCGAATGTTGTGGCAGACAGCGGCGGGAGGTATGTGATGGTAAGCGGCAGGCTGCAGGGGGAGCGGGTGGTGCTGGTCAATGTATATGCCCCGAATTGGGATGATGCGGGTTTCATGCGGCGCATGTTGGGCCGGATTCCAGACTTGGAGACGGGGGCCTGATAATGAGGGGAGATTTCAACACGGTGCTGGACCCGGCACTGGATCGATCCAGATCCAGGACGGGTAGGAGGCCAGCGGCGGCTAAGGTGCTGAGGGGGTTTATAGACCAGATGAGAGGGGTGGATCCATGGAGGTTTGCGAGGCCGAGGGCCAGGGAATTTTCATACTTCTCCCATGTGCATAAGGCCTATTCCTGGATTAATTTTTTCATTATGAGTAGGGCGCTGATTGCGAGGGTGGAGGATGCTGAGTTTTCGGCGATAGCCATTTCTGACCATGCCCCGCACTGGGTGGACCTCGAGCTGGGGTAGGAGAGAGACCAGCGCCCGCTTTGGCGCTTGGAGGTGGGGCTGCTGGCGGACAAGGAGGTGGGCGGGCGGGTTCGAGGATGTATCGAGAGGTACCTGGAGGCCAATGACAATGGGGAGGTCCAAGTAGGGACGGTCTGGGAGGCGCTGAAGGCGGTGGTTAGGGGCGAGTTGATCTCCATTCGAGCCCACAGGGAGAGGAGAGAGCAGAGAGAGAGGGAGAGGTTGGTGGGGGAGATGGTGAGGGTGGACAGGAGATACGCGGACACACCGGAGGAGGGATTGCTGAGAGAGCTGCATAGTCTCCAGGCTGAGTTCGACTTGCTGACCACCAGAAAGGCGGAAGCTCAGTGGAGGAAGGCACAGGGAGCGGTGTATGAATATGGGGAGAAGGCGAGCAGGATGCTGGCGCACCAGCTCCGTAAGCGGGATGCAGCCAGGGAGATTGGTGGAGTTAAGGATAGGGGAGGGAATGTGGTGCGAAGGGGGGTAGACATTAATGGGGTCTTCAGGGACTTTAATGAGGAACTGTATCGATCCGAACCCCCAGCGGAGGAGGGGGGGATGGGGCGCTTCTTGGACCGGTTGAGATTCCCGAGGGTGGAGGAGGGACAGGTGGCGCCGGTTGCGCTGGAGGAGCTGGTCAAAGGGATAGGCAGCATGCAGTCGGGGAAGGCGCCGGGGCCGGATGGGTTCCCGGTCGAATTCTATAAGATGTATGCAGACCTGTTGGGCCCCCTGTTGGTTAGGACCTTCAACGAGGCAAGGGAAGGGGGGGTTCTGCCTCCGACGATGTCTCGGGCGCTGATTTCCTTGATCCTTAAGCGGGACAAGGATCCCCTGCAGTGTGGGTCATACAGGCCGATCTCACTCTTAAATGTAGACGCCAAGCTGTTGGCGAAGATTTTAGCCAACATAGAGGACTGTGCCCCGCAGGTTATCCACGACAATCAAACGGGGTTCGTGAAGGGGAGGCAGCTGAACACAAACACACGGAGGCTCTTGAATGTTAGAATGATGCCGGTGTCATCATCACCGGACTCAGAGAAGGCCTTTGATAGGGTTGAGTGGGGGTACTTGTGGGAGGTGCTAGAAAGATTCAGGTTTGGGGAAGGGTTTGTCAGGTGGGTGAGGCTGTTATATATGAGGCCCCGATGGCGAGCGTGGCCACGAATAGGAGGAGGTCGGAGTATTTTCGGTTATACCGAGGGACGAGGCAGGGGTGTCCCTTGTCCCCCCTGCTTTTTGCGCTGGCAATTGAACCCCTGGCCATGGCGCTGAGGGAGTTGAGGAACTGGAGGGGGCTGGTGCGAGGTGGGGAGGAACACAGAGTGTCGCTCTATGCGGATGACCTATTGTTGTATGTGGCGGACCCGGTGGGGGGAATGCCGGAGGTGTTGAGGATTCACAGGGAATTTGGGGATTTCTCAGGGTACAAGCTCAACTTGGGGAAGAGCGAGCTGTTTGTGGTACACCCGGGGGACCAGGAGGTGGGGGGATTGGGAGGCTCCCACTAAAAAGGGCAGAGAGGAGCTTCAGGTACTTGGGGGTCCAGGTGGCCAGGAGCTGGGGGGCCTTGCATAAGCTTAACCTCAAGGCTGGTGGAGCAAATGGAGGAGGAGTTTAAGAGATGGGACATGTTGCCGCTGTCTCTGGCGGGTAGGGTGCAATCAGTCAAGTTGATGGTGCTCCCGAGATTTCTGTTCCTGTTCCAGTGCCTCCCCATCCTTATCCCGAAGGCCTTTTTCAGGCGGGTTAACAGGTGCATTACGGGGTTTGTGTGGGCGCACGGGACCCCGAGGGTGAAAAGGGTGTTCCTGGAGCGGGGTAGGGATATGGGGGGGGCTGGCGCTGCCCAACCTCTCTGTATTATTGGGCTGCCAACGCAGCAATGGTGCGTAAGTGGGTGATGGACGGGGAAGGGGCAGCATGGAAGAGGATGGAGATGGCGTCCTGTGTGGGCACGAGCCTGGAGGCGCTGGTAACGGCGCCGTTGCCGCTCCCTCCAACGAGGTACACCACGAGCCCGGTGGTGGCGGCTACCCTCAAAATTTGCGGGCAATGGAGACGGCACAGGGGTGAGGTGGGGTCCTCGATGGGGTCCCCGATACAGGGGAACCACCGGTTTGTCCCGGGAGAATTGATGGCGGGTTCCTGAGTTGGCACAGGGCAGGTATTAGGAGGTTGGGGGACCTGTTTGTAGACGGGAAGTTTGCGAGCCTGGGTGAGCTGGAAGGGAAGTTCGGGCTCCCCCCGGGGAACATCTTTAGGTACATGCAGGTAAGGGCGTTTATCAGGCGGCAGGTGGCGGAGTTCCCTCTGTTGCCGCAGCGGGGGTCCAGGACAGGGCGCTCTCGGGGGTGTGGGTTGGAGGGGGAGGATCTCAGCAACGTACCAAGTGATGCAGGAGGTAGACGAGGCCTCGGTGGAGGAGCTGAAGGGTAAATGGGAGGAGCTGGGTGAGGAGATTGAGGAGGGGACGTGGGCGGACGCCGTAGGAAGGGTGAACTCCTCCTCTTCTTGTACGAAGCTTAGCCTCATACAGTTTAAGGTGCTACATAGGGCTCACATGACCGGGACAAGGATGAGCCGGTTCTTTGGGAGCGAGGACAGGTGTATTAGGTGCTCAGGGAGCCCAGCAAACCATGCCCATATGTTCTGGGCATGCCCAGCGCTGGAGGAATTTTGGAAGGGCGTAGCAAGGACGGTGTCGAGGGTGGTAGGATCTAGGGTCAAACCGGGCTGGGGGCTCGCAATATTTGGGGTTGCAGAGGAGCCGGGAGTGCAGGAGGCGAAAGAGGCCGGCATTCTGGTCTTTGCGTCCCTAGTAGCCCGGCGGAGGATTCTTCTTCAGTGGAAGGATGCGACCCCCAAACGTGGAGGCCTGAATCAACGCTATGGCGGGGTTTATTAAATTGGAGAGGGTGAAATTTGCCCTGAGGGGATCAGTGCAGGGGTTCTTCAGGAGGTGGCAACCATTCCAACATGTGTCAAGGTACATAACAAAAGGCACAAAATCAGGGGGGGGAAATATTTCTATGATATTAAATATATATCTATATTAGAAGGATTGACTAAGTGCTTGGTCAAAGATGTAGGTTTTAAGAAAGGCCCTGAAGGAAGGCAGAGAGTAGCGACGGAGAGAGGTTTAAGGAGGAATTTCCAGAGTTTAGAACTCTTGGCAGCTAAGGCAGAGTTGGCAATTATGGAGTAAAGGAAGTAGGGAATGGACAAAAGGGCAGGAATGGAGAAGTATAGAGATTACAGTGTTGCAGGGCTGGAGAAGGTTTCAGAGATAGGGAGGGGGAAGGAAAGGAATGCAGGGCTTTAAAAACAATTTTTTAATATTTGAAGCACCGGGAAACTGGCAGCCAATATAATTTGGCAAGGAAAGGGCTGATGGGTGAGTGAGCAGAGCTTAACACTAGCAGCAGTAATTTCAATGGGTTGGTTTCATTCTTTATGGCGCTAGTAATGAGGTTGTGCTGTCAGATTGGATAATAGACTCATTTAGAATTGGTGATAATTGCAGAAATAGATATGAATGCAAAAACCATGTGCATTAATTGTTGAACAGCGCATATTAATCTTTACACAAAGTAGAGCTGCGTGTATTCCTTGTCCAGCTGGCACCGCTCCGCACAGTAAAAACATCATGTTGCATTTTTGTGGTCATAACACCCTTTCATTTCCTTCAGAGCCAAAGAACAACCCATTTAGGTGCTCCAAGTCAACACTTGCACATATCTTGGGCTGCCTGTAATGACACAATTCCCAGCCAGAATGGAGATCATAGAATCATAGAATTTACAGTGCAGAAGGAGGCCATTCGAGTCTGCACCGGCTCCTGGAAAGAGCACCCTACCCAAGGTTAACACCTCCACCCTATCCCCATAACCCAGTAACCCCACCCAACACTAAGGGCAATTTTGGACACTAAGGGCAATTTATCATGGCCAATCCACCTAACCTAAGATGATTGGGTAAATTCTCTATCATGTCCAAAGACCACACTGCTGTCGGCAATTAGGATTGATTAAATGCACATCATTTGTATTATGTAATTATCCTCCACAAACTTGCATTTTGTTGGAGAAACTGTTCTTTTAATGGGAGATTCTGTTGCAACTTGGTCTGGGTTCGGTTTGCTGTAGTCGCAGAGACTCATATTCACATAATTCTTTTGCCGCTGGAGGCGACCATTTGGCCCATTGTGTCTGCACCGGCTCTTCAAGTTAGTCATTTATCACAACCCATTTCCCCTGCCTTCTCCCTGTAACCCGGCACATTCTTCCTTTCAGTTAATAATCCAATTCCCTTTTGAATGCTTCAATTGAACCTGCCTCCACCACACTCTTAGGCAATGCATTCCAAACCCTGCGTGAAAAAGTTTCCCCTCATATTATATTTACTTCTTCTACAAATCACTTTAAATCTGCACCTCTTCTTTCCAGTCCTTTCACGAGTGGGGACAATTTCTCCCGATCGACTCTGTCCAGACACCTCGTGATTTTGAATACCTCTTTCAAATCTCTTCCTGGCCTTCTTTTCCCTCAGGAAAACCGTTGCAACTTCTCCATTCTATCTCCATAATTAAAATTCCTCATCCCTTAAACTATTTTTGTGAATCTTACCTGCACCCCTTCTAATGCCTTCACATCCTTTCTAAAGTGAAACATCCAGAACTGGATGCAATACCCTAGCAGAAGCCAAAGGAGTAACTTATAGATGTTTAACACAACCTTCTTGCTCGTGTACCCGATGCCTCTATTAATAAAGCTCAGGATACGGTTTGTTTTATTAACTGCTCTCTTAATCTGTCCTGCCACCTTCAATGACTTGTACACATACACACCCAGGTCCCTCTGCTCCTATACCCCCTTTCGAATTGTACCCATTATTTTATATCGTCTTTCCATGTTCATCCGACCAAACTGAATCACCTCACATTTCCCTGCATTTAACCTATCTGCCTACCCCACCAACGTGGTCTATGTCCTTCTGAAGTTCTACATTACCTTACTTCCAAGTTTTGTATCATCTGCAAACTTTGAAATGGTGCCCTGTGGATCAAGGGCGAGGTCATTAACATATATCAGGAAAAGCAAGGGTCCTAATACTGACCCCTGGGGGACTCCAGCACAAAATACATCCTTTAACTGTTACTCTGTTTCCTGCTGCTCAGCAAAGTTTGTATCCATGTTGCCACTGTACCTTTCTTTTCCTTAGTCACAAGTCTATTGTGCAGCACTGTGTCAAACATCTGTCCATGCACACTGCAGCAGTGCTTGCATCAACCCTCTCTGTTACCTCTTCAAAAAAAGTCCAAATTAATTAAGCATGACATTCCCTTAAGAAATCCTTGCTGGCTTCCTTAATCAACCCACTTTTGTCCATGTCACTATGTCGGAAATTATTGTTTCTCGCAGTTTCTCCAGCACTAAAGTTAAAGTGACTGGCCTGTAGTTGCTGGGCTTATCTTTACACCATTTTCTGAACAAAGGTGTGACATTTGCAATTCTTTCGTCCTTTGGGGCCACCCGAGTTTAAGGAAGATTGAAAAATTATGACCAGTGCCTCTGCTATTGCCACTCTCACTTCCCTCAGTATCCTTGGCTGGATCTCATCTGGTCCTGTATCTTATCAACTTTAAATACAGGGAATCTATCCAATGCCACCTCCTTTTCAATTTTAAACCCATCTGGTGTCCAAATTACCTAGTATTTCACTATAGTCTGATGTAACATCATCCTGTTACGTAAAGACAGGTGCCAAATCTTAATTTGATACCTCAGCTAAGTTCCCTGCCTCCATATGCAAATCCTATTTTTGGTCCTCGTCAGCCCCAATCCTTTTTTAGGTTTTCAATTGTATTTTCTAACTGACACCTATCATAAGGACACATTTTCTCCTTCACCTCAATGTCTACCTCCTTTGTCATCCGGGGAGCTTTGGATTTGTTTATCCTATCGACAGAATATACCTCGACGGTCCTGAATTCTCTCTTTGATCAGCTACCATTTTTTCTCCCAACCTTTTGACTCCAAATTATTTGACCCAGATCTGTTCTTAACTCATTTAAGGTGACTTTGCCCCAGTTAATGTTTCATATTCTATACTGTTCTTTGTCCTTTTCCATAGCCAGCTGAAATCAGATGATACAAAGATCACTGTCCCCTAAATGTCCTCCTATTGACACATGATCCATTTGAAACATTTTGCTGTAGAAACTACTAGTACTACTATCTCATCTATTGACTGTTTGCTTTGGTGTGCAGTTTAGTCATGGAGTCATTTGGGCACAAGAGGTTATTCAGCCTATCGATTCCGTGCTGGCATTATGTAGTGTGTTTCCATATTTAAATAGATTCTGTAGACTTTTTCTGAACTTTATTTTTTATATAGATTTTTTGCTGAGTTGGTAGAAGTTTTTTGTTGTAAAATAAACTGTTTGCTGTGAGCTTGCCTTAATCCTGCCCCACTTTGCCTACAACTCAATGGTCATCACTGTGGTACCCAGAGATGCTCTTCATGTTTATTGCTACATTCAGAAGCTTAAAGAGCCTTCGCCTCTACCCTTCTTGAGACTAGTATCAGGTTGGAGAACAGCCAGGAGATTGTTTCTTCTAAAATGACTCTTTGAGCCACCGTACAAGCTACTGGAGAGGCTGGCTTTTTAAAGTGGAAATTAAGAATAAGCGGAAATAACCTCAAAATCATTCCAGGATGATGTCAGGAAGATGGAAGCAGGCAACAGCCTACTCCTTCCCCATAGTCCCTGGAAAGGGTGGTGGAAATCTGGAGTTCTCGCACACAAAAAGTTGATGATGTTGGGGCCAATTGAAAATTTCAAAACTGAAAATGGTAGATGTTTTATTGAGTCAGGGTATCCAGGGGGATAGAGCAAAGATGCGGAATTCGAGTTGAGGTACAAATCAGCCATGATCTAGCTGAAAGGAACAGCCAGTTCAAGGGGCTGAATGGCCACTTCCAGTTCTCAAGCCGCTGAAAATGCTGTTAGTGAAGTGGAGGGGTTGGGCGGTCTAGCAGTCTTGCCACTGGACTAGTAATCCAGAGACCCACGGCAAAAAACCTGGAGACCTGGATTCAAATCCAGCCATGTCAAGATGGTGAAAGGAGTTCAATAAAAAACAAATCTGGAATTAAAAGTACAATGTTAACTGTCGTAAAAACCCATCAGGTTAGCTAATGTCATTTAGGAAAGGAAATCTGCTGTCTTTCCCTGTTCTGGCCTATATTCCAGATCCACAGCGATGTGGTTGACTCTTAAATGTCCTCTGAAATGTTCAAGAGGAATTAGGAATGGGCAACAAATGTTGGCCTGGCCAGTGATATCCACACTCAATGAATAAAAATCCATTGATATGGATGTCAGGGGAAGCAGTGGTGTTGTCGCTGGACTAGTAATCCAGAGGCCCAGAATCATGCTCTGGGGACCCATGGGAGATCGTGAAGTTTCAATTCAATTTAAAAATCTGGGAACTAAAGTCTAATGATGACCATTCATTTGTTGTAAAAACCAATCTGGTTCGATAATGTCCCTTAGGCTTAGGGGAAGGAAATCTGTCATCTTTACCTGGCCTACATGTGTCTTCAGTTCCACAGCAATCTTTAAATGCCCTCAGGGATGATGCACATATACAAATACCATTAAAACCAAGAACAAAACACTGAACACCAGAGGTAGGAGGTGTTGTCTCCATGGACCCCAAAGATTCAGAACCCTCAGTGAAAAAATACAGAACCCCTTTCCGAGACAGCGAGAATATAAATTTATACAGAAAAATATGTCACGATACTAAAAAATCCAAACAAGTGTGAACTCGTCAAATCAGATCTTATTGCTTGGTCCCGATTATTTGCTGATCCCTCAAGTATTAAAAAACAGTGTTTATGTAATTGCTGCCCGTCACATGAAAATGAAAAATGAAAATCGCTTTGTTGTCACGAGTAGGCTTCAATGAAGTTACTGTGAAAAGCCCCTAGTCGCCACATTCCGGCGCCTGTCCGGGGAGGCTGGTACGGGAACATTAAGTACAGTTCTCCTGGTGCTTTTCAAAGTAAAGGTATTTTGAGAAAAAAAGCATGTTAACTTCTCCTATGTTAATAAGCCAATGAGTCTGATCATGTATAATAAAGAGGTGTCTACTGCCAAACAGAGCTCAACATAGCTAATTCTTTTCCTGAAACTGTCTGACAACAGAGAATCAGAGCTGGCCATGTGGCCCATTCTTCATGTGCTGGCTCTCTGAAAGAGCTACCCAACTCACCTTCTGCTCTTTCCCCCAAGGCCTGCACAACATCTGCTTTCCAAGTATTTATCTAATCCCCATTTTAAAGTTACTACTGAATCTGCTCCCATCATCTTTTCAGGTAGTGCACTGAAGATCCGAACAATTTGTTGCATTAAACAAAGTTCTCCATAGAACCCCCACAGTTCAGGGGGCTGCCATTCGGCCCATCAAATCTGCATTGATCCTCTGAAAGAGCACTCTACCAATTGGAGAGCCCACTCCCCCACCCTATCCCCGTAGCCCCACTTAACCTACACATCTCTGGATACGAAGGGGCAATTTAGCATGGCCAATTCACTTAACCTGCACATCTTTGGACTGTGGGAGGAAACCAGAGCACCCGAAGGAAATCCACACAGACACAGGGAGAACTTGCAGGCTCCACACAGTCACCCAAGGCCAGAATTGAACCCTGGTCCCCGGCGCTTTGAGGCAGCAGTGCTAACCAATGTGCCACCCCATCTACATTCTGGCTCTTTTGCCAGTTATCTAAATCTGTGCCTTCTCATTATTGACCCTACTGCCTGGTGAAACCTGTACACTAGTACTGGGAGTGAACTCTAGATGTACAATAGGAGCTTTTGCTTCACAATGGGTAAATATTTTAGATTTTATGATTGACGGTTTTAGATATTATTCTGGTTGGATTCCCACTTTGCACCCTCCATAGCCTGGAGATCCTCCAAGCCCCTGCTGCTTTTGTATCCTAACTCATTCCAAAGCCTGTTCACCACTTGCTCTCACGGATCTAAATTGGCTCCCCATCTGCAACACCTCAATTATACAATTCCTCTGGTTTTCATGGTGGGAGGGTGGGCTACAATGTTGGAGATGGATTGGATCAACTGCCCAGCACGCACCATTTCTATTGCGTTGATTTTAAGATTCCAATCCTGATTTTGAACCCTCCATCACCACCCCCCCTCCCCTCCTGTTTGACAAGCGCAGAGAGCAGTATAACAAATAGAAACTCGCAAATGTTTAAAGTACTCAGCACAGCACAGTACACTCTAAGTGATCCTGAACCTGAGTTGCACTCAGCATTGAGTGAGTGCGGGAGATTTCAACCATCCGATCCAGGCCTGATAACTGAGCCACTATTATATCCTACACAGCAGAAGCACAGTGATGTATAAGCAACAGTAGAACTATGCTCTTCCTTGGACATTGTTTTCTGCTGCGGCTCAGTGGCTAGCACTCGCGCCGCAGAGTCAAAACATGGTGGGCTCAAATACCACTCTGAGACTTGAGGAAAATAACCAATTAAAACTCCCAGTGCAGGACTGAGGGTGTGCTACGTTATTGGTAATACTGTTAAATCAAAGCCCTGTCAGGTGAACATAAAAAAGTCACAATTCTAAGGAGTTATCCCAATACTTATCCCTAAATCAACGTTAGCAATACAGACCATCTGGCCATTATCATGTTCCTGTTTGTGGGAGCTTGCTGTGCACGAATTTGCTGCCATGCTTCTTAAATTGCAACAGAGACTATACTTCAACCTACTTGTTGAACTGAAAAGGAATTCATTCATTAGAGCCTCTATTTTAAATATCCTCATTACAATGCTTCCTTTAATAAGTCATGTGAAATTGTTCAGGGCTGGCAACCTCACAATAGCTTCATCCGATTACAACTTGCTGACAGAATTCATTTTAACCCCATCAGGTATTATTTCTGAATATTTTACGATCAATGTCAGGCATGACTCAGAGGCCGGGGTTCTCTGGTCCCCTCCAGGCAGGAATAGTGCAGGTGGGACTGAAAACCTCACTGGACCAGCCAAAGGCCCGCTGCCTTCAAGCGGGAATTGGAATCCTGGCCACTGACACTAAACCTGCTCTGGAGTAAATTGGTTACACCAAAGACTTCAGCACACTGCCTAGAATGACAAATGAGGGTAGGACTGATGGGAGTTCTACGTTGTCTGGTGAGGTGTTAAACCAAGTGAGGCCTTGTCTGCCCTGTAGGGCGGACATTAAAGACCCCATGGTCATGAGCTTCCTAGTCGGCAGGGGAGATTTCTTTGGTACCCTGGCCAATATTTATCACTCCACCAAAGTCACTAAAAACCAGCTTATTGTGCCATTATCTCGCAGATATTTGTGGGAACATGCTGTGCACAAATTATCCCTGCTGCATTACTGACAACAGAAGACTCTTGGAAAGTGCTTCATTGGCTAGAAAGCGCATTTGGTGCACCCGGAGGTGGTGAAAGGCACGGTAGTGGTCCTCAAGAAGTCCTTTCTTCCACCGTGAGGAGGAACAATGCATTAGACTAGCACGGCACTAAAGGAAATCTGAAAATAAAACATGCCAAACTGGGAATGTTTACTGACACTAAGCTGCCCCCATGGGAACAACAAGTACAAGTGGCCTTTTACTTACTTTCTATATACACAGCAGGCTCAGAACAGGAAGAATGTCACAAGTTTAGAAGCTTTAGATTTGTGCTGATTTTGGTTCCGTGAGAGGCAGATAAGTGGAAAGAGGCGTCTAATCCCAGTAAACAGCAGGCGTAGCTAAAACTAACTTTCTTACCAGAGACACAGCTTTGAACTAAATAGCTGGGTTATATTTAAACTGTCAAAGACATAGTATAGTCATCAGGATATTTTAATACACCACTCTATTAACTCGGATGTGAAGTGGCCTCAGAAGCTCTTACACGGCAGCTTAATGTGGGAATCCCACTCCTGAATCAAGCAGGAAGGAACCTAACTCCCTACAAGCTGAAACCTCTTCCAGTCCATCAACTGTCCAAGGTCTCTGCACTCCTCCAATTTACATCCTTCACTTTGTGCCTTTGGCTGCCTGGGCCCTAAACTATAATTCCCTTTCTAAACATCGCCCCCTGACTATCTCTCTCTCCTCTTTTAAGACTCTATTTAGAACTTAGCTATTTCACGGTCTTAATCATAGAATTTACAGGGCAGAAGGAGGCCATTCGGCCCATCTAGTCTGCACCGGCTCTTGGAAAGAGCACCCTATCCAAGCCCACACCTCCACCCTATCCCCATTACCCAGTAACCCCACCCAACACTAAGGGCAATTTTGGACACTAAGGACAATTTAGCATGGCCAATCCACCTAACCCGCACATCTTTGGACTGTGGCTCGGCATTCATTTTGTTTTCATAACACTCCTGCAGAGCACCACAGGGCACTTTATTAAGCTAAAGGCACTATATAAATGCAAGTTGCTGTTCACAAAATCACAGAATTGTTATGGCACAGAAGGAGGCCATTTGGCCCATCGTGTCTCCGCCAGCTCTCCAAAAGAGCATTATGACTTAGTATCACTCCCCTGCATTTACCCTGTACCCGAGCACATTGTTTGTCTAGAAATAATCATCTTTTTAAAAATAAATTTAGGGTGCCCAATTCATTTTTTTTTTAAAGAGTTAAGGGGCAATTTAGCATGGCCAATCCACCTACCCTGCACATCTTTGGGTTGTGGGGGCGAAACACACGCAAACACGGAGAGACTGTGTAAACTCCACACGGTCAGTGACCCAGAGCCAGGACTGAACCTTCGACCTCACCGTGACATAGCAGTGCTAACCATTGCGCCACTGTGCTGCCCTAGAAATAATCATCTAATGCCCTCTTGAATTCCTCGATTGAAGCAGTTTCCACAAGACTTCCAGGTAGTAAATCCCAGGCCTGAAACTCGCTGAACAAGGAGAATCTAAAGGAAAAAAAAATCATCTACTGCCCTGCGGCGGCACGGTGGCACAGTGATTAGCACTGACACCTCACAGCATCAGGGACCCAGGTTCAATTCTGGACTTGGGTGACTGTGTGGAGTTTGAACATTCTCCCTGTGTCAGCGTGCGTTTCCTCTGGGTGCTCCAGTTTCCTCCCATCGCCCAAAATTGTGCAGATCAGGTGGATTGGCCATGCTAAATTGCCTCATTAGTGTCCAAAGGTTGGGTGGGATTATGGGGATATGGTGAGGGAGCTCAAACCACATGACTGGATTCCAGCAGGTGTCATCCTAAAATTCATCATCCGCGGTAAGCATGACCAATTTTCCTGCCCCTCATTCGCGATCTGGCTGTTACTGCAAGGGGTTTCTCCTGTTGAAACCGCAGTGAGAACCCAATTGGCTAGTGGGGGTGGCGCAGATTCCCATTCCCTCCAACCTCTCCCTGGTGCTGATTCGAAGCTATGTGCAGCGAAAGCCGCACTGCCAGTAAAACAAGACCCAAGGCCTAAGCTCCGGAACTCTGTTTAGTCAGCAGTCACAAAGTGACGGCTCTCCCAGGTAGGGGAGAGAGGAAGCAACGACTACGCATCTTCCACTGTACATGTTACCTAAAAGGTCGAACACAGAACCAGGATGTTCGGCACAACCCAGTCCACATGAGCCTGCTCCCATTCTACTTCTTAGCCCATCAACATTTCCTTCCATTCCTTCATCTCTCACCTGCGGATCGAGATTCCCCTTAACATGTTTACATCCTGTGGTGCAGTTTTTCACATTCTCCCCATTTGAGTAAAAAATACATCCAACAGCTGAACATAGAGTTCAATTCCTCACAACGTTTGTTACATCAAGCACCTTATCCAGGGTTTTTGTGCAAGTCAGAACTCTTTTTTTAAAAAAACGTATTTGCCAAGTTCTTTTGGGTGCGGAAGGAAGAGGCAGAGTCCTTATGGTTCAGGTCTCTCACTACATAGTCTGAGTTAGAAAGTTTGGGTTCAGGCCCCAGGCTTGAGCACACAATCTAGACTTGAAGCGCCCAGTGTAGTGGTGCACTATTGGCGCTGTCATCATTTGAATGAGATGTTAAACAGAGGCCCCACTCCGTCTGTCAAAATATACCCACAGATCTATTCCTGCCATGACTTGGTTGGTAAACATCTTGACGACAAAGCTTGTGGTTTCACGCTGTGCTCCTGAGACTTGAGCACAACATTCAGGCTGACACTCCCCAGGTGCAGCACTGAGAGAGTGCTGCACTGTCGGAGGTGCCCGCATCGCAGAAAAGACATTGAACGGATGCTCCGTCTGGTGACGTAAAATACTCCCTGACACTATTATTGAAGAAGAGCAGGGGAGTTATTCTCGGCAACCATTGATTATTCATCCCTCAGCCAACATCACGGATTACAGATTTTCTGGGACATTATCACAATGCAATGCGTGCAAATGTGCTGTCTTGTTTCCGACAGTACAACAGAGCAGACAATTCAAAAATACTTCACTGGCTGTGAATTGCTTTGGGTGACTGAAGCCATGGAAAGTGCCATAGAAATGCAAGTCTTTGTTTTCAAACTAATGATTTGAGTTCTTCCCAGTGTCCAAACCAAAATTCAGCTGCTGGCGCGTCCTTGCCTTGCACTGATTAGCTGCAGCAATTTGTACATTTAAAAATTTATAATAATTTAACGTTTTCTTAAAACACTTCAGGACCTCCCAAAAATGTTAAGAATACGCTATATGTTCAAGCTTGATCTCAGCTCGTATTAAACATACATCTTGTTAAAAAAAAAAAGAGCTTGTAGCTAAAACGAAAATCACGTTGAAACCACAATGTTCTCTTTCATCTCTTGCTCCTCCCAGTACAGTTTAATTTCCAACTTCTCTACATAAAAGTACTTCCCCAAATTTGAGAAGTGGCATGTTTGTGCTGATCAAAAGTCTCTTTAATTCTCTATTTTTGAAATAAGCAAAAAGAAAAATATTCAAGCTGTTACTAAGTTAGTGGAGTAGATTTAGCGAAGTACCTCTGTGGGGAAAACAACTGCCATTTAATCTTTTTTAAAAAATTTAATAAAGGCCGAATCTTTAGAAAGAAAAGATTTATTACCTCCCAGCACAGAGGTGCCTTTTCTCTCTCGCATACTGACGGACACAGATATACACACACGCTCCCACTGACCACCCCCCCCCCCCCCCCCCCCCCACACACACACACACACACACACACTGACCCCCCCCACACACACACACCGGAGGGCTGTGACGAGTGGTGTTCCGCAGGATCAGTACTGGGACCGTTGCTGTTCGTAGTATATATAAATGATTTGGAGGAAAATGTAACTGGTCTGATTAGTAAGTTTGCAGACGACACAAAGGTTGGTGGAATTGTAGATAGCGATAAGGACTGTCAGAGGATACAGCAGGATTTAGATCGTTTGGAGACTTGGGTGGAGAGATGGCAGATGGAGTTTAATGGACAAATGTGAGGTAATGCATTTTGGAAGGTCTAATGCAGGTAGGGAATACACAGTGAATGGAAGAAACCTCAAGAAGATTGACAGTCAGAGAGATTGAGGTGTACAGGTCCACAGGTCACTGAAAGGGGCAACACAGGTGGAGAAAGTAGTCAAGAAGGCTTACGGCATGCTTGTCTTCATTGGCCAGGGCATCGTGTATAAAAATTGGGAAGTCATGTTGCAGCTGTATAGAACCTTAGTTCGACCACACTTGGAATATAGTGTTCAATTCTGGTCACCACACTACCAGAAGGATGTGGAGGCTTTAGAGAGGATGCAGAAGAGATTTACCAGGATGTTGCCTGGTATGGATGGCATTTGCTAGGAGGAGAGGTTGAATAAACTTGGTTTGTTCTCACTGGAACGACGGAGGTTGAGGGGCGACCTGATAGAAGTCTGCAAAATTATGAGGGGCGTAGACAGAGTGGATAGTCAGAGGGGTTTTTCCCAGGTAGAGGGGTCAAAGGTTTAAGGTGCGAGGGGCAAGGATTAGAGGAGAAGTACGAGGCAAGTTTTTAAAAAATGTTTTTAATTTAATTTATTTTTTACAGAGGGTAGTGGGTGCCTGGAACTCGCTGCCAGAGGTTGTGGTGGAAGCAGGGATGATAGTGACATTTAAGGGGCATCTTGACAAATACATGATTAGGATGGGAATAGAAGGATACGGACCCCGGAAGTGCAGAAGATTTTAGTTTAGATAGGCAGCATTGTCGGCAAAGGCTTGGAGGGCCGAAGGGCCTGTTCCTGTGCTGTACATTTCTTTGTTCTTGACACGCGCGCATGCACGCACATACACACTGACCCCCCCCCCATACACACACACTGACCCCCCCCACAAACACACACTGACACCCCCCACACACACTGACCACCCCCCCCCACATACACACACTGACCCCCCCACACACACACACACACACACTGCCCCCCCACACACACTGCCCCCCCCCACACACACTGCCCCCCCCCACACACACTGCCCCCCCCACACACACTGCCCCCCCCCACACACACTGCCCCCCCCCACACACACTGCCCCCCCCCACACACACTGCCCCCCCCACACACACTGCCCCCCCCACACACACTGCCCCCCCCACACACACACTGCCCCCCCCACACACACACTGCCCCCCCCCACACACACTGCCCCCCCCACACACACACTGCCCCCCCCACACACACACTGCCCCCCCCCCCACACACTGCCCCCCCCCACACACACTGCCCCCCCCACACACACTGCCCCCCCACACACACACTGACCCCCACACACACACTGACCCCCCCACACACACACTGCCCCCCCCCCCACACACTGCCCCCCCCACACACACACTGACCCCCACACACACACTGACCCACACACACACTGAGCCAGACACACACACACTGAGCCACACACACACTGACCCCCCCCCACACACTGCCCCCCCCCACACACACTGCCCCCCCCCCACACACTGCCCCCCCCACACACACACTGCCCCCCCCACACACACTGCCCCCCCCACACACACACTGACCCCCACACACACACACTGACCCCCACACACACACACTGACCCCCACACACACACACTGACCCCCACACACACACACTGACCCCCACACACACACTGACCCACACACACACTGAGCCAGACACACACACACTGAGCCACACACACACTGACCCAGACACACACACACAGACCCCCCCACACACACACAGACACCCCCCACACACACACAGACCCCCCCCCACACACACAGACCCCCCCCCCCACACACAGACCCCCCCCCACACACACAGACCCCCCCCCACACACACAGACCCCCCCCCACACACACAGACCCCCCCACACACACACAGACCCCCCCACACACACACAGACCCCCCCACACACACACAGACCCCCCCACACACACACAGACCCCCCCACACACACACAGACCCACACACAGAGACCTACACACACACAGAGACCTACACACACACACACAGACAGACACACACACACACAGACACACACTGACCCACACACACACACACACTGACCCACACACACACACTGACCCCCACACACACACACTGACCCCCACACACACACACTGACCCCCACACACACACACACTGACCCCCACACACACACACACTGACCCCCACACACACACACACACTGACCCCCACACACACACACACTGACCCCCACACACACACACACTGACCCCCACACACACACACACTGACCCCCACACACACTGACCCCCACACACACACTGACCCCCACACACACACTGACCCACACACACACACTGACCCACACACACACACTGACCCACACACACACTGACCCACACACACACACTGACCCACACACACACACTGACCCACACACACACACTGACCCACACACACACACTGACCCACACACACTGACCCACACACACTGACCCACACACACTGACCCACACACACTGACCCACACACACACTGACCCATTTAAACCAGCACTTTCCGATTGTAACGCACCCATCAGCCAAATGATCTCAATCCCAAGAGCATTACTGCTAAACTTGGGTCTACTCCTCCTAATTTCTTTTCACAGAGGAGCATGAGTGCAGGAGGACACCACTCAGCCGCTCAAGCACGTGCTGTCATTTAATTAGACTAAGACTGATCGTTGTCTCAATTCCATTTATTCACCTTGATTCAGTAATTGTCAATGCCTAACTAAAACCTAGTGCTGCAAAGTTCTGAAATTTTCAATTGATCCCCAGACTCCACTTTTAGGCGAGAGCCCCAGATTTCTACCACATTTTGTTTGTATAGAACATAGAACAGTACAGCACAGAACAGGCCCTTCAGCCCTCGATGTTGTGCCGAGCAATGATCACCCTACTCAAGCCAACGTATCCACCCTATATCAGTAACCCAACAACCCCCCCATTAACCTTATTTTTTAATAAATACTCCACTTTTAGGCGAGAGCCTCCAGATTTCTACCACATTTTGTTTGTATAGAACATAGAACAGTACAGAACAGGCCCTTCAGCCCTCGATGTTGTGCCGAGCAATGATCACCCTACTCAAGCCAACGTATCCGCCCTATACCAGTAACCCAACAACCCCCCCCCATTAACCTTATTTTTTAGGACACTGAGGGCAATTTAGCATGGCCAATCCACCTAACCCGCACATCTTTGGACTGTGGGAGGAAACCGGAGCACCCGGAGGAAACCCACGCACACACGGGGAGGACGTGCAGACTCCGCACAGACAGTGACCCAGCCGGGAATCGAACCTGGGACCCTGGAGCTGTGAAGCATTTATGCTAACCACCATGCTACCGTGCTGCCCCTTGACATTACCGCTGAGCGACCCACCTCTGTTTTTAAGATTATGCTTCCTTGGGCTCCACTACCTCCACCAGAGAAAATGGGGCAAAAGAAACCAACAACCTCATTAATCATCAAACAAACACCTCAATTTGATCAACCTCTTTTTAATCTTTCACATGCAGGGAACACACGCCTGGTCCTTCCAATGTTTTGCAAATTGAATGCAAATCACCTCGTCATTCAAATTAAGCCATGGAAATAAAGGGGCAGCAGGAGGCATTTTGTGCTTTGAAAACACATTTGGATTGAAGCAGCTTTGAATTAAAGAGTAAATTGCACTGCGCAGAGTACAAGCACAATTCCACTAACTGCATAATGACTCGAGTCTTTTGCAAGAGCAACTTGCCTGCTGCAGCATCTCTTCTGTTGAGCTGAGTTTCAGATGATGTTCCTCCAGACAAGCCTCCAGGTCTCTGATCTTCTCTCCTTGGGCCTCCACCTGATCTGTCAGAACACTCACCTATCATCAGGAGAGAGTGCACAAAATAAAAGGTTCCCGGTAAATGTGATTGAAAAGTAAGGACCTCAAACCTCGGCTAAATCGGGAAATAAACTGCTCTTAAACTGCTGTTTAAAATAAAACAGAGAACAGAAATGTCATTAGGGTTTCCAGCCTGTAACTAACTTTGCGGCAGTTCCAGTTTGAGTTTATGACTAACAATTTTGAATGTCTGTCTGACTCGAAAGTAGATGAGGAAGTAGAATTACCCAAGTCCCAATTGGACCTTTCGACTTACGCCTAGCTCATTTGTAAAGATCTGTCTGTGCCTATCATGGAGTTCTTTCGTAACCCTGTACAGGAATGTGGAACCTGGGCAAGTGCTGAGGTTTGCACCCAATTCGCTGATAAGATTTGCTTCGGGTCCAACTCGGAGCCAAACAAGCCACAACTTGAAACAGGAATGCACATTAACAGCAAACAAACATTAGCACCTCAAACTGTTGGCACTGTCCCAGCAGCACATTGTCCAACAGTGTGAAAGGTTATAACACAATCTTTTCTTTTTAAATATCTACTTGTTAGTCGCATACTGTTGCGTTTTTGGGAGAGTAAAAAAATCATATGTGGTGTTCAGGCGAAGGAGGGTTTGAGGGTGAATGATAACTGGGCCACGGTCGGAGTCCCCATGTTTTTCATTCTGTCCTCATTTCAAAGTATCTTAGGTTCTTACAGCACATTATAAGTCCTCATGTTCATGTTTAAAATGGTAATACTGTGTAAAGACCACACTGTAGCTCCTCTACAGGGTGGAGGGTGTAATTACAATGCAGAACCATCTCCACCTCTCATAGAATCATACAGCAGAAGGAAGACCATTGGGTCCATTGTGCTCTTTGAAAGTGTTATTAGTTAGACCCAATAATGTTCTATACCTGTGAGCCTTACTTCGGTTGTGGGTAAAATGTTGGAAAAGGTTATAAGAGATAGGGTTTATAATCATCTTGAAAAGAACAAGTTGATTAGCGATACTCAACACGGTTTTATGAAGGGTAGGTCATGCCTCACAAACCTTATTGAGTTTTTTGAGAAGGTGACCAAACAGGTGGATCAGGGTAAAGCTGTTGATGTGGTGTATATGGATTTCAGTAAGGCGTTTGATAAGGTTCCCCACGGTAGGCTATTGCAGAAAATAAGGAAGTATGGAATTGAAGGTGATTTAGGGGTTTGGATCAGTAATTGGCTAGCTGAAAGAAGACAGAGGGTGGTGGTTGATGGCAAATGTTCATCCTGGAGTTCGGTTACTAGTGGTGTACCGCAAGGATCTGTTTTGGGGCCACTGCTGTTTGTCATTTTTATAAATGACCTGGAAGAGGGTGTAGAAGGATGGGTTAGTAAATTTGCAGATGACACGAAGGTCAGTGGAGTTGTGGATAGTGCTGAATGATGTGAAAGGATACAGAGGGACATAGATAAGCTGCAGAGCTGGGCTGAGAGGTGGCAGATGGAGTTTAATGCGGAAAAGTGTGAGGTGGTTCAGTTTGGAAGGAGTAACAGGAATGCAGAGTACTGGGCTAATGGCAAGATTCTTGGTAGTGTAGATGAACAGAGAGATCTCGGCATCCAGGTACATAAATCCCTGAAAGTTGCCACCCAGGTTAATAGGGCTGTTAAGAAGGCATATGGTGTGCTAGCCTTTATAAGCAGGGGGATTGAGTTTCGGAACCACAAGGTCATGCTGCAGCTGTACATAACTCTGGTGCGGCCACACCTGGAGTACTGCGTGCAGTTCTGGTCACCACATTATAGGAAGGATGTGGAAGCTTTGGAAAGGGTTCAGAGGAGATTTACTAGGATGTTGCCTGGTATGGAGGGAAGGTCTTACGAGGAAAGGCTCAGGGAATTGAGGTTGTTTTCGTTAGAGAGGAGAAGGCTGAGAGGTGACTTAATAGAGACATATAAGATAGTCAGAGGGTTAGATAGGGTGGACAGTGAGAGTCTTTTTCCTCGGATGGTGATGACCAACACGAGGGGACATAGCTTTAAATTGAGGGGTGATAGATATAGGACAGATGTCAGAGGCAGTTTCTTTACTCAGAGAGTTGTAGGGGTGTGGAACGCCCTGCCTGCAACAGTAGTAGACTCGCCAACTTTAAGGGCATTTAAGTGGTCACTGGATAGACATATGGATGAAAATGGAATAGTGTAGGTAAGATAGGCTTCAGATGGTTTCACAGGTCGGCGCAACATCGAGGGCCGAAGGGCCCGTACTGCGCTGTAGTGTTCTATGTTCTAACCTTGCTCTTCAGCCAGAGCACACCCCCCCCCCCCCAAATTCAAATATTTATCCAATCCCTTTTCGAAAATTACTATTGAATCTGCTTCCACCATGCTTTTAGACAGCACATTCCATTGTAAATGTGGATTTGAGAATTGATCCTTGAAAAAGAAGGGTGTATGGGCAGATGTGAGGTGTTTATTGCAATAATCATTTAACTGTGGTCACTACTTGTGGTTTCAGAAAGGGGGAACGTCCAACATTTAATAGTGTTGGATTTTAAACTTGCCTCGACGGGTCTCAGCAGATCTGCAAGCTCAAGCTTCCAGTCACCAGTCATCAGATTCCCACTGTTGGGAAAACATGCAATCTCGAAGAGGAGATGCCGACGGAGCTCGGATTGTCATGGGTTTTGCTCCGCCAAGCTGGCAAGTCTTCAAAGACAATTAATACCAACACTTATATAAAGTAAAGTCATCATAGTCCCAGATGACCATCTGTTGCATTCCTCTTTTGAGGGGGAGAGTTGACCTGTGGGGATTTAGCCCGAGGATCACCACACCTCAGACAAGAGACAAGGTTGAGAAGGTGGACCTTTATGATTATGGGATGGCACAGTGGTCTCACCATTCCAGAGCCCAGGTTTGATTCCTAGGTTGGCTGACTCTGTGGAGTATGCACATTCTCCCAGTATCTGCATGGGTTTTCTCCGGGTGCTCCAATTTCCTTCCACAAGTCCAAAAGATGTGCAGTTAGGTGAATTGGCCATGCCATAATTGCCCCTCAGGTGTCCAAAAATGTATACGTTAGGTTACAAGAATGGGGGAGATGCTCTTTCAGGGGGTCGGTACTGACCCTATGGGCCGAAAGGCCTCCTTCTGCACTGAAGGGAGGATGTGAACCTCAGCCAGTATAGGAATTGAACCCAGGCTGTTGGCCTCACTCTGCATCATGAACCAGCCTCTTAACCAGTAACTCTTAGCCGTAACAATGTAATTGGCATTAACAAACCATAACAGGGCAATTAACATAGTGCTAACACTCATCACAGTCCAAAGATGTGCGGGTTGGGTGGATTGGCCATGCTAAATTGCCCGTAGTGTCCTAAAAAGTAAGGTTAAGGGGGGGGGGTTGTTGGGTTACGGGTATAGGGTGGATACGTGGGTTTGAGTAGGGTGATCATGGCTCGGCACAACATCGAGGGCCGAAGGGCCTGTTCTGTGCTGTACTGTTCAATGTTCTATCACTCTAACCCCTAACTCCAATCTGAGACAAGGCCACCAACAGACATGGTTTGGACTTCCTCTTCACGGGAAAAACCTCGGCAGTGATGGAAGGCTCTTAATCAACCACTTACGGCCTCAATTGGCCAACAGGTGAATGGTCTGTCTGAAGCTTCACCTGCCATGGCGAAAATACCCATGGGGAGAGTGGAGGCGGGCAGCCTGCAGATACTGTGCCACCTCTATGGGACCCAATTTTACACTGGTTATCCTACTCCCAAGGGGGTCATAAAAACCAGCTCATTTCTTTCTCACAAACACCATTCTGAAGACAGCTTGAAGAGGAGCATGGTGGTGACATTAGTCATCCTGTCTTCCTCCCATATCCCTTGATCCCTTTAGCCCCAAGAGCTATATCCAATTCCTTTTTGAAATTGTCTAATATCAATCCAGAGGCCTGGTCCAATGATTCAGTGGATTAAATAAAAACCAGAATAAGGGTGGCATGGCGGTGCAGTGGTTAGCACTGCTGCCTCACGCGCCAGGGACCTCGGTTCGATCCCAGCCCCAGGTCACGGTCTATGTGGAGTTTGCACATTCTCCCAGTGTCTGCGTGGGTCTCAACCCCACAACCCAAAGATGTGCAAGGAGCTGGATTGGCCATGCTAAATTGCCCCTATATTGGAAAAAAATGAATTGGTTACTCTAAATTAAAAAGAAACCAGAATAAAAAGCTTGCATCAGTAATGGAAACTATGAAACTACCAGATTGTCATAAAAAGGCATCTGCTGTGCTAATACTAATAAAGGGAACAAAATCTATCATTCCTAATCTGACAGGCCAATATGTGACTTCAGACTCCCAGCAATGTGGTTGACTATTAATTGCCCTCTGAAATGGCCTGTCAAACCATAAAAAGAAACAACAGGAGAAATTGACAGACCACTGGGTATCGCCCACATTCAGAGAAATCTGGGTGCTCTCATACAAGGAACACAAAGCTTGCATGCAGGCAAGCAAGAAATTAGGGAGGCAAAGAGCATGATGTCCTTTATCGCAAGGGGATTGGAGAATAAGAATATCATGTCTGGCTACAATTGGACGCGACTTTGATGAAAGGAGTAGTGTGTGCAGACTTAGACTCATATTTAAGGAAGGATATACTGGCTTTGGCGCAGTACAGAGAAGATTTGCAAGCCTAGCTCCCAGGATGAAAGAGTTGTCCTATGATGAGAGGGCGAGTTAATTGTTTTTTTATTCTCTGGAGTTTACGAGAATGAGAGGTGGAATGTGCAAATTTCTGAAGGAGGTTGACAGTGTAGATACTGAATGGTTCTTTTCCCTGGCTGGAGTGTAGAAGAGTGAGAGGGGATCTCATAGAAACTTATAAAATTCTAACAGGATGAGACAGGGTGGATTCAGAAGGAATGTTCCCGATGGTGGGGCACAGACCTAGGATTAGGGGCCAATCATTAAGGACCAAGATACATAAAACATATATGGAAAATAGAAGGAGGCAGCCATTTGGCCCTTCAAGCCTGCTCCGCCATTCATTACGATCATGGCTGATCATCACGTTCAATACCCTGATCCCGCCTTCCTCCCATATCCCTTTAGCCCCAAGAGCTATATCTAATTCCTTCTTGAAATTATCCATTTTTGCCTCAACTACTTTTTGTGGTAGTGAATTCCACAGATTCACTACTCTGGGTGAAGAAAGTTTCCCTCACCTCAGTCCTAAACAGGTTAACCCCTTATCTTCAAACTATGACCCCTAGTTCTGGACTCCCCGCCAATGGGAGCATTGTTTCTGAATCTACCCTGTAAAATCCTGTTAAGAATTGTATAAATTTCTATGGAGGTCCTCTCTCACTCTTCTAAACTTCAATGAATATAATCCTAACCGACTTGGTCTCTCCTCATATGACAGTCCCACCATTCCAGGAATCAGCCTGGGAAACCTTTGCTCCACTCTCTCCATAGCAAGAACATCCTCCCTCAGATAAGGACATCAGAACTGCGCACAATAATTCAGGTGTGGCCTCACCAATGAGGAATATGCCGGGTGAGTGGGGAAGTGGAGTTAAGGCAGAAGATCATCACGATAGTCTTGAATGGTCTTGTGTTCTTATGACAAAAGTGCACCCAAGCCAGTCAACCTTGCAGTGTCCTATTCATTACGGGTGTGTGGTGGCCACAATGGGAAACCCCATTGGCCGCCTTCGGGAACGAAGAATCCCGCTGCTTGCGGGGGGTGCACTGTGCTGGAAAACAAGGCTGGTAGGACGGAGAATCCCGCTCATCCTGGCTACTAAAAATAGGACAAATCCAAGCTGGCCAATTACCACCCTATTAGTATTCTTTTGATGACTGCCCATCTTTGGATTTGGGGGTGACACCCACGCAGACACGGGGAGAATGTGCAAATTCCACATGGAGAGTGGCCATGGACCGGGATCAAATCTGGGTCCTCGGCCCCATGAGGTAGAAGTGCTAACCACTGCACCATCCTAGACCTTATATTCTTATGAAACTAAAATCAGTGAGGGTGAAAACAAAAAGTACAAAATCATAACCACGGCTTCATGGCAAGGCAAGAATAGGACACCATCCACAGCATTGAGCTTGGCCTGCCACTCAATTCGATAATGGCTAATCTGCACTTTAAACACAATTAGCCTCCTCGGTTCCAGACATCAGTTAAGTTTTGGGCAAGATTCCATCAACCCGGACACCATGTTATAGATATAGAACGTACAGTGCAGAAGGAGGCCATTCGGCCCATCGAGTCTGCACCGACTCACTTAAGCCCTCACTTCCATCCTATCCCAGTACCCAAGAACCACTCCTAACTCTTTTGGTCATTAAGGGCAATTTATCATTACCAATCCACCTAACCTGCATGTCTTTCGACTGTGGGAGGAAACCGGAGCACCCGGAGGAAACCCACGCAGACACGGGGAGAACATGCAAACTCCACACAGTGACCCAGCGAGGAATCGAACCTGGGACTCTGGCACTGTGAAGCCACAGTGCTAACCACTGGAACATCGGTGGATATGATCATGGCTTATCCTCTACTGTATTTCAGTGCTACACTCTTGCTCTCTCCCCATATCCCATGATGCCTTTATAGTCTAGAAATCTATTTCCTTCTTAAATATATTCAGTGACTTGGCCTTCACAGTCTGTTTTGGTAGAGAATTCAACAGGGTCACCACCCTCGGTGAAGAAGTTTCTCCTCATTGCAGTCCTAAATGGCCTGCCCGGTATCCTGAAGCTGTGACCTCCTGGTGTAAATAATGTATGGTCGTACAAGTACTCACCTGTAGCACCAGGCACTCCCTGTCACTCTCCAATCGTGTCAGTCTCTCTTGGCAGGTTTCATTGTTCAGAGCTGCACGATGATTGCCCTAAATATAAAAAAAATTAAAAAAATCAAGCTGGTTAGAATCGCAGAAACAATTTGCTTGAGTATTTGAAGGTCTCATATTGTGGTAAGAGTGACAATGCTCTTGGTGCTTCGTGGGCCGAATGGCCTCCCTCTGTGATGTACCATTCTATGCTTTATCTAATCACTTTAGTAACAAATTACGTAAAATCTGTGTTTACCTCAGTACTGATTCAGGCTGGACACAGGTTTGAAGGCCCGGACTGCAGTGTGGTGATATGGGGGAGTTCATATGCATTGCAAATCCATGGTGTAAAACCAAAAGGTTTGATTAGCCTCTACCCAGAGAAGCCTACGGTGGTTCAATGGGGTATACTCGTTTCTGAATCAGTGGTCATGAGTTTAAACCCTGGCTAAGAGACTGGAGCATGTGATCCAGACTGATTCTCAGAGTGTGGTACCGAGGAGAATGTTGCACAGTCCGAGGTGCTACTTTTCAGGAAAGACTTTACGCTGAGGCCCCATCTGCCCACTCCGTTGGACATAAAAGATCCCAAGACACTATTTGAATAAGAACAAAGACAAAGAACAAAGAAAATTACAGCACAGGAACAGGCCCTTCAGCCCTCCCAGCCTGCGCCGATCCAGATCCTTTATCTAAACCTGTCCCCTATTTTCCAAGGTCTACTTCCCTCTGTTCCCCGCCCGTTCATATATCTGTCTAGATGCATCTTAAATGATGCTATCGTGCCCGCCTCTACCACCTCCTCTGGCAAAGCGTTCCAGGCACCCACCACCCTCTGCGTAAAAAACTTTCCATGCACATCTCCCTTAAACTTTCCCCCTCTCACCTTGAAATCGTGACTCCTTGTAATTGACACCCCCAATCTTGGAAAAAGCTTGTTGCTATCCACCCTGCCCATACCTCTCAATTTTGTAGACCTCAATCAGGTCCCCCCTCAACCTCTGTCTTTCCAACGAAAACAATCCTAATCTACTCAACCTTTCTTCATAGCTAGCACCCTCCATAACATCCTGGTGAACCTCCTCTGCACCCTCTCTAAAGCATCCACATTCTGCAGTATTTCAAATGTGGCCTAACCAAAGTCCTATACAACTGTAACATGACCTGCCGACTCTTATACTCAATACCCCGTCCAATGAAGTCAAGCATGCTGTATGCCTTCTTGACCACTCTATCGACCTGCGTTACCACCTTCAGGGTACAATGGACCTGAACTCCCAGATCTCTCTGTACACCAATTTTCCCCAGGACTCGTCCATTGACCATATAGTCCGCTCTTGAATTAGATCTTCCAAAATGCATCACCTCGCATTTGCCTGGATTGAACTCCATCTGCCATTTCTCTGCCCAACTCTCCAATCTATCTATATTTTGCTGTATTCTCTGACAGTCCTCCTCGCTATCTGCAACTCCACCAATCTTAGTATTATCTGCAAACTTGCTAATCAGATCACCTATACCTTCCTCCAGATCATTTATGTATATCACAAACAACAGTGGTCCGAGCACGGATCCCTGTGGAACACCACTAGTCACCCTTCTCCATTTTGAGACACTCCCTTCCACCACTACTCTCTGTCTCCTGTTGCCCAACCAGTTCTTTATCCATCTAGCTAGTCCACCCTGAATCCCATACGACTTCACTTTTTCCATCAACCTGTCATGGGAAACTTTATCAAATGCCTTACTGAAGTCCATGTATATGACATCTATAGCCCTTCCCTCATTAATTCACTTTGTCACTTCCTCAAAGAATTCAATTAGGTTTGTAAGACATGGCCTTCCCTGCACAAAACCATGCTGCCTTTCACTGATAAGTCTATTTTCTTCCAGATGTGAATAGATCCTATCCCTCAGTATCTTCTCCAACAGTTTGCCTACCACTGACGTCAAGCTCACAGGTCTATAATTCCCTGGATTATCCCTGCTACCCTTCTTAAACAAAGAGACAACATTAGCAATTCTGCAGTCCTCCGGGACCTCACCCGTGCTCAAGGATGCTGCAAAGGTATCTGTTAAGGCCCCAGCTATTTCGACCCTCACTTCCCTCAGTAACCTGGGATAGATCCCATCCGGTCCTGGGGACTTGTCCACCTTAATGTCTTTTAGAATAGCCAAAACTTCCCCCTTCCGTATGACGACTTGACCGAGAGTATTTAAACATCCATCCCTAACCTCAACATCCGTCATGTCCCTCTCCTTGGTGAACACTGATGCAAAGTACTCATTAAGAATCTCACCCATTTCCTCTGGGTCCACGCATAAATTCCCTCTTTTGTCTTTGAGTGGGCCAATCCTTTCTCTAGTTACCCTCTTGCTCCTTATATATGAATAAAAGGCTTTGGGATTTTCCTTAACCCTGTTAGCCAAAGATATTTCATGACCCCTTTTAGCCCTCTTTATTGCGCATTTGAGATTCATCCCACTTTCCCGATATTCCTCCAAAGCTTCATCAGTTTTGAGTTGCTTCGATCTTATGTATGTTTCCTTTTTCATCTTAGCTAGTCGCACAATTCCACCCGTTATCCATGGTTCCCTAATCTTGCCATTTCTATCCCTCATTTTCACAGGGACATGTCTGTCCTGCACTCTAATCAACCTTTCCTTAAAAGACTCCCACATTTCAAATGTAGATTTACCCTTAAACAGCTGCTCCCAGTCCACATTCCCTAGCTCCTGCCGAATTTTGTTATACTCGGCCTTTCCCCAATTTAGCACTCTTCCTTTAGGACCACTCTCGTCTTTTTCCATGAGTATTCTAAAACTTACGGAATTGTGATCGCTATTCCCAAAGTAATCACCGACTGAAACTTTAACCACCTGGCCGGGATCATTCCATACCTGGTCCAGTATGGCCCCTTCCCAAGTTGGACTATTTACATACTGCTCTAAAAAACTCTCCTGGATGCTCCTTACAAACTCTGCTCCATCTACGCCTCCAACACTACACGAGTCCCATTCAATGTTGGGGAAGTTAAAATCTCCCATCACAACCACCCTATTGCTCCTATATTTTTCTATAATCTGTCTGCATATTTGTATCTCTACTTCATGCTTGCTTTTGGGAGGCCTGTAGTAAAGTCCCAACAATGTTACTGCACCCTTCCTATTTCTTAGCTCGACCCATATTACTTCAGTTCTCAAATCCTCCATAGTCCCTCCTTAATCACAGCTGTGATATCATCTCTGACTAGTAATGCAACTTCTCCACCCCTTCTACCTCCCTCTCTATCCCTCCTGAAGCATCTATACCCTGGGATAGTCAGTTGCCAGTCCTGCCCTTCTCTCAACAAGTCTCAGTAATACCAATAACATCATAGTCCCAGGTACTAATCCAAGCCCCAAGTTCATCTGCCTTACCTGCTACACTTCTCGCATTAAAACAAATGCACCTCAGACCACCTGTCCCTTTGTGTTCATCATCTCTTCCCTGTCTACTCGTCCCCTTAGTCACATTGAGTTTATTATCTAGTACCTTACAGGCTCCAGTTGCTGCCTCTTTACTGACCTCTAACTTCCTAATCTGGTTCCCATCCCCCTGCCACATTAGTTTAAAACCTCCCCAACAGTGTTCGCAAAAGCACCCCCTAGGACATTGGTTCCAGTCCTGCCCAGGTGTAGACCATCCGGTTTGTAATGGTCCCACCGCCCCCAGAACCGGTTCCAATGTCCCAAAAATCTGAACCCCTCCCTCCTGCACCATCTCTCAAGCCACGTATTCATTCCGACTATTCTCGAATTTCTACTCTGACCGTCTCGTGGCACTGGTAGCAATCCTGAGATTACTACCTTTGAGGTCCTACTTTTTAAACTTATCTCCTAACTCCCTAAATTCTGATTGTAGGACCTCATCCCATTTTTTTACCTATATCGTTGGTGCCTATATGCACCACGACAACTGGCTGTTCACCCTCCCCCTTCAATATGTCCTGCAGCCGATCTGAGACATATGAGCAGGGGAGTTCTCCATGGATGATGCAAAACCTGAAACATTGTGAACTGTGAGGAAGATAGTGATCACTGTAGGAGGACATAAAACAGGCTGATAAAATAGGTAGACATATGGTGGAGGAAATTCAACAATGCTGGCAAGTGTGAAGTTGTACATTTTGGTAGCAGTATAAATTAAAGGTTCAATTCGAAATGGACAGCAGGAACAGTGAAACTTGGGCATTTATGTGCACAAATCATTGAAGGTGGCAGGGAATGTTGACAAAGTGGTTAAATGTGGGATCTGAGGCTTTATAAATGGAGGCATAGAGTACAAAAGCAAGGAAGTTATGATAAGTTACGGTCCAGCCTCAACTTCACTATTCTGAGCCCAGTTCTGGTCACCACACTTTAAGAAGAATGTAAAAACTTTGGAGGGGGGCCAGAAAAGGTTTACAAGAATGATATCAGAGAGGAATCAGCTGCATGGACGGATTGGGGGAACCGGAGAGATTCCCCTTCGAGAACAAAAGGTTGAGAGATTTGATAGAGACGTTCTAAATATGAGGTCTGGACAGGGTAGTGTAATATCCTCTATGTTCACAGATGGCGATGTCTTGGCGGTTGAATTAATTAGAGAACATACAGCTTTGTTAAAGAACAAAACTATTTATTAACTAACTAAACACTATAAAGGTTTCTACGATGTGAACGATAAGTACAGTTGGATACTATGGCTAAATACAAATAATTACGATTAACTAGTATTAATTACTATTGACTAAGGAGCTACTCGATACACGACTGGACTCTACGCTTGCTATCCACGTTCTGCGGCACACCTCGTTTGTTCCAGCAACGTTGTCCTGTCATCACGCCATCTAGTGGTCGGATGCTAGAATATCAGTCTATGCATAAGGCACTTTTCTTTACAGACAGTTTGGTTGTTAAATTATACACAAATAATATTCTACATATCATTACAGGTAGAAAGGTGGAATTTATTTCCTATTGACAGAAAGATCAAAGCCAGAGGACACTAATTTAAGGTGATTGGCAAAAGATGCAACAACGACATGAGGAAAAACTTTCTATTGCAACGAGTGATTAAGTTCTGGAATCTAGGACCAGGAGGGGGGGGGGGGGATCGGTAGGCTCCCACTAAAAAGGGCAGAGAGCAGCTTCAGGTACTTAGGGGTCCAGGTGGCTAGGAGCTGGGGGGCCTTGCATAAGCTTAATCTCACGAGGATGGTGGAGCAAATGGAGGAGGAGTTTAAGGGGTGGGATATGCTGCCGCTGTCTCTGGCGGGTAGGGTGTAATCCGTCAAGATGTCGGTGCTCCCGAGATTTCTGTTCCTGTTCCAGTGCCTCTCCATCCTTATCCCGAAGGCCTTTTTCAGGCGGGTTAACAGGAGCATTACGGGATTTGTGTGGGCGCACGGGACCCCGAGGGTGAGAAGGGTGTTTCTGGAGCAGAGCAGGGATGGGGGAGCTGGCACTGCCCAACCTCTTGTGGGTATTATTGGACTGTCAACGCAGCGATCGTGCGTAAGTGGGTGATGGACGGGGAAGGGGCAGCATGGAAGAGGATGGAGATGGCGTTCTGTGTGGGCACGGGCCTGGAGGCGCTGGTAACGGCGCCGCTGCCGTTCCCTCCAATGAGGTATACCACAAGCCCGGCGGTGGCGGCTACCCTCAAAATTTGGGGGCAATGGAGACGGCACAGGGGTGAGGTGGGGGCCTCGATGGGATCCCCGATACGGGGAAACCACCGGTTTGCCTCGGGGAGGATTGATGGCGGGTTCCTGAGCTGGCACAGGGCAGGTGTTAGGAGGTTGGGGGACATGTTCGTAGACGGGAAGTTTGCGAGCCTGGGTGAGCTGGAAGGGAAGTTCGGGCTCCCCCCCGGGGAACACCTTTAGGTACATGCAGGTAAGGGCGTTTGTCAGGCGGCAGGTGGCAGAGTTCCCTCTGTTGCCACCGCGTGGGGTCCAGGACAGGGCGCTCTCGGGGGTGTGGGTTGGAGGGGGAGGATCTCAGCAACGTACCAAGTGATGCAGGAGGTAGACGAGGCCTTGGTGGAGGAACTGAAGGGTAAATGGGATGAGGAACTGGGTGAGGAGATTGAAGAGGGGATGTGGGCAGACGCCCTAGGAAGGGTGAACTCCTCTTCTTGTGCGAGGCTTAGCCGCATACAGTTTAAGGTGCTGCATAGGGGACGAGGACAGGTGTATTAGGTGCTCAGGGAGCCCAGCAAACCATGCCCATATGTTCTGGGCATGCCCAGCGCTGGGGGAATTTTGGAAGGGCGTAGCAAGGACAGAGTCGAGGGTGGTAGGATCCAGGGTCAAACCGGGCTGGGGGCTCGCAATATTTGGAGTTGCAGAGGAGCCAGGAGTGCAGGAGGCGAAAGAGGCCGGCATTCTAACCTTTGCGTCCCTAGTAGCCCGGCGGAGGATTCTTCTTCAGTGGAAGGATGCGAGACCCCCAAGCGTGGAGGCCTGGATCAACGATATGGCGTGGTTTATTAAATTGGAGAGGGTGAAATTTGCCCTCAGGGGGTCAGTGCAGGGGTTGTTCAAGAGGTGGCAACCATTCCTAGATTTCCTGGCAGAACGGTAGAAAAAGGCCAGCAGCAGCAGCAACCCGGGGGGGGGTTGTGTGCAATGTCACTTTAAAAACCAAGTCACTTGCGTGAAATCATCCGTGACATTATCAGCTACCTCACAGGCTTTCTGCCCTAGCCTAGTACCAGCCCTTGTACAGCGAAAGCCTATTTAACAAACCTCTGTTAATGTTGCTTTGAACCCCCGTGCATCTGGAATATACTTCTTTTGCACTGTTATTATCTTAACTCTATTTGCCTGCCTTAGCTCCGTATCTCTTAATACCTTGGCCCAACAAAACATCTACAGATCATCTTCCGGAAAGCTCCAATTAGACCCGACATTAACAACCTTCAGGAGAACATTCCACAGGTCCATTCTACTTGGTGGGACAAAATGTTTCCTGATTGCACTTCTGAATGGCTGGGCTTTTAATTTTTTTTTTAAGATTCTGCCTTCTCTCTATCCAAAATTAGAAGCAGCTTTGCCTTGCAATGAGATCAAAGGGCAAAGGATGTACTTCACCTTGACCTCTTGCGTTCCAGTGATTAATCAGAACAAATCAAATGGGAAGTTGAGGGCTGCAGTAAATGCAAGCCAGCTTCTAAACTTTAGTTTTGCCTGAGGAAACAAAGCAGGAGATTCATAACAGGTTAATTTTTAAACTTCCTTCATTTCTGAAACTCAATCCGCATACGTGGATGATGGTTAATCTTTTTGTATCAATTAACCCCGGATAGTTCAACCAACTTGAGTACAGCCAATGAGAAAATGTTTCAGTTATCATCAGATTGACTACTCTAGAACTCTCAGTGCATGAAGCACAAATACAAATGAGGCCTCAACAGCAGAACATTAGTGACAGCAAAATTCACCTTTTCAGATCACAGTTTCCTCACAATGCGTCAAGACTGTAGGTATCAGAGTGGGATCTCTTTATAGAAACATAGAAAATAGGAGAAGGCCATTCAGCCCATCAAGCTTGCTCTGCTATTCAACGTGATCATGGCTGATCCTCTATCTCAGCGCCAGACTTGCGCTCTCTCCCCATACATCTTGGAATCTTTAGTGTCTAGAAATATATTTCTTTCTTAAATACATTCAGTTATTTGGCCTCTACAGCCTTATGCAGTAGGGAATTCCACAGGTTCACCTCTCTCGAATGAAGAAGGTTCTCCTCATCTCAGTCCCAAATAACCTACCCAGTATCCCGAGACTGAGCGACCCCTTGTTCTAAAATCACCCCTCCCCAAGCCAGGGGAAACATCCTGTCTAGTCATGTCAGAATTTTAAATGTTTCCATCCTCTCTCATTCTTCTAAACTCCAACGGATACAGGCCTAGTCGACGTAATTTCCTCATATGACAATTCTGCCAACCCAGGAATCAGTCTGGTGAACCTTTGCTGGTAACCCTCTTGTGTCAAGTACATCTGTTCTTGGGTAAAGAGACCAAAATGGCACACAATACTCCAGGTGTGGTCTCAGCAAGGCTCTGTACAGTTGCAGTAAGAGATGAGATGTGTATCTCAGGCTGCTGTGGGAGGCAAGGAAGGAGATTGCAGAGGTTCTGACAATTTTAAAATCCTCTCTGGCCACAGGAGAGGTGCCACATGACTGGAGGACAGTTAATGTGACACCATTATTCAAGAAGGGTGGTAGGGATAAACCAGGAAATTACAGGCCAGTGATCCTAACTTCAGCGATAGTGAAACTATTGGAAAATGTTCTGAGGGACAGAATTAATCTAATCTTGGGGAGGCATGGAATTATCAAGGATATTCAGCATGGCTTTGTCAAAGGGAGATCATGTCTTACAAATCTGACTGGACTTTTTGAGGTGGTGATCAGGTGTGTAGATGAGGATAGTTCAGTTGATGTTGTCTACATGAACTTCAGTAAGGCTTTTGTAAAGGTTTCACACAGGAGACTGGTCAAGAACTCATTGGATCCAGAGCAATTTGGCAAATTGCCTCCTACCACTAAGGAAATTTTGGATCCAAAGGGTGATGGTTGAATGTTGTTTGTATGACTGAAATACAAGGCAAGATTCTCTGACCCTGAGGCTAAGTGTTGACACCGTCGTAAACGTAAGGCCCACAGGAACAGCGATTCCAAGCCCCTCAGTAGGCCAGAAGGGCACTGGTGTGACCCACGCCGCTCCAGCTGCTACCGGCGTCAAATGGGTCTGCGCCGGTGCGAATGCGCGCATGCGCGGTAGCTTCCTTCTCCGCAACATGGCGTAGGGCGACAGGGGCCGGCGCGGAGCAAAAGAGGCCCCCAGCCCGAGAGGCCGGCCCATCGATTGGTAGGCCCAGATTGCGGGCCACGCCACAGCAGAGCCCCCCCCCCCCCCGGAAGGATGATGCACGCCGAGGTCTCCCAACCGACGCCGTGCCGACGCCAATGGCGCCGATTCTCGGAAGACCGGCGTCGGGGTGGCGTCGTACTATTCACACCCGGCCTGGCGTGGCCTGAGAGAATCCCACCCACAATGTCTAATGGTGTTCCGCAGGGATTGGTGTTGGGTCCTTGCTATTTGTAGCGTACATTAATGCTCTAGACGTGAATGTAGGAGGTATGATCAGCAAGTTCGCAGATGACACAAAAATTAGTGGTGTGGTAAATAGTGAGGAAGAAAGCCTTAGATTATAGGAAGATATAGATGGACTGGTTAGATCAGGGGTGGGCAAACTTTTCCGTGCAAGGGCCACATTCAGAAATTCACAATTCAGAAAGGGCCGCATAGTATATTAAGTAAAATAATTACTTCACCCGGTTATGATTCTGGGTGCCTCATATAGAACATAGAACAGTACAGCACAGAACAGGCCCTTCGGCCCTTGACGTTGTGCCGAGCAATGATCACCCTACTCAAGTCAACTTTTCCACCCTATACCAGTAAGTAACCCAACAGCCCCCCCCCCCCACCAAAATTTTTTTTAAATAAAAAATGTTTTTAATGACTTGGTGGGCCGCAGAAATACCTTTGGCGGGCCGCAGTTTGCCCACCCCTGGGTTAGATGGACAGAACAGATGCAAATGGAATTTAACCCTGAAAAGTGTGAGGTAATGCAATATGTTCATGTCCATAGAATCATGGAATCTCTATAATGCATAAAGGGGCCATTCAGCCCATTGAGTCTGAACGGATCATGCGAAGGTGCACCCTACCTAGGCCCACTCCTCCACACTGATGTGTTAGGCAAATTGGTTCGATGTGGACTGCACTCGATGCAGGGAAGTTAGAAACAGACGTCTAACACTGGACAAGATCCAACACTGTTTTATTCAACTATAGATCTGCTATACATATTCAGCTGTGGGTCAACACTATACTGATCTGACTGGTGACCTTGTAGTAGCCTGACCAGACTTACTAGCTACCGCATGGTGTTTGCATTTGCTAGCTCGTGGACTCTGACTGTCTCAGTGGCTGGGTCCCGAGAGAGCGGGAAACCTGGTGCCCTCTGGCTTTATAGTGGTAGTGTCCTGTCCGGTGATTGGCTGCACTGTGTTATATGCTTACTGGTCATCCTATGTGTCAATCACTGCCTGTCTGCATCTCATTATATACATGAGTGGGTATTATGACACACACTATCCCCATAACCCTGAAACCCCATCTAACCATTGTACACCAATGGACAATTAAGCATTGCCAATCCACCTAACTTATGGGAAGAAACCGAGGGCGAATTTCTCCGACCCCCAGCGGGGTCGGAGAATCGCCTGGGGCCGCCGTAAATCCCGCCCCCGCCGTGGCAGAGATTCTCCGCCACCCGGGAAGTGGCGGTGGCGGGAATCTCGCCACTCCAATCGGCGAGGCCCCTGCGGTGATTCTCCGGCCCGGATGGGCTGAAGTCCCGCCGCTGGGAGGCCTCTCCCGCCACCGAGGTTTGAACCACCTCTGGAACGGCGGGATCAGCGGCGCGAGTGGGCCCCGGGGTCCTGGGGGGGGGCGATCGAGGGTAGCCTGGCCCGCGATCGGGGCCCCCCGCTCAGACTCCGGGCCAGTGCCCTGGGTGCACTCTTTCTCCTTCCGTGGCCGCCACGGCCTCCACCATGACGGAAGCGGAAGAGAAACCCACATTGCGCATGCGCCGGTGGCGAAGTCAGCGGCAGCTGGCCGCTGACGTCATTGCCGGCGCATGCGCCAACCGGCGAAAGCCTTTCGGCCAGCCCCGCTGCCGGGGGCGCCGGTTTTTTGCACCCGTCTTCTGGTGCCAACCGCTCCGGCGCGGGGCTGGCCCCCAAAGGTGGGGAGAATTCCCCATCTTTGGGGAGGCCCGACCCGAGTGGTTGGCGCCACACCCCTACGCCGGGACCCTCCGTCACGGGTAGGGGAGAATCCCGCCCCAGAGCAGTGAGGCAGCAGTGCTAACCATTGTGCCACCGTCAGGAGTGTAATGGAATACTCTCCACTTGCCTGGATAAGTGCTGCTCTAACAACACTCGACACCATCCAGGACAAAGCAGCCTAGCCTGCTGGATTGCTCCTCCTTCTACAAACATTCAAACCCTCCGTCACTGATGAACAGTGATAGCCTTGGATACCATCAACAAGATGCACTGCAGTAACTCACCAAAGTTCCTTCGACAGCACCTTCCAAACCCACGACCACTACCAGCTAGAAGGACAAAAACAGCAGATACCGGAGAACCCCACCACCTGGAGGTTCTCTTCCAAGTCACTCACCACCCTGACTGGAAATATATCGCCTTTCCTTCGCTGTCGCCGCGACAAAATCCTGGAACTCCCTCCCTAACAGCATAGTGGGTGCACCTCCACCTGAAGGACTGCCGCGGTTCAAGAAAGCAACTCACCACCACCTCTGAACGGCAACTGGGGATGGGCAATAAATGCTGGTGCAACCAGTGATGCCCACATCCCGAAAATGAATTTAAAAAAAAGAAATCCTGTACACATTCTAGGAATTCATCCAGTGCAGTATTATTGATAATTTGGTTTGTCTGATGTACATGTAGATTAAAGTCATCCATGATTACCGTAGCACCCATGATACAAGCATCTCTAATTACCTGTTTAATGCCATTACTACCTTACTATTAACGTGTGGAGTTCTATAGATATCTCCCACTAATGTTTTCCACCCCTTGTTTCTTCTCAACTCCACCCAGATTGATTCTGGATCTAGTTATGGTAAGCCAATCTCTTTTCTCACTATTGCACTGATTTCATTCGTTACTAACAATGACAACCCACCTCCTTTTCGCCTCTCCTCCCCAAGTATTCAATTCCCTTGGATATTTAGTTCCCAGCCTTGATCATCCTTCAGCCATGTCTCGGTAATGGTAATCATTTCAAACCTGTTTACAATGACTAGCGCTGTAAATATATCTACCATACTGTGAATGTGACATGCATTCGTATACAGTACCTTTAGATTTGTCAAACATATTCACACAACATGACCCTGTTTCCTTCGCTTTCTGTTTTTCTGTCTTTCATTTGTATCTTTCTTTCCCACTCTCTCCTCGTTCAGGTTCCCATTCCCCTACCACTCTAGTTTAAACACTCTCCGCAGTACTGGCATATGGCCCTGCAAGGACATGGCCCCGGTCCTACTGGGGCACAACCCATCCAGTTTGTAAAGGTCCCACTGGTCCCAATACCTCAGGAATCAAAATATCCCCCACCCCCCAACACCATCTCTCGAGCCACAAATTCATCCGGTCTATTCTCCTATTCCTGATCCCACTAAGCACTTGGGAAATGGGAGCAATCCTGAGATTACTACTTTTGATGGCCTTCTCTATAATTTATTTCTCAGTTTCCTATATTCTATTTGCATGACCTCATCCATCTTTTTGACCTATGTAGTTGGTAATGATATGGACCATGAGCCCTGGCTGTTTACTCACCCCTTTCAGAATGTCCTGCAGCAACTCTGACATCCTTGACCCTGGCACCACAGAGAAGCAAAATACCTTCCTGGGGTCACATCTGTGGCTGCAGAAATGCCTGTCTGCTCCCCTTACAACAGAATGCCCATCACAATTGCTCTCCCATTATTTTTTCGCCCCTGTTGTGCAGCTGAGCCACTTGTGGCTCTAAGGGATTTGGCCCATTATACATGAATTCTAGTCATAGTTTACAGGCAGTTATGCCTCTTTTTTCAAAGGTAGCTTAGACACCAAGAGGGGTTGTGTCGGACTTAAGTCTAATACAACATTTTTCAAGACTATGTGCATTGGGGGAGGGACAGAACTGTCCAACACATTCTTGGGAACACTCTGTAAATCCTGGGCCATTCCCGATAACACCTTGCCAGGACTGGAACATTTGAGAGGATCCCTGTAAATACTGGAACATATATTTGAAAGGATTTCCAAGGTATGACTCACTCATGCCCGCCCCTCCACTTTGCAAACAATGATGCACTCCTGGGGATGACCCCCTGCTCCCCTCAAAAAATAATTACTCACTCCTGCACTGTGGATCAGTTGGTAGCTCTCACTTTTGTGTCAAAAGCTTCTGGGCTCAACTCCTGCTCCAGCACATAAATCAAAGACCAACACTCCAGCACAGTACTGAGGGGCTGCGACACTGTTCACGATGCCGTAATCCTGGTGATAGGTCAGCCCTCACAGGCAGCTGTGAAAGTTCCTCGACGCTATTTTGAAGATGAAGATGGCCTGGTGTCCTGGCCAATATTTATCTCTCAATCAACATTATAAAAATGGAATATCTGCTAATTGCCAGATCTCGGTTTGGAGGAGCTTGCTGTGTGCAAATTGGCTGCGGTGTTGCCTACATTATAACAGCGACCACGCGTCAAAAGTGGTTGGGCTGGCTGTAAAGCGGGGAGACGCCCAGTGATCCAGTCTTCCTTTTCTTTTGCTCGAGAACCTTCTGCAAATATTGACAAATTCTTGGGACATCTTGGGAACACTGACCCACTCCTAAACACCCTGCAGTTAATGATTCACACATAACAAGCTTGCAATTATTGGCACGCGACCAAGGTGTCTACAATTATTGACACACCCTCAACACACCTATAATTATTGACATGGCCCCTAGACTCTACAATTAATGATATACCCTCCCAACCTCTACTTCTTCAGGAAACCGTGTGTTAACTAGTGGTAGACAGCAACACAAATTAAAATCATGCTACATTCATCAACTTAACCAGGCATACACGTCAGAAACATGGCTTTGTAAGACAGGGAAAATAATCTCCAGAACTCCCCCACCCACACCTTGAGATTCCCTCTTGGGCCCGTCAAGAGTGAAAAGCTCCAATTGGAAACCCATGTATTAAAGTCAGCTCATTAGGGCGTGTCCTGGATTCAGTGTGCATAAGAGCAGTGAATCACCGACAATGAGATCACACTGTGGGAAGACACAGAAGAGACACTCCCAGGACCGAACATAAAGTACTGCTAAAAAGTGAACAAATATTGCACTACAAGATCTGCAAATGTCTCTTCACTAATGCTCGTGTGTTTCAGTGATACCAAGTCCTGTTTGCTCTCAAAATGACTGGGCCCGAGCCTAACTTTGTGAATTCAAAACAATGAATCATTCCAATCACAAGAAACTTGAACTCATGATCAAAGTGTCGGTGAGAGAGACAATGAGGCTATCCGCTACCAAAGCTATATTCATATAGATGTAGGAACTGGAAGAGGTCATTCAGCCCCCCCAACCTGTTCCACCATTTAAATGCATCGCGGCTAATCTGCACCTCAACTCCATTTACCCACCTTTGATCCACATTCCAAACAAAAATCTTCTACAGTCGAGTCTGCACCGGCCATTGCAAAGAGCACCCTACTTAAGCCCACACCTCTACTGTATCCCCATAACCCAGTAACCCCACCTAACCTTTTTTGGACACTAAGGGCAATTTAGCATGGCCAATCCACCTAACCTGCACATCTTTGGATTGTGGGAGGAAACCGGAGCACCCGGAGGAAACCCACGCAGATACGGGGAAAACATGCAGACCCAATTATCTCTGAATAAATTATCTATAAATCTCAGTCTTGTTGCCGGCAGCTGATCACCAGAATCCATCACCTTTGGGGGATGGAAGGTTGTGGGAGCAATGTGGTGAGAGCATTCCAGATTTCCTCTGCCATTTTTATGTATGAAGGTACTTCCTGACTTGACTCCCAAGTAAGAGTAAGGTTACGCCAAATTGAAACTCTTCATCATTTAAAAACTCTAATGTGTTCACCCATCTCTAAACTCAAGGGAATACAGACTTCTTCTGTGCGACTCTTCCTCAATTTAATCCTTTGTGCTCCAGTATTATTCTGATGAATCTGTGCTTCACCTCTTAGAATCATGGAATAGAATCATATAATCCCTACAGTGCAGGAGGCCAGTTGGCCCATCGAGTCTGCACCAATCCTTTGAAAGATAACCCTACCGTGGCCACTCCCCTGTAAGGCCACCTAATCTTTGAACACTATGGGGCAATATAACCTGCACATCTTTGGACCGTGGGAGGAAATCATGTGCAAATTCCACGCAGTTACCCAAGGTCGGAATCAAATCGGGTTGCTGGTGTTGTGAGGCAGCGGTGCTAACCACTGTGCCACCAATATACAACATTAATATATTCTTCTGGAGATGCGGTGCTCAGAACGGATTTCAATATTTTAAACAATGCTTGACTGAGGGCTCGTCATGTCTGAAACCTCACTTCCTTCCATTTTTAATCCTGCCACTGGTACCACAGCTGCACATCACTTCTGCAAACGTACAGCTGGCATGTAGAAAATGTTTAAACAAACAAAGCAGAAATATTTTCTGTAAACATCAAATCAACGTTAAAAGCTACCAACGCCCATCAGCTGACCTGGGTTAGGCTTATATAAATCTGAAGTAAGCAAACCTCTAGCAAAAAGAACAAGGTGCGCAGAAAGTCAACCTCATGGAGTAGAACGAGCAAGTCTGCATTTAGATAGTTTCTCACATTCCAAAATAATTTTATAGCTAACAAAATACTTTAATAAAATTTAGGCACTGCTGTGATGTAGGAAATGTAGCAGCCAATTTGTGCACAGCCAACTCCCATAAACAGCAGTGAGATAATTACTAGATTAATATTGACCAGTAAACTAGTGGAGCTCCCCTGCTCTTCTTCAAAATAACACTGGATCTTTTACATCCATTTGAAGGGCCAGATGGGGTTTCTGTTTGATATCTTTTTAAAGATCAAGTAGAACAGCACCTTTTAAGCACAAAACATGAGAAGGACTTACACAAGAGAGCCAGATGTTGAGCTGAAGGAGAAATAAGGAGTGATGACGAAAAGGTTGGTCAAAGAGGCTGCTTAAATGCAACTTGTGCTTAGCACCCTCGTGAAGCGTTATGGGTTTTCGACAGATTTAATAAGTGCTACAATGCACATTCTTTTGGAATATTGTCACGTGAAATGCATTCCGATTATCAAATGTTTACTCAAAATAATACCAAGGGAATGCACATACTAGTAATTGCCTAATTGAGACTCTTATAAATTGAAGTCAAAATAATGTTCGTGCAAATGCACAATATAATTTTGAATTTATCAGTTAATCCTACCCCTGACTGCCTCTTTGTTACCTCACTGCTCGTCTCAGATCAGGCACAACATACTGCAACCAGGAAGAGGGAAGCCATCTGTGGTGAATCACAGTAGCGTAATTCACACTGTATTACACATGTTGTACTACATCTCTGTAAGCTCGGCACACGAGCAGTTGCGCTGCTCTGCCACTAGGGGGAGATGCTCTGGGAGTGTACGGGAGTTTGTACTGGGCTCCACCCGTGGCTCCTCCCCCTAACCGGAAGTATAAAGGTTGATGCTGAGAGCCTGCCTGCCAGTTCATCTGGAGTTCATCGTGTCACAGGCAGGCACTGTTGTAAGACGATTAAAACCACTGTTCACTTCTAACCACGTGTTGCGTGAATTGATGATCTCATCACCATCCATTTTGATCCATGCCACACTTGGAAGTGCTGTTCAACACTCGATTCTCCATACTACAGAAAAAAAGTGGCTCTGGTGCAAAGATGCTGTTCAATGATGATAGCAGAACTGAAAGGTTGTACTATCAGAAATGGCGGAACAGGGGGAGGGTCTTTATTACAGAAAATAGAAGACTGAGCTAATAGATGTCAAGATTAAGAAGGGGCTTGTTGGGGCAGCACGGTGGCACAGTGGTTAGCATTGCTGCCTACGGCACTGAGGACCTGGGTTCGAATCCCGGCCCTGGGTCACTGTCTGTGAGGAGTTTGCACATTCTCCCCGTGTCTGCGTGGGTTTCGCCCCCACAACCCAAAGATGTGCAGGATAGGTGGATTGGCCACGTTAAATTGCCCCTTAATTGGAAAAAATAATTGGGTACTCTAAATTTATTTTTTTTTAAAAAGAAAAAAAAAGGGGCTTGTTAGGATAAACATAAACAAGGTGTTGCAACTTATGGGGGGAGTCCAAAAATAGGGGCCATAAATCTATCATTTCTATTAAATCCAATAGAGAATTCTAGAGAAAGTCTTTACTCAGAGTGGCATAAATGTGGAATTCACTCCCACAGGGAGATGTAGATGTATTTAAGAGGAAACTATATCACAGGAGGTAGAAATGAACAAAAGGGTATGTTGATAGGGTGAGATAAAGCATGCAGGTAGACCAGTTAGCCTAAATGACTGCTATATTTCTATGCAAATCCAGGCTTCTCACCCCTCACTTTGGGATTCAGACCATATGAAACTTTAGGATCCTTTCCAAATTAGAGCTCAGCTTCAAACCACACAACCCACTGAGCACCAGGATTCGTTATTTCTACTTCTCCAATGGCATCCAGTCTGACAGTCCACTCGACCACTTAAACCCTTATTAGTACTTTTATCATGGAGATTAGACTATTCTTTTTTTAAATAAATTTAGAGTACAATTATTCTTTTCTTCAATTAAGGGACAATATAGCATGGCAAATCCACCTAACTTGCACATCTTTGTGGTGTGGGGGTGAAACCCACGCTGACATGGGGAGAATGTGCAAACTCCACACAGTGACCCCGGGTCGAGATTCGAACCTGGATCCTCAGTGCCGTAGGCTGCAGTGCTAACCACTGTACCATGTGCCACCCCCCCCCCCCCCCCCAGATTAGACTATTCTTAATGCCTTTCTCACCAACTTCCCAATCTCCAACCTGCAGAAACTCCAGTTTATAGAAAACAAGTTGCCTCTGTCCTGTCTCTCATCCGTCACTGGTTTTGGTTTCGATCTCTCCTCGGTGTATTAAATATAACCCTTCACCTTCAAATACTTCTTCTGCCTCACCAAATTACTGCCGCCTACTGTAGCTCAGATCCTCATCAAGGCTTTCTGACAACACCATCCAAACGCACAACCTCAAACACCAGATGCAGTTCTTAAAGAAGGCCTTAAAGGATCAGAGAGAGTGAAAGAAGCAGAGGGGTTTAGGAAAAGAATCTCAAAGGTGGTGGAAAGAAAATGTAGATTGGAAGAGACAGAGTGAGAAGAACTAGGATTCTGAGAGAGCGGATGCAAGGGGTTGAGATAAGTGACTGGAGAAGTAATAGAGAGGAGTGGGTGGGAAAGAAGCCACTTTTGTCACCTTGACTCTCCTGTTTGATCTCTTACCTTTCACCCTACCCTCCCCCAGTGACCTGGCTCATCCATAACTTTGTTGCCTGCATCCCATCACCACCCTCTGCATTTTCTCCAGTGCAGCAACTTTCCTCCATAGCCTCAACACTCCACATCTCTGCTGCCTCCTCCAGCCTTGCAACCCCCTAATAGCTGTGCTCCTCCAATTTCAGCCCTTGAATCCCCAATATTATTTGCTCCACTCTTTGAAAGCCTGAAGCTCCAAAATTCCATTCCACAAGAAGCAGGAATAGGCCACACGTCCCATCGAGCCTGCCCTGCCATTCATTACCATCATGGCTGAGCTTCAGCTTCAACTCAATTTTCCTGCCAGTTCCCCATCTCCCTTATTTCCCCGAGACACTAAAACCCGGCCCATCCCAACCTTAACTGTATTCAATCATGGAGCATCCACAACCCTCTGGGTTTGAGAATTCCAAGGTTTCACAACCCTTTCAGTAAAGCAATTATCCACTTCTCAGTCCTAAATGATTATCCCCTTGTCTGGAGACTGTGCCCCTGTGTTTCAGATCCCCCGACCAATGAAAACAATCTCTCGCCATCCATTCAATCAAGCCCCGTCAGGACTTTTATAGGTTTCAATGGGATTGCCACTTCTAAACGTGACTGGCTCTCCACTCGTCCCTCCTCAATTAGAACACTCCTGAATCTAAATTGGCAATTCAGTGAGGGAGTATCGCAGAGTCAGAAGTGTTCTCTTTCAGACAAAATATTGAACTGAGCTCGCCACTAGACATAAAAGAGCCAATTACACTATTGGGAAGTGAAGGGGAGTGGTTTCCGGTGTCTTGGCCAATAGGTACTTCTCAATCAATGCCACTAAATAGTTGATCTCATCACAATACTGCTTGTGGGAGTTTGCTGTCTGCAAATTGGTTGCTCTTGTTTCTGACATTACAACAGCGACCACAAAGTCCTTCATTAGCTGTAGCATGCTTGGAACACACAGAGATTGAGAAAGGTTCAATGTAAATGCAAGCTCACTCTTTATTCAACCTAATCTAGCTTTGATTGAGCTTTTTGGTCCTCTGCATAATATATTCTGTCTCAGTGTCAACATTTGAGTGTTGTACTTCTGTGCAGTCTTTGGGAAGTTTGACCACGTTGAAGACACTACTTTAACGCAGGTTGTTGTTATAGTAAAGCAATGCATCATAAATGCACAATTACAGCTGCAGCCTGTAACCACAGTTTGAAATACTGCAGTTTCTTCAAAGAGAAAATAAACCAGGAGTGAAACGAAGCACACTGCTACCCTTTGACGCTGGTATATGACTTCAATGGTGTAGAAATGTGAGCTATTTCCTGATCTCTCCTCTGTCCTCCCTCCCAGTGTCCCTCTGCCCCAGTTAAGAATGGACTTGAAACCTCACTGCTATTCACCTTGGTGCATTTTTAAAACACAGATGAAACAAGGTTACAAAATTCTTCAAATAGCTTTGCAAAGTGTTTGCAAGACAAATTTAAGCACAACACAACTCCCTGACTGCACATAATCATGTCACAGTTTAAAGGAACTTGCGATTTCGGCTTCTGGCAGTGTTCCTTAAAGACACGATTCAGAATCAGCAGACTAAGAATTGATTTTCAGTAATTCACCCAAATGAAGGGGGGGGGGGGGGGGTGTCAGTAATTCACCCAAATGAAGGGGAAGGGGGGGGGAGAAACTAATCCATGAAAAGAGCTGTCATAACTTGTACAGAAGCACAAAAGTCACTTACCCTCTTCAGCCAAGTGAGATGTTTGTAAATATCGACCTCACCATCCATGCTATGGGTCTGCAGTAGCCATAATCCCAGGGAGAGTGAGAGGGGGGGAGAAAGAGAGAGAAAGACCGAACTGTCTGCACAAAAGGTGTAGTTCTCCTGCAAGGAACAGTCGCTTATAGTGAAAGTGACGAGTAGAGTATAAAACCAATTCTCATTTCCCCCCCCCCCCCCCCCCCCCCTTCCTGAGGCTCACGACAGGCTAAAACACCAAACAAGGCAGAATGTCTTGACTCGGTAGATCCACAGAGCATCTGGTTTGCAGTCAAAAGAAATCGCAAACTTTTAGTGACAGTCTCTCGTCAGTGAATTTGGATTACTACAGCCGACCTGCAGTCAACAAACCCCGGTGTAATCCGATTCGGGTGCCTCTGTTGCTTTGCAGAGGAGAGTGGGGGGGGGGGGGGGGGGGGGTGGTGCATGTTATTAAAGCTGCAGTCTCGTTTCTGTATTGATCAAGTGAGACAGACTAACTGGAAAGCCGGCTCCAGCTATTTCCTGTTGTACGAGTAATGATCACACACCATAAGCTATTTCTCCCCACCCCCAACCACCCCCCACTGCATTTCACCGAGTGTCAAGACTAAAAATAGCACCGTTCACCCTGGTGCTGCGAACTTCATTAAACGCTCAGAAACCCAAGTTAAGAAAGGCGGAGGGATTCTGATTTGGTTTTGCTAAAATACAATCTCACTCGGATAACGGCGACCTATTTGTACCCCCCCCCCCCCCCTCAATTGAATCACTCTTAGTAACTTTCTCGCCACACCAATGTTACAAAGTTCTCTGCTTTCCCCTGGTAACAGCAGGTTAATTTTAAATCGCGCGAAAGGGATTCGAAACAAGGTAATCCGCGCTGTAAGTGCTTTTCGGTCTTCACCAACAACACCAAGTCTCAGTTAGAATCAGGACCTCTGACATTACACAAAGAAATTAGTGAAAAGGGGGATATATTCAGGCGGGCAGCCTCAGGGGAGTTCTGAAAGAGTGTTGCATTGTCACAGTCGCCATCTCCCCAATGGGCCTTCTGCCCCCTCAGGTGGATGTATGCTATTCATAGAATCCCTACAGCGCAGAAGGAAGCCATTCAGCCCATCAAGTCTGCACCACGCCACCTGTGCCCACTTCCTTGCCCGATCCCACCAACCCCTTAACCTAACCTGCACATCTTTGTAACTGTGGGAGGAAACCGGAGCACGGGGAGAATGCACAAACTCCACACAATCACCCAAGGTCGGAATTGAACCTGGGTCCCTGATGCTGTGAGGGAGCAGTGCTAACCACTGTGCCAGCCTTATTTTGAAGAGGAGCAGGGGAGTTCTCCCCAATGTGCTGGCCAATGTTTATCTCTCACTCACCACCATCATAGTCATTAACACATTGTTTGAGAGAGTTTACTGTGCGCTAATTGGCACCTCCTCAGTAGAGCAAGACACTTCAAACTACGGGCAGCACGGTAGCATGGTGGTTAGCATAAATGCTTCACAGCTCCAGGGTCCCAGGTTCGATTCCCAGCTGGGTCACTGTCTGTGCGGAGTCTGCACGTCCTCCCCGTGTGTGCGTGGGTTTCCTCCGGGTGCTCCGGTTTCCTCCCACAGTCCAAAGATGTGCAGGTTAGGTGGATTGGCCATGCTAAATTGCCCGTAGTGTCCTAAAAACTAAGGTTAAGGGGTTGTTGGGTTACGGGTATAGGGTGGATACGTGGGTTTGAGTAGGGTGATCATTGCTCGGCACAACATCAAGGGCCGAAGGGCCTGTTCTGTGCTGTACTGTTCTATGTTCTATGTTCTACACTGGACAAATGCTCCAAAAATTCACTTCCTTCCCCCTTCTGTTTCTTGCAGAGTCCATCAACATTCAGACTTGCTCCTGCCTGGCTTACCTCCCCAACCACGCAGACTGCTGCTGAGTGCAGCTCTTTCAATGCTGTTGGACATTTCCACTAGCAGCTATGCCAATTCAAAATTGCAAAAATTCAACACATGCTCCAACAACCTGTATGTACATAGCAGGACATCCCAAAACCCTTTTATATCCAATGAAATGCATTTGAAGTGGTAACGGAATTACCCTGCATGTTACCCTGCACACTGCAAAGCCCGAAGATACTTCACAGGAATGTGATTCGACATATATCGACACTGTACCATGGAAGGAGATAACTTAGTCATAGAGGTCTTGAAGGATGAAGAGGCAATTCAGAGCTTATGGCCCGGACAGCTGAAGGCACAGCCACTAATGGAAGTGCGTGATGCACAGCAGGCCAGGATGGGAGAGTGGCAGCTTGCATTAAATATGTATTTTGGTACTGCACATGACATATGCTTAACAAATTCAGTTTTTTTTTCAACAAACCTCTATACCCTTCTCTGAATAGAGAGGGGACTCTCCTTGTTCTTATCTTCTGCTCCACTAGCCTCCTCTTTCAACTGATCATCTTTCATCTTAATCCATCCCACATCTTAATCCATCCCACATCACCCCAGGGGAAAACGCATTGCTCCCTTCCATCCCTGTTCAGCATTCCAACAGGAATCAAGTTTACGTTAAGGGATCCAAAGGAAGAGGTGGGAAAAAACTGGTTGGTTGTTGTGTTCTTAAGTTACAAAAGAGTGAAGAGTGCATTCTGATGACGCCAAAAGCTGGAAGAAACACAGAGTACGACAGTGTATGTTGTGAATTCTTGTGGCTTTATGTGTAAGCATATAATGATGGCGGCATGGTGGTACAGTGGTTAGCACTGCTGCCTCTCAAGGACCAAGGTTCAATTCGAACCTTGGGTGACTGTGTGGAGTTTGCACATTCTCCCAGTGTCTGCGTGAGTGTCCTCAGTGTGTACCCATTTCCTCCTGCAATCCAAAGATGTGCAGGTTAGGTTATGGGTTGCGAGAATAGTGTGGGGGCATGGGCCAAGGTAGTGTGCTCTTTCAGAGGTCAGAGCAGACGCGATGGCCTGAATGGCCTTCATCTGCACCCTAGGGATTCTATGATCCTCCTACTCAGGTTGGGTTTTATTGATTTCTAAAAGAATTCTATTATTTCCTTTGTGACTCGCATTGTGGGGAGTCTCAATGTCACCTCAGGAAGGCAGACAGCATGATCAGAGACCCCTCCCACCCAGGCTATGCCTCTTCCAGACACTTCCATCAGGCAGAAGGTACAGAAGTTTGAAGACCCGCACATCCAGACATAGGAACAGCTTCTTCCCCACAGCTACTAGTCTCAACGTCTCTACCTCGGACTGATCTGTTCCCTGTAAGAAGACTATTGACGATGTCCTGCTGCTCTTGCTCATGTATTTGCTTTGTTTGGCCCCTTGTTCTGCACTGTAACCAATCATTGTTTGTCGATGTACCATTTGTCAATGTACTCTGTCGATTATTCTTTTATTGTCTACTATGTACATACTATGTACGTTCCCTCGGCCGCAGAAAAGCACTTTTCACTGTACTTCGGTACATGTAACAATAAATCAAAATCAAATCAAAACCTAATTCATCATAAATAGTTCAGTTGTGAGCAAGGCTCTGTTAGAAAATAGGGAAGGGCAAGGAGCATCATCAACCAATATTTTTTGAGCCCAGCATCATTGTAAAAGACGATATCTCAAGTGAAATTTCCCCAAACCCTTCCTGATGTTCCTAAGCTTGATACCATAGAATCCCTACAGTGCAGAAGGGAGCCATTTGGGCCATCGAGTCTGCACCGGCCGTCTGAAAGACCACCTTAACTAGGCTCAATCCACCAATCCCATTTTAGCAACCCCACCCTATGGGGCAATTTAGAGCCAACAGGAAGAGAAGAGAATCAAAGGCTTGAGAAACAAAAGCCTTGGGCTCACTGATCTACATTGACTCCTGGTTAGGGAACATCATTTTAAAATTTTCCTCATTTCTGTTCAAATTCTTCCATGGCTTCAACCCTTTCCATCATTGTGATCTCATCCAGCTCCATAACTCTTCAAGATATCTACCCTCAAACCTGGCCCCAAGCACATCCTCAATTTGAATAATTCCACCATTGGCAGCCATGCCTTCAGCTTTCAAGACCCCAAAGCTTTGGATTTCTTCTTTCTCAACCTCTGCACCCTTCTTTCCTCCTTTAAAACACTCTTTAAAGTCTACCTATTTCACCAAGCTTTTGGTCACCTGCCCAAGTTAGGTGTCAAATTTGTCTTATAATGCTCCTTCCTTAAAATTCTTTCACAGGGTGTGGGCATTGCTGGCTAGCCCAGCATTTAATGCCCAACCCTATTGCTCTCGAGAAAGTGAGCCATTTTCTTGAATCATTGCAGGCCATGTGGTGTAGGAACACCTGCAACATTGTTAGGAAGTGACTTCCAGGATTTTCCAGTTACAGTGAAGGAACGATAATGTAGTTCCAGGTCAGGATGGTGTCTTTCTCAGAGGTGAACTTCTGTGAAGGAGCACGTGGTATTCAAGTATGTATATTAATGCAAGTTTTATTGTTGACTTGACGGACATTTATATGCGTTGTCGTTGAACACTCTTTTAAAGAATGAGACAGTCGGAGTTAAGTACCTAATATTCATAGTTTCTCCGTCTCCACATACAACAGTTTGCATTTGCATGTTCTTTAACATAGCAAAATGATGAAAGGAATGTCACAAAATGTGTAATCCAAAATAAACGGAATCCAACCCGGGGAGGACGTATTATGGCACAAGTGCCAAGTGGGATGAAGGGAGTGCATGGGAACCCCAACTCTAAAGGGTGTACATTCTAAAATTGCCAAAGGTGACAGAGCTAGGGGAGGGTGCAATTAGTAAGGCTTTAAAATTGGAAATGTTAGGAAACTGGGAAACATTTTAGGTCACAAGGTTCAGTCACACTTAAAGGGAACTTGGTCTAGGACTGGAATACGGGCAAAGCTGTGAATCAATTGTACTTTATGGAGGGTGAGAGGTGGGTCAGGAGAGCATTGGAAGGAAATTCGGACTATATAACAGACTGGCAGTGGAATTTTGTAGACCTCTACATTCAGGTCAGTGGAGCACTCATCACCCAGAGCGGTCAGATTGAAACATTGGTGTTTCAAGAAGGATACACACTATTCCAAATAGCTACTTGGCCACTGTATGAGAAGAGTGGTCTTTTCATTCCTCGGATCCTTTCCTGCCAGAGATCAATATGGGATAAGCTTGGGTGGTCCAGTTCAGTGATATGTTCACTCAGGGCTTCCCACACAACTCTCTGGTTTGATGTAATCTTTTCGTATTCATAGACATTTCAAATGCGAGATTAGAAATTGGCTCCAATCTCACAACAAAGCGTTTGCTGGTTATAGATATAGTTATAGTTCAGTTCTAAGACATGTTACTAGTGGTGTCCCAATGGGATTAGTCCTGGGCCCACTACTTTGCAGAATCATTACTAATGACCTGGATAGTGGTGTTGGGAGTATTGAGTGTAAATTGGCAGACTAAACCAAAATCCTTGTCAGAGTTAAAACAGTTAAGGACTTTTAAACAATCCCAAAAAGATTAAGTTATGTGATGGGAATGGGTCACATTGCCTTTAATTTAGACAAATGCAGCAATGCATATTACTTGGGCCATCAAAATATATATACCATTTAGAGCAGGAAAACGTCAAGAGAAACGTGTTATTGGGCAATGAACGTTCATGACTAAAGCAGAGAGACTAAAGCTTCACAACTCTAATAAACTAACATCTAAAGTGAAATTGTTTCAGATACACTGAACAATCCAAACCCGTAAATTCCATTGGTGAAGTATTTTGCAATCTGATTGCAATTGGCTCCATTCCCAAATCTGATGTCAACAACAACCTGCATTTATATAGCGCCTCTAACATAGTAAAACATCCCAAGGCACTTCACAGGGGTGATTATTATAATGAGATGTGACACTGAGCCAGTAGAAGTTGGGTGATGAAAAAGTTGGCCAAAGAGGTAGGTTTTAAGAAGTGTCTCACAGGAGGAGAAGTAGGGGGGTGGAGAGGTTTAGAGCTGGAGGAGATAACAGAGGTAGAGGTAGCGCCATGGAGGGATTTGAAGACCAAGGTGATTATTTTAAAATCATGGAATAGTACAGCACTGAAGGATGCCATTCTGCCGATCGAGCCCTCACTAGCACTTTGGAACTGAAATCCAATCAATCAATTCTTGCTTGTATTTTCCAGTAGTTCAGCATTCGTTTCTCCTTCAAGTATTAATCCAACTCCATTTTGAAGGTTATGATTGAATCTGTATCTGCCACTCTGTTTGATCGAGTTGGAGATAGCATCAAGACACCAGTTATTTCAATTCTCCCCAAGAACGAAGGCAACCCTAGCGTTCAATAACATGGACAGATACATCTTTAGAAAATTCCTTGTATTCATCTGCGTTGTCTGTCAGCTGAATACTGGTCTGGTTAAAACAGTGACGGTAAGCCAAGTCAACAGAACAACTTTGATCATAACATTCTCATAGTAGCCCACTTATTATTATGCAAGGAACCTCTCATCTGATCCTGGTTTATTTTTAATGCCCGTCCTGCTGGCTGTTTTTAAAACTACAGGCTTTTGGTTTTAAAATGAAGTACCCCACCCCACCCCCGGCACACTCCGTGATGCAGTGTGCTCTGCGGCATAGCTTGCGATGTCATTTTGATGGTCTTGGCTAGCAGCCAATCACGTCTTATGAAACTCCAGGACATTTTTTTCGATTGGGATTGGTAGAGCCTTTCAGAAGATTCTGGAACAGAAGACAGGTTCCATTTTCGTTCTGAGAAGGAGCTGGGCAGAAGCCTGTTAAATATCTCTCCCAGAAAGCCTGGAACAACTTCTCTCTTTGATATCTCAACTGAAGTGAGCAGGTCTGGACACTACCAGCCCTGTGAAGGTTTAACTCCCAATTTAAATGCTGCAAGCATTCTTTACAGCCAGGACTGTGCAAGTTAAACTTCTCAGAAAGGCTGGAAAAAGCCCAGGCTGATGTCTCTCCTGAGATTCCAAAAAGGATCCTGAAGTCCAGGCACCGTTTCTCTCTCTCTCTATACCACCAGGAACCCTGCAGACAAGCATTCCAGTGGTAGAGTGGGTGGAAAACCCCTCCTTTAAACACTCAGGTGGAGAATTCTAGAACTATCACAGTGAGATTGAGTGTCAATCTGCTGTACAAGTGAAGGTGACACTCCAGAGGAATTCCTGCAGCCCATGAGGTCGAATTGAAGGCAGATTCTAAAAGATCCAAACCAACCAATGACTAAATACCACCGACTACAAAGATTCATCTCAACCCCTTTAATCCCTGTTACATTTGAACATTTCCTTTCTGCCCACAGTGTGTCTGTTTTATGAGAGTCTGGGTGGTGGGTGTGACAAGATTTGAGGAATAGTTAGATTAGTACACGATTGTTCTATCGTTTCCATTGCATGTTTATCTCTTCTATTAACAAAGAACAAAGAAAATTACAGCACAGGAACAGGCCCTTTGGCCCTCCCAGCCTGCGCCGATCCAGGTCCTTTATCTAAACCTGTCTCCTATTTTCCAGGGTCTACTTCCCTTTGTTCCCCGCCCGTTCATATATCTGTCTAGATGCATCTTAAATGATGCTATCGTGCCCGCCTCTACCACCTCCTCTGGCAAAGCGTTCCAGACACCCACCACCCTCTGCGCAAAAAACTTTCCACGCACATCTCCCTTAAACTTTCCTCCTCTCATCTATTATAAACAATTTTTTAAAAAATGTTTTACTTACAAATCTGGTGCCTGCAAGTCATTGGAGCAGTCGAGGGTCAATTATCTCAGGATAACATACAAATTATTGGTTAATCCGCTTATGTTGGGACTCTGGGGTCTGTGGAGCTGGAATTGGCCGCGCACAAGCCCAGGGTGTCATAGCAATTACATAAAACATTTTATTAGCCTTGATTGTTCATCAGACCCCCCCTCCCCCCCCCAGCATCAGAATATAATTCCTTATACTTCGTTCTAGAGATGTCACCATGCTGATATTTTTCTCTTAAACTAAATCAGTAAACATTTATTATCACATTATTGTGGGAGTTTACTGTGTACAGATCAACATTTGCCTGCATTGCACAACAATGACTAGACTTTAGGAGTAATTCATAGTTCCTGAAATATTTGAGGGCATCAAAAGCACTTCAAAGATGCTGCATGCAAATTCATGTTTTTTTGTAATACTGTGCATACTAGTGGTCTTGTCTGCTATGGGTTTGATGTTTGGCATGCATAATGAGATGTTGATTCTTTCAGTGCTGCTGTATTTACATCTTGTTCCATGTTACCTCGGTGTGGTGATGCAGCAGTGCTAACCACTGCGCCACCCTGCCGCCCTGGATGCTAGGTTTAGGGGATGGGAGGAGAAAGGAGTAGAAAGGATGAAGGACTTGTTTTTAAGAGGGCCGATTTGCGAGCATAGTGGAGTTATCGGAGAAATTTGGGCTTTCACAGGCGAGTGTTTTTAGGTACCTACAGGTTCGCAACTTCATTGGGCGACGCAGTGGTGAGCATGCTGGCTGAGGTCCTGGGTTCAATTCCAGCCCCAGGTCACAGTCCGTGTGGAGTTTGCACATTCTCCCCGTGACTCACCCCCACAACCTGAAAAGATGTGCAGGGTAGGTGGATTGGCCACGCTAAATTGACCCTTAATTGGAAAAAAATAATTGGGTACTCTAAATTTTAAAAAAATAATTGCCCCTTAACTGGAAACAAAATGAATTGGGTTAAAAAAGAAACTAGTATCCAGCCTCACCGGCTTAAACAAATGGTTTGCACAGATTGGCGCAAACCTCGATACCGACCCCAATTTGCAATTCTGCCAAAGTGGTATCCAAATCTTCAATGTGGAGACCACCATTGGGTTCGCTTAATAGTTCCCCGGATAAAACGGCAGTGAGGCCATCATTAATGCCCTTAAGCCTGACCCCTAAACGACCCCAACTCCATCTACACCCATACAGCCTCCGGATCCCCACACCACCCCAGTACTTTCGCCGCCCAATAGTAGTATATCGGGCTCAGTCACGTCAAGCCCCTGACTGCTAGTCCCTCTGCAGGACTGTCTTCCAAATCCTAGCCACTTTACCTGCTCAAAAATAAGACAAAATCAAATTCTCCCAACACCCAAACAAAAAAAGTTTTGACAAAAAAAACAGCAAACACTGGAACAGAAACAGTAACTGCGGGAAAACATTAATTTTTTACCAACTGTATTCTGCCCGCTAAGGACAGAGGGAGAATCTCACCTCTTCAGTCTGAACCCTGCTCACCAAACTTATGAAGTTCAACTTCCGAAGCCAGGCCTAATCCTGAGCTATCTGCACCCCCAGATACCCAAAATGGAAACCCATTAAGCGGAATGATAACACCCCCAGATTAGCTCCCCTCCCCGGTGGAGCGACAGGAAAAATGCTCACTTTTCTATTTCCATTAGTAGTCTGAAAAAGCCCAAAACGTTCCAGCAGGGCCATATCATCCATAGTGGGGATCAGGTCCTTCACATACAAAAGATGCTCATTGGCGTACAAGAACACCTTGTTACTGGAGCAGCAGAGTGGTGCTGCGGTTAGCACTGCTGCCTCACGGCGCCAAGGACTCGGGTCACTGTCTGTGTGGAGTTTGCACATTCTCCTCGTGACTATGTGGGTTTCACCTCTGCAACCCAAAAGTATTGAATGGTAAGTGGATTAGCGATGCTAAATTGTCCCTCAATTGGAAAACAGAATTGGGCACTCTCAATTTATTTTTAAAAAAGGACTCCTTGTTGCACCCCCACCCAATTATCCCTTTCCACATATCAGAGGCCCTCAGGGCAATGGCCAAAGGATCAACTGCCAATGCAAAGCGAGGGGAGACACAGGGTAAAAAGTGCTTTGTATAACAACTGGGTTTAGGCCCCACCTCAAACTGTTCCAACACTGCAAACAAATCGCCCCATTCTACCCCATCAAAAGTCTTCTCGGCAACCAACACAATAACCTCCTGCTCTCTACCTTCTGCCGGGGTCAAAACTAGGTTTAAAAGCCTCACATTTGACGACAACTATTTCCCCCTTCACAAACCCCATCTGATCTTCACCAATAATCTGAGGGAGACACTCCTCCAACCTCTGTGCCCAAAATCTTGACATCCACATTCAATAAAGAAATCGGGCAGTACAACCCATCGGGTCCTTATCCTTCTTTAACAGAAGTGAGCTGCACACTTGCATAATTGTCTCTGGAAGAGACACCCATGCTACGAATCGTCAAACATCTCCACTAATTTACAGCAAAAGCTCTGTAAAATTCCACCAGGAACCCATCCGGCCCCAATACCTTTCCCCTATGCATGCGTCCAATCGCTATCCCTACCTCCTCCACCTGCAAAGGCTCCTCAAGCCCATTCCGGTCCTCCTCCTCTACTTTAGGATACTCCAACCCTACCAAAGATTCCCGCATATCCGACACCTCCCCCAGAAGCTCCGACATATAGAGGTTCTTGTAAAATATCTCAAAAGTCCCTTTGACTTTATCGGGGGCCGACACAAGTCACCCACTTGAATCCCAAATCCATACAATCATTCAGGAGGCTGCCCCCCCCCCCCCCCCCCCCCCCCCCCCCAAGCCCTGGAACTGGTGTACCACTTTATCAGTAGATAATAGATCAAATTGCAACTGCAAATTCTCTTGTGGTGGGGTCACCAGGGTACCTTCTGTCCACCTTCAGGATCTCGTCCCCCAACTGTTACCGCTGTTCCCTTGCCTCCCTATCCATCACCGCCTTCAGGGCCTCCCACAGCACAGAAGGGGGCACACCTTCCCATTCTTGTTAAACTCCACATACTCATCTTCACACAAAATCCCAAATCTGCTAACAGCCTCACCTCCAAGACCACACCCACCAAGTGCAGAACGTGATCTGAAGTTTGAAATTCAGAATCTGAAAATATTCCACTTCCCTTAGCCCTGGCAGCAGAGACCTCCCCATCACAAAATGGTTGACATGTGAGTACACATTGTACAATGGAGATAAAAAGGAGCAACCCGCAGGGTGCAAAAACTGCCACCGTTCCGCTAAATCCATCTCCTTCATGAACGCTTCCAGTACCTTTGTTACCCCCGAATGGGCCGATCCAACTTGGGGTTCAGAGCGCAATTCAAACAGATCATAGATCATAGAATTTTTATCATAGAATTTACAGTGCAGGAGGCCATTCGGCCCATCGAGTCTGCACCGGCTCTTGGAAAGAGCACCCTACCCAAGCCCACACCTCCACCCTATCCCCATAACCCAGTACCCCACTCAACGCTAAGGGCAATTTTGGACACTAAGGGCAATTTAGCATGGCCAGTCCACCTAGCCTGCACATCTTTGGATCGTGGGAGGAAACTGGAGCACCCGGAGGAAACCCATACACACACGGTGAGAACGTGTAGACTCCACACAGACAGTGATCCAAGCCGGGAATCGAACTTGGGACCCTGGAGCTGTGATGCAATTGCGCTAACCACAATGCTACCGTGCTGTAATTTCTACACCCCCCCCCCCCCCCCGCCCCCACCCCCAAAATCAGCTTGTGCATGTTTGGTATGGCTGCCAGCACCCTCTTCATGAACTCTCGAGTACACGCTCGCTAAAACCTCCGCCTTGCCCTCCAGTGTCCCTGTAATTATGACATACCCTCCCCATCTGCAACCAAACTCTTCTGTTAATTAGTCTTTCCACCCCAGGGCTCTGTCAAAGCCTGAATGGAACACCTGGCTCACCCAACCTTTGGGTACAACCTAATCTGATCCTACAGGTGCGTCTCCTGCATAAGCACCAGATAACTATCAAAATCTTCAATGAGAGAAAGCACTAGCTCACTTCACTGGGTCTTCCAAACCTCCCACATAACCAATCGAACTGGGCCATTTCTACCGTGAGGGAATTTCCCCTCCGCCTGCCATAACTCCAAGATGGCAGCAAGCCCCACCCTCCTGATGGGACAAAGAACAAGCCCCAGTCACCGTCAGCATTCTACATCCACACCCCCCCCCCCCAGCAATCCCAGAAATCCCCCAGATTCTTCCTCTCGAACCAACAACGCTCTCCTCCATGCCCCCCCCCCCCACCCAACTATTCACACCTACGCTCATTGAAACCTGCGTAAACAGGTCCAGCAAACCGCAGCAACCCCCCCACCCTACCTCACTCCCATTCACTAGCCGATCTCAGCCTGGTAGCGAGGTAGCCCACCTTACCACACCAGAGCCCACATCACGCAAATAAACAATCCACGAAAGAAACTAAAATTCCATACCACCTCACAACAGAGTCGAAACTCCCCCACCCCCTCCCTCAACCCTGAATCTACCTCACACCCCTCCCCCCAACCAAATACTCCCTCTAAACCAGAAATGCCCACCTGAAAGTGAAAACACAATCAAAAGAAAAAGCCCCAAACAAACCACGTCAATTATATCAACTCTGTATATAAAAGAAAAAGGGAAAAAATAAAACAAATCGCACACCTTTACAAATGTTCCCATACAAACCCGTTCCAACCATCAGCAAAGGCTCCTGCAAACCCATTCAGTTCAGTTCAAGTCCTTGAGCTTTAATGTAAGCCTGTGCCTCTTTGGTATTATGCGCAACCCTCAGCCTCACCGGGTACACCACAACAAACCACTCTCAAAAAGCACTGACTGCGCCTTATTAAAGTCCACCCGCCTCCTTCCAATACCGCCGTGACATCTTGCTATATTTGAATACTGCTGCCTTCTCCTTAGCCCACTTCAGGAAACCTCTGCTTTGTCCGATAGCTATGAAAACACTATCGCCGCTAGCGGTGGTTTGTTTGCCCATGGTTTCACCTGGAGCGACTGATGAGCCTGATCAAACTTGGTTGGGGGGGGGGGACCAGATCCTCCCACATCAACTTCATAAACAACGCCTCGCAATATGCTGTCGGCCTCAGACCCTCCACCCTTCAGGCAACCCCACAATCCTGATGTTCTGCCGCCTCAACCTATTCTCCAAGTCTTCGACCTTAGCTCTCAATCCCTTATTCCTATCCCCCACTCTCCACAGGTCAACATCCGAGGTCAGCTGATCGCTATGTCATGACAGTGTCTCCTCCACACCCTTCAACACCTCACCATGCTCTTGCATCAAAGTCTTCCCCAAAGACTCCTTTATTGGGACTAATGCATCATCCACCGATTTTGAGGGCCTCCATCAGTTCTCTCCCTTGCCTCTCTGTTTGCTGTCTTTCTAATTCGACATCCATTACCTCCGTCAGCTTGTCCACTGTAACAGGTGCGATCCCATCTGAGCTTGCCCGCCATCTTCAACCCAGCAGACTCCACATCTTGCTCAATTCATCAGAAGGGCTACTGCTCACACCTTTCTTTCCAATATTCTTTTTTGCGCCTTTTGACACTGTGACACAAAAGGCTCTCTAACATGCACAAATTTGTCCACCAGCTACCCCTGGGAACCAGGTGAAAAGAACCAAAATCCAAAGACTCTAGCAGGAGCTACCTTACGTGCGACCTTCTTTGACATGTCATTCCCCATTTTCTTTCCCAATACTCACATTTCATTAGTTAGCATGATTGACAGTTGGTTCCATTATTCACTGAGGTCCCAGATGCTCTGTTGCCTTCGCTGTACCATTATTAGCTCTCACGCCCAACAAGTTACGGCACAAAAACGTTTATAGCCAAACGTTCAGCATGAGTCTAACGAACGGTGGCACGATGCAAATCCTGGGCCTTGCGGTGTGTGTGTTTTTCTTAATTATATGAATTAAGAAATATTTTAACAGCAACATTGTGTGTGATCAGTGGAGATGTTGAAACAGTTTTGTCCTTAAGAACATCCGAACTAGGAGCAGGAGTATGTCATTTGTGTCATCAACTTACTCCACTTAATAAGATTGTGGCTGATTTTTAACCTCACCACACGGGGTGCCAACTGTGATTAAATGTATTTCTGGAGGTTGTCACATGACTTCCCCCATGCTCCAGCCATTAATCAGTCAATACATCCTGCCCTGTGACATACTGCCTTCCTACACCAATCAAAAAGCAAAGAGACTCATTATCCAATTGGATGATGCTTGACTGTCAGCAATGTTCAAAGAAAATGACAAAGAAAAGCCCGATTTTGCAATGTCCTGATGATTTTTCTCCAGCGTTGCAGTCAGCAGTGGCCTGGAGATTGATTTTTAAATCCTAGAGACAACAGGCCAATCCTGGAGGGTTGGCAACCCAGGCCACCACAATCTCTCTTAACTCCCTTATTATCCAAAAATCTGTCGAAATCGGTCTTAAATATACTTGACAATTGAGCATCAATTCGGGAATAGAGAAATCCAAAGCTTGACAACCCTTCAAGTCAAGAAATGTCTCTTCATCTCAGTACTAAAAGGCCAAGGCCAACAGCTTATTCTGGGTCTGAGACCCTGACTTCCAGAGTCCCCACTTGAGAGAAACATTTCCTCAGCATCTCATCCTGTTCGGGCCCTTATGAATTTCATGTGCTTCACTTAGTTTACCTCTCACTCTTATAACTGCACTCTGGTCAGCAATTCTAGCATTGCAATGTCTCCCTATCACTGGCTTTTGGCAGGGCTAGTCTATATTTAAACAGCAGGTCCCTCCCTGTTGGTTGACTGCAATGTGGTGCAGATTGTTTACAACCAAAACAACTCTTGTAGCCGGTGATCCAAGGTCTTCTCTCATTTTTTTAATACTTGGGAGTGACAACATTGGCTGAAGCTGCACCTTTCAACAATGGGAGACAATCACAAGCTTTGTAGAAAAACAACTCTGGACATATCCACCTGTTTGTCCCATTAGATTTTCCTCCTCCTTGTGTTTTGGTTAGATTTTGGTCCCCAACAAACAGACAGTCATTACGGCAGAGAAGATGCCATTCAGCCCATGGATTCTGTATGGAATCTCTTATAGAATACTATCATAAAATCCCTACAGTGCGGGAGACCATTCAGCCCATTGAGTCTGCACCGATCCTCCGAAAGAGCACCCTAACCGAGGCCCACTCCCCGGCCCTATACCCGTACCCCACCCAATCTTTTGGATACTAAGGGACAACTTAGCATAGCCAATCCACCTAAGCTGCACATCTTAGGACCACCTTTGAGCTGTCACTATATTTATCAAGGAAACCATTCAAAGTAAGGCGTTAGATTACTTCACATCTAGGTTCACAAAGCCAACCTTTCAGCTTCCTACAGCAACGTGCATTTGTATAGCACCTTTAAAATAGTTTAACCCCACTTGAATGTTATCAAAGAAAACCTACCACTGAGCCACACAAGGAGATATCAGGACAGGTGGCCAAAGGTTTGGCCAAGGAGGTAGGTTTTAAGGAGCATGATTAAGGAGGAGAGTGAAGCAGAGGTGCTGAGGGCGGGAATTCCAAAGCCGAGGGTGAGGCAACAGAAGGCCAACAGCGGGCAAACAATCAAAGTTGGGGACGTGCAAGAGGTCAGAATTGGACAAGCACAGATCTCGCAGAGATATGTTGCTGGAGGTTATAGAGATAAGGGGGTGGGGTAGAAGGACAAGCTTGGTCAATGTAATTCTGCAACATAAATAGATTTGCCTATTGAAAGAAAAAAAGAAAAAAGTATATAGAACAACGCATCTCTAAACAAAAAAAAAACCCCCACTGGGTTTACCTTACTCATGGTGCGTCCATCCTCCGGGCAGATTCACAGTTTTTAATTCTGCCATTATATCTACCCCTTTCAATTCAAGTTGTTTTTAAAAGCAATCAAAAGCCTGCCTTGCATCCCATGGAAAAAGAAATAAACTTTTCAAATTGACTAAGTGAATCCAGTGGCAGCGCATCGCTGAATATCAAAGGCATTTTATTTAAAAAAGCATCTGGCAACGAATGAAGGATCTTTAAGCAGTAACAGCTGTCTGGATCATCACACACACTCGCGCACACAGACACACACACACACACACAGACAGACCCACGTCTACTGAATACAGCTTGCTAGCTCCCCTCCGGTCAAAACAAATTTTTTAAAAAGAGGAAAACGGATCATGGAACAGAAAGCGAGAGAGAGAAAAAGAAATCTTGCTCTTGATTTCCTCTGGGACTTACCCCTCAAGAGATGGAGCTTTCAATGCTCACATTGTTCCTGGTGGACTAAACTGGAGCTTGGTTGGGACTAAGGAGTAAAACAGGAAGTAATTGTAGTCCTCCACCAGTCAGACGGACTGCATTGGCTTTATACAACTTCCAAATATTTCCTCTGTCTGAAAACTGCTACGTGTGAAGGCTGCTACCAGCAACGCACCTCAATGTTAAAACGTAACACTTGGTAAATACCTCCCATTTGTTCAGGAAGAATGTTTTGAATAAAAAAAAATCAATTTTCACATTAAATGCAAAGAGAGTCACAGAATCAAAGAGTCACAGAATCATAAGATGGCCATTCAGCCCAGCATGCACATGCAGGCTCTTTGAAAGAGCTAGTTAGTCCCACTGCCGAGCCCAACCCCTACCCAACAGCACTGCTAATTTCTCCTCGTCAAGTATTTATCCAATTTCCTTTTTAAAGTTACTATTGAATCTGCTTCCACCGTCCTTTCAGGCAGAGCATTCCAGATCCCAACAACCCATGGTGCAAATAAACTTTCACACTCCCCTTTCGATTATTTTGTCAATTATCTTGGTTGTCAGGAATGTGGGAAGTTATTGAGAATAATAATGAACTCGAAATGAAAACAAAAAGTAACAAGTCTAGTAGGCACCTAGAGGAATAATGAGAAGTGATTTACCCAGTAACAAGATTAGCAGAAGTTGAGACATTGAGGTGCGAATGGCCATATTCAGGAGAAGCGGCCTTCAGATTTTCTGCAGGAGCAGTGTCCAGGGGCCTGTCGGGAAGGTAAATTTAACCTTTAAAAACTTACCTTTAGAGCTGCAAGAAGTCGACCGTGGTGATGTCTGGGAAGATTTGTTAGCACCTGTATACAAGTTGGACCGTCCTTGATGGAGATGAGTGTGTCCAAGAATGCAACTGATTTTGGAGAGTAGTCCATGGTGAGTCTGATGGTGGAATGGAATTTATTGGTGTCATTGTGTAGTCGTTTCAGTGATTCTTTGCCGTGGGTCCAAAAGGAAAATAATGTCATCAATGTATCTGGTGTATATCGTTGGTTGAAGGTCCTGTGCAGTGAAGAGGTCTTGTTCAAACTTGTGCATGAAGATGTTGGCATATTGATGTGCGGATTTGGTCCCCATGGTTGTTCCGTGCATCTGGATGAAGAACTTGTTGTCCAAGGTGAAGACGTTGTGATCTAGAATGAAGCAGATGAGTTGCAGAATTGCGCCTGGAGTTTGGCAGTTGTCGGTGTTGAGTACCGAGGCTGTTGCAGCAATGCTGTCATCATGGGGGATGCTGGTGTAGAGTGCCGAGATGTCCATTGTGACGAGGAATGTTCCTGGTTCAACTGGTCCATGGGTGCTGAGTTTCTGTAGGAAGTCCGTCATTTCGCGACAGAAGCCGGACGTTCCTTGTACGATGGGTTTCAAGATGCCCGCGATGTAGCCAGAGAGGTTCTCACACAGGGTCTCATTGCCTGATACGATATGATAGGACGGCATGGTATTTTGGCCTTGTGTATTTTTGGGAGGCAGTAGAGATCTCCAACGCGGGGAGTACGTGGGATGAGAGCATGTAGGGTGCTCTGAAGGTCTGGATCCAAGGTCTTGATCAGTCTGTTGAGTTGGCGGGTGTGTTCCTTGGTCGGATCTGCGGGTAACTGTCTGTAGTGTTCCTGGTTGTTGTCGGTACACTTCTTTGCTGTAGTCCGTTCTGTATGACGGTGGCCCCTCCTTTGTTTGCTGGTTTGATGACCATGTTGCGGTTGTTCTGGAGAACACGCATGGCGTTCCCTTGTGCTTGGGTGACATTCGGGGCTGTCTTGTGAATGCGACTGATGAATCTGGCATTGACGTAACTCCTGACAGCTTAAGCATATATGTCGAGTCTAGGACAGCGGTCTTCCAGAGGGGTCCAAATTGACTCTTTCCTCTTAGACACACTCATCTTCATCAAGGACAGTCACCTCAGCACTTCGCTTTACCGCAAGCCCACGGATAACATCACGATACTCCACTTCTCCAGCTTCCACCCTAAACTCATTAAAGAAGCCATCCTCTATAGTCAAGCCCCCCGTATACACAGGATCTGCTCAGACGAGGAGGAGCGTAACAGACATCTACAGAGACTGAAAGATGCTCTCGTATGAACGAGATATGGCGCTCGACTCATCCAACGCACCACAGCAAAAAAAACGCACCAACCTCCTCAGAAGACAAACACGGGACACAACCAACAGAGTACCCTTCGTCGTCCAATACTTCCCCGGAGCAGAGAAACAACGACATCATCTTCGCAGCCTTCAACACATCGTCGATGAAGATGAACATCTTGCCAAGTTCATCACCACACCGCCACTACTTGCCTTCAAACAACTGCGCAACCTCAAACAAACCATTGTTTGCAGCAAACTACCCAGCCTTCAGAACTGCGACCACGGTCAACGTTGTCTAGCTCATATGTTCCAGGAAAGGATGTCCCGAGGCGTGGTACATTGGTGAGACCATGCAGATGCTGCGACAACAGATGAACGGACATCGCACAACAATCGCCAGGCAGGAATGTTCCCTTCCAGTCGGGCAACACTTCAGCAGTCAAGGGCATTCAGCCTCTGATCTCTGGTAAGGCGGCCTTCAGGACCCGCGACAACGCAAAATCGGCGAGCCAAGTTCCGCACACGAGTACAGCCTCAACCGGGACCTTGGATTCATGTCACATTACATTCACCTCCCACCATCTGGCCTGGGCTTGCAAAATCCTATCAACTATCCTGGCTGAAGACAATTCACACCTCTTTAACCTGGGGTTACCCCAGTCTCTGGATCTGTAAAGATTTAATTACCTACAAATGTTCGCATTCAAAGCATTATCTTGCATCTTTGACTTTGTCCATATTTATGTTTCTGGAACCTACCACTTCATTCACCTGAGGAAGGAGCAGTACTCCGCATGCTAGTGATTTGAAACAAGTCTGTTGGACTTTAACCTGGCGTTGTAAGACTTCTTACTAAATAAAAGCAAAATAATGCAGATGCTGGAAATCGGAAATAAAAACAGAAAATTCTAGATGAACTCAGCAGGTCTGGCAGCATCTATGGAGAGAGAAACAGAGTTAACACTTCAAGCCTTTATCACGCTTTAGCAAAACTGTAAAGGGACAGACAGAAATGTGATTAACTATATACTTGGATGGGAGAATGGAAAGTTACTGATAAGAATCAGAAAGTTGAAATGCTACCCGTCTCCAAGGATGCTGCCAGACCTACTGAGTTTATCCAGATTTTTCCAGTTTTATTTATAGCCTCTGTTTTTGAGCACAATGCCTCCATTTATAAAAGCATCCAGAATTGTGAGATAAGTTTTTCCACTTCTACCACCTTTCGAATGCAATCATTTAAATCTGTAAACTGCCTTGTTGCACTGTTTTACTACAGATGCCACTTTAGCAGGACACAAACTCAAAACATTGTACACATTCTCACCTCGGACACCGCCATGTTGGCAAAGGTGGCCTGGCAGGCATTCAGATGGCCACCTAAAATTGGCATTAGACTCCATACATGTATAAAAAAGGGGCCTGTTCTAAGCCACATTTGCTTAAACAAATTTGAATCGAGTGGAAGAGGGACGATTCAAATTTTTTAAAAAGTGTGTTTTCATGGACAGGGAAGGAGATGTTGTGTCCCCAACTCAAAAGCACTTGTGATTAAGCTTGTAGTATAATGGGTTAATGGTTATGGAATAAGATAGTGATGGGTATATGATGTAACAGTGACATCTGCAGACATGTGCTATAGGCTCCTGTAGGGTATAGGGAATAGTCTGCACACTGGAGGGATACGCTTCCCTAGTAGTTCAACATGTTTACAGCGTAAATAAAATAAGCTTTGAAATAATCTGCCCGTGTCAGACTAGAGTTATTCAAAACCTTCCCTGTATAGATTAGGGCCAGAGACCAAACCACAGAACAGAACTTTTTTCTGCTCAACACTCTTCCACGCCTGTTGGTGGGGCAATCTCTTCTGGCTGGCCTCCCAGCTTCCATCCTCCTCCATCTTCTAACCTAGTCCCATTCACCTATCACCTCTGTGCACACTGAATTTAAAATTTGCAGCCTTTGTTTCCAAATCCCTCCATGGCCTCAGACCTCCCAGTCTCTATAATTTCCTCCGGCCCAGAACTCTTCAAGGTCTCTGTGCTCCTGGCCTTTTGCACATCCCCGATTTTAATTGTTCCACAATCTTTACTCAGTTCAGGTTATTCACAGAGTGAAGTAGCCTCCTCCTCCTTAAGGTACCATAACAAAGAGGGCATTGGTGACCATGGATATACTTGTCAGTGGTTTGCCATTGCCTTCTGCATTGTGTCTGACCAGAAAACTTTCCCATTCTTTTCTGCCTATCAGGCATATTGGAAGGATTAACGTACTTTAACCAATCTGTTTGACCAGGTTACGAACACACCTTTCCTGAACATAGAGTTCCAAAGTGGGACTTGTACCTAGAGATTCTGGCCCAGGGGTAGGTACACTACCATTGTACCGTAAGACCGCTGGCATTGCAAGTATATGTGTTCAAACTCAACTTTCATACTAGGGTCAATAAGTGTCTCTTTATACGAGCTCAAGTAACAAGTCAGTTCAGACTCCCCACCTGCATATTGTATTATGATACCGGACCAGACCCCAACTTTTGTTAGGATGGTGGATGAAAACCCCAAATAATTTCTTAATTTGTAAAACTGTGAGGAAAGGATACTTCATCACAAAAGTGATGATTCTGACAAAGAAGTATCTTTTATGTTAAAACAAACTTTGATTTAAACATTATCAAATAAATAGCTTTACAATTGACAGTTAAACAGTTCATAAATAAAATAAAAAGCTTTGAATTATAATCTGCACCTGCCACTACTTCCAATTAAGCCACCTATACAGTCCAAATGCCACTTATAAATAAAGTTAACAAAACAAGTCACATTCATTACACCATCTGTATCCCACTAAAATATGCCATCACTTGCAAATATAAATATAATCTCTCAAATTATCTACTCTCCAGGGAATCTCCAGCAAATGAAAACAATATCCCATTAGCCATCTCTCGGTCAAGTAAATGGTTAGAATAAATATAATCTCTCAAATTATCTACTCTCCAGGGAATCTCCAGCAAATGAAAACAATATCCCATTAGCCATCTCTCGGTCCCCTGATGACATCACAGGATCCTAAAATAAGTCGCTACAGAGATAGTGGATGCACTGGTTGCAATTTTTGAAAATTCCTTGGATTCTGGAGAAGTACGGGAGGATTGGAAAATTGTCAATGTGATACCCTTATTCAAAGCGGAAGAGGGGCAAAAAGTGGGTAACTATAGGCCTAGCATCTATTGTTAGAAACATGTTGGAATCAATTAAGCAAGTAATAGCATCACATTTGGAAAACCGTAAACTAATCAAGCAGAGCCAAATTTGGCTTCATGAAAGGGAAACCGTGCCTGACTAATTTATTAGAGTTTTTTGAGGAAGTCTCAGTAGAGTGGATAGAGTGAAACCAGTAGATGTGTTGATTTGGACTTTCAGAAGGTGATGGACAAGGTACCTCACAAAAGGTTAAGTCATGATTAGAACCCATGGTGTTGGAGGTAGTCTATTGGCATGGATAGATAATGGACCACTGGGCAGGAGACAATGGGTTGGGATAAGGAGTTATTTTTCAGGTTGGTGCCCTGTATCCAGTGGGGTTCCACAAGGATTAGTGCTGGGATTGCACTAATGACTTGGGAGGAAGGAAGTGAATGTACTGCAGCCAAGCTTGCAGATGACACAAAGATAGGTGAAAAGGCAAATTGCGAGAGGGATACCAACTGCTTGCAAAGACGTACTGATAGCTTAAGTAAATGGACAAAAAGTTGGCAAAATGGAATATCACTTGGAAAAATGTGAAGTTGTTTGTTTTGGAACAGAGAACAAAAGAACAGAATATTATTTGAATGAAGAAAAACTGCAGAAAACTGCAATACAAGGGGACTTGGGGACACTTGTGCATGAAACACAGAAAGGTAGCACACAGGTGTAGCAGGTAATCAGGAAGGCTAATGGAATGTTGGCACTTACTTCAAGGAGGTTGGAGTATAAGAGTTGGGAAATCTTGCTCTAACTGTACAAGGTACTGGTGAGGCCACATTTGGAATACAAAGAGCAGTTTTGGTCCCCTTACTTAAGGAAAGGTATTATTTCATTGGAGGTAGTTGAGAGAAGGTTCACTAGAATGGAGAGATCGTCTTATGAGCAAACGATTAGACAGGTTGGGACTCTATTCATTGGAATTTAGAAGAATAAGATGTAAATTGAAACACGGGATTCTTAAGACACTTGACAGGGTGAATGCTGAGAGGATGTTTCCCCTGATGGGAGAGTCTAAGACCAGAGGGCATCGTCTCAGAATAAAGGGGTGCCAATTTAAGACTGAGATGAGGAGGGATTTATTCTCTGAGAGGATTGCAAGTCTTTGGAACTCCTTGCCACCGAGAGCTGAGGCGGCAGAGTTGTTGTGTATTTTTAAGATTGAGATATAGAATCTTATCAGTGAGTAAAATCAAGGTTTACAGGGAATCCATAAAATCCCTAGAGTGTGGAAGGAGGCTATTTGGCCCTTTGAGTCTGCACAGAACCTCCGAAAACGAAAACCCTACCTAGCCCACCCTATCACCATAACCCCATAAGGGGGGCATAATAGCATAGTGGTTAGCACAGTTGCTTCACAGCTGCAGGGTTCTAGGTTTGATTCCCGGCTTAGGTCACTGCCAGTGTGGAGTTTGTACTTTCTCCCCGTGTCTGCGTGGGTTTCCTCCGGGTGCTCCGATTTCATCCCAGTCTAAAAATATGCAGGTTAGGTGGATTGGCCATGCTAAATTGCCCTTGGTGTCCAAAAAGGTGGGGTTACTGGCTAGGGTTGGGTGGGGTGCTATTTCCAAGGGACAGTGCAGGCTCAATGGGCTGAATAGCCTCCTTCTGCACTGTAAATTCAATGATTCTCTGAACCCCACCTAACATGCACAATTTTGCATGGCCAGTTCACCTAACCAACACAACTTTGGACTGTGGGAGGAAACTGGCATACCTGGAGGAAACCCACGCAGACACAGGGAAAATGCGAAACTCCACACAAAGTCATCCAAGGCCGGAATAGAACCCAGGTCCCTGATGCTGTGAAGCAGTACTGTGCCACCGTGCCGCCCCCAGGGAAATGGATGTGAGGAATGACGGATCAGCCATGGTGGAGCAGGCTCGAGGCACTGAATGGCCTACTCCCGTTTCTTATCATCTTTTAATCAAAAGCAATGTTAATGAGTGCCAGGACCAAATTTCAGACAAACCTCAAGCCTCCTGGTTGGTGCCATCGCTGTTCAGAGCATCAGTTACAGAGCTGAAAATTGGACACAACCAATTTTCCAACATCTTCAAGAGGAAAGGGAGAGCAAAGAGGAAAATATAGTCCAGTAGACGTGTGAAGTGTTTTTCTGAGGTTGTGGTTACGACATGTTTATTAAGCGTAAATTGTGCTTTACTTTCCAATTGGCCCAGTACAGAGCAAACATTCAGGCGATTTCTTCCATGTTTTTCCCAACTGAACACATGACTTGCCATTAAACTGAAAGATTTGCAGCATAGTTTGGCAGCAAGGTTAGGCAAGGTTGCGCTGCAAAGCAATTTAACTCAACAAAGGTTATGAAACCGAGACACACACTCATAGCATTATGGAATGCCGTATGTAATTGGACCCCAGGGGCATGAAGGGTAAACACAAGTGTGCTGGAAACGAACAGACAAAATAAACTGCTACAGAATGATCCAGATCTCAGGATTATATTTCTTACATGGAATTAACCATTTGTTCAACACATTGGGAGAAAGAAAACCTCTTCAAACCCAATTAAAGTCAGGGTTACCAATTCTGATTGGGGCCATTCCTGGAGTTCTCACTCACCTTCAATGCCTCATCCTCCCTGGCTATCAGTCAGCCGACACATCATCCTTATGGAGCCCTACTTTTCACCCACACCCATGTAGGGTCAATCCCTTGCCCAATTTTTTGATGTCAAAAATCATTCGGTCAATTATCCCATCTTCAATTATCTTTTTTTTAAATAAAAAGACTAATGCATGAAAAGGCTACAGAAAATGAAAATAAGATGCATTTGTTTTTTGAAAAGCCCCCACAGTTTTTCTCTCGACATTCTCACTGTCTACAGCTGTGTTCCAAAAGCTCCTGGAGACACCAGGCCAAACCCGCAGGGTTGGCAACTTTTATTTAACAGCCCAGATTAATTCCTTTAGGTTCAATTCCCATACCAGCTGAGAATTCTGAATTCTCCGTGTACACCTGAACAGGCACCCGAATGTGGCGACTGGAGGCTTTGCTCAGTAACTTCATTGCAATGTTAATGCAAGCCAACTTGTGAAAATAAAGATTATTTATTTATTTATTATTATTTATTTACTGACACATAAATCACACATTGTATACAGTACATACCGCTGCCACTGTGCATTATTTATAATCCTTATTGTGACAAGTAGGCTTATATTAACACTGCGATGAAGTTACTGTGAAAAACCCTGAGTCGCCACACTCCGGTGTCTGTTTGGGTATAAAGAGGGAAAATTTAGAATGTCCAATTCACCCAAGAGCACGTCTTTCGGGACTTGTGGGAGGAAACTGGAGCACCCAGAAGAGACCCACGCAGACATGGGGAGAACATGCAGACTCCGCACAGACAGTGACCCAAGCCAGGAATCGAACCTGGGACCCTGGAGCTGTGAAGCAACAGTGCTACCTCCTGTGCTGCCCTTGTGGTGGAGGGAGTGAATGTTTGTGGAAGGTTTGTTCTGTTTGATGTTGAGCTTCTTGTTGGAGCTGCCCTCATGCAGGCAAATGGAGAGCATTCCATCATACTCCTAACTTTGGCTTTTTGTAATATTAATAATAATCTTTTATTGTCACAAGTGTGAAGTTACTGTGAAAATCCCCTAGTCGCCACATTCCGGCGCCTGTTCGGGTAAGCTGGTGCGGGAATTGAACCTGTGCTGCTGGCCTAGTTCTGCATTACAAACCAGCTGTTTAGCCCAATGAGCTGAACCAGCTTATGTTTAGATGGTGGACAGGCTTTGTGAAGTTAGGAGTTGAATTGCTCTCCGCAGAATTTCCAGCCTCTTCTTCTAGCCACAGTATTTATATGGTTAGTCCAGTTCAATTTCTAGTCAACACTAATCCCAGGATGTTGATAATGGGATAATGGGAGGTCCAGTGATGGTAATGCCATTGAATGTCAAGGGGAGATGGTTAGATTCTCACTTGTTGGAGATGGTCATTGCCTGGCACTAATGTGGCGCGAATGTTATTTGTTATTTATCAGCCCAAGCCTGATTGTTGTCCAAGTTCATCAGGGGACATTCCCATTTATGACCTAGAGGGATGGTCATTGAAGCAGCTGAAGATGGAATAGCCCCAAGACATTACCGTATGAACTCCTGTAGCAATGTCCCAGGGTTGAGGCGATTGGCCTCCAACAAACCTAACCATCTTAATTTGTGTTAGGTACGAGTCCAAATCAGTGGAGATTTGACTCTCACTGACTTCAACTTTGCTAGGGCTCCGGGATGCCATTCTTGGTTAAATACTGCCTTGCCTCGGGCAGTCACTGTCACCTCATCTCTGAAATTCAGCTCTGTCGGCCATGTTTGGACAAAGGCTGGAACCGACTGGTACTGGTGGAATCAACACTGAACACCCACAAGCAGGTTATTACTGTGTTGAAGTGCTGCATGATAGCACCGGTGACAACATAGTCGATCACTTTGCTGATTATCAGGACTGATAAAGCAGTAACGGGACAGATTGGATTGGTTTCCTTCATTTTAATCATTGCACTTATGGCAGCCGTACCTTTAGGTGCCTGGACCTCAAGCTCCAGAATACCCTCTCTAAATCGTTTGGCTTCTCTAATCCTCCAAGGTGCTCCTCAAAACCTACCTCTTGACCAAGCCTTTGGTCATATTCCCCAAGGTCTCCTGATGTGGCTTGTGTCAAATTTTGTTTTTATAATGACTGTGAGAAGTTCTTGGAATGTTTTGTACATTGAAAAGATGCGATATAAACGTAGGCGCATGTTGTATATTGTCCAGATTCTAAGAACTGGTTTCCACCAATTATATCCTTACAACACTTGATCATATGTGATGTCCAAAGCGCCCAGAAAAACTAGGGAGTCAGATTTATCCGAGTAAACACGAGGTGATAATTCATAGCCTCCAGCCTACAAGCGAGCCCCAGCCGGTGCTGCCGAGAGTGACTCTCGTGTCACTCAGAATACACCAGCTGGGATTCTCATCCTGTACGGAAGGAGGTTCCGTCTTTTGGATGAGTTATTAAATTGAGGTGTGTCTGTCTGTCTCTCAGGCGGATATACACGATCCCAAATCCAATATTTCAAAGAGGAGATTCAGATTGCGTCCTGGTGCCCTGACCTGTGGCGGACCTACATTTTTGGGGCCCTGAAGCTTGAACTGTTATGTGGGCCCCTTCGCAACCAGCAACGAGGTCTGGGTAACCACTGTTATCTTCTTCAATGGGGTTGTTCCACGACAGATCACCACAAGGCTATGTTCAAGCTAGCCTACTCTTACTGTTAGGCAAGACTAGGCCACCAAAACTCATAGGCTAAGGTAATGTAACACAATTTTACCATTATTTGAACACTTTTAATAATAGACACCTGTAATTTAACACAAATTCACCCTTTTATTACTATATTACAAGTATTTATGAAAAAGTATTAGCCTAGGCTATGCGGTCGTAGCCTCTTCATAAAAACAATAGGCTTAGGCTAATCTAACACTATTTCACCTTTATTACTTACCTTACTTTTCTAAATATAACATTTATTTTTGAGTAGGGTTAATTAAAATATAGTATCCTTATGAACACTTTATTGAAAAAAATGATTGTCTAGATCGCTATCACGAGTGCTATCAAGTTGAAAATTCACGTTAGCATTGTGATTACCTTATCAACGACTCCCCATTTTTGTTACGACACGTCATCTACTGTTTCTGTCATAAATGTTAATAATGTTTTAAATAATTTATAATTACTTTATATTAAATATATTTATAATAAAACATCCTTAATTTGAACGTTTTTTCCAGTTACGGCTAGCCTACATGATACTTTAATAACCGTTTAATTTTAATTTTATTATTTTGTATTGAATTACACTATATTATTAATATTAGTTTTTTAAAACCCCTTCTCATGCAGTAGACCCAAAATTTTTAAGCAATGTGGACTAAACTCGCTTCTGGGGCCCCTCCGGGATTAGGGGCCCTGAAATTTAAGCTTCATTAGTTTCGTAGTAGATCCGCCCCTGGCCCTGACCAACAGTTAATCCCAACCTCACTAAAATCTGGTTATCACCACATTGCAAATTGTGGACACTTGCTGAGCGCAATTTGCCTGCCATGTTTCCTGCATTATGACAGTGGCTACACACTTAATGAAGTACCTTTTTGAAGTGAAGCGATTTAGGACATCGAGATTATCAATTTGCAGATTTATGGGACGCACACACACACATACACAGTTTCAACCATTTTCTGCCCACCTTGCAAGTTGCTGATAGAAAAGGCAAAAATGTTCAGATTTAAGATATAGTCAATGGGTAAAATTTTAACTGAAGATTCACAAAGTATTTCACAGCCCCCTAATATTTTTGCCTCTAACTTGTAATGCAGGGAAATGCAATAGCCAATTAGCACACAGAACAAGGCCATGACATTGTGGTATTGTCTGTACACATTTACAAGAGGATCCTCTGCCATCCTGTTAAGGACAACAGATGGGTTCTTGATAAAAGCAAATTATTGTTGATGCTGGAATCTGAAAGAAAAACTGAAAATACTGGACAATCTCAGCAGGTCTGACAGCATCTATGGGGAGAGAAGGGAGCTAACGTTTGAGTCTGGATGACTCTCTCAAAGATGGAGGGAACTAGAAATAGGTTCAGATTTATACTGTTTTTGGGGGGAGGCGTGGAGCAGTGTGGCTGGATAGAGGGCCAGTGATAGGTGGAGGTTGACAAAGATGTCGTAGACAGAAAGACAAAGGGAATGTAAATGGGGTGATTAGGCCAAGGTGGGTGCTGATTGTGACACAGATTTGAATGCGTTAGTGGCAGAAAATTGTAAGCAGTGTGTGAAAGGGCAACTAAGAACAGATGGCCCAAGTGGGGTGGGGGGAAGGATGATGAGGGAAAAGCAGATCGATGGATTAAATGAAAATAAATTAATCAAAAAAAATAATGGGGTGAAGGTGGAGCAGAGAGTTAAGTCCAGAAAGCTGTAACGTGCCTAATAGGAAGATGAGGTGCTGTTCCTTTAGTTTGCGCTGGGCTTCACTGGAACATTGCAGCAGGCCATGGACGGACATGTGGATGTGAGAGCAGAATGGGGAGTTGAAATGGCAAGCGGCAAGAAGGTCTGGGTCCTGCTTGTGGACGGACCGAAGGTGTTCTGCAAAGGGCTCACCCAGTCTGCTTTTAGTCTCTCCAAATGTAGAGTAGACCGCATTGGGAGCGGCAAATGCAATAGACCAGATTGAAGGAGGTGCACGTGAAGCACTGCCTCACTTGAAAAGAGTGTTTAGGCCATTGGATGAGTGGGGGAGGGGGGAAAGGGGAGGAGTTACACCTTCTGCGGTTGCATAGGAAAGTGCCATGTGAGGAGAGTGAGGTATTGGGAATGATGAGGAGTGGGCCAGGATATAGTGGAAGGAATGGTCCCTGTGAAATGCTGACAGGGGCAGTGAGGGGTGTCATAATATACACCAGTATTTCATGGTGCAGACACACACTGATGGGACCAACAGTACGTCTTCGCACCTCACACATAGCTAGGTGCATTCTCCACACACCCACACTATTTATTATCACATGCCTATATCAACATTTTTTATAAAAAGGGGGATGTCATAATATACACCAGTATACCATGGTGCAGACACACACTGATGGACATACACAGGGACCAATCAACATGTACAAACACCGCAGCCAATCACCAGTTAGAATACACACACTATAAAGGCAGAGGGCACCACAGTTCCCGTTCATTCTGGGTGCTGCCTCTCAGTGTAACAAGAACTCATCCAGCCCAGCACAGACTCACACCACGTGCTGAGAGAATCAACTGGTTCGGACAAGGCTTCGGTCTCTAAAGTTAGCATCATTTAGGCCCACAGTCATCGTGTGTTAGTTAGTTAGAAGTAGTTAATAAAATTGAGTTGAACCTTCATCAGTGTTGGAAGTGTCTGTTCATCTCTGAAGTCTACACTAGCCAACACTTCAAGGAGAAGATGTGTTTGGTGCTGACATCATGCAGGAGTTGGCAGAACTGGCAGAGGATGATTCTTTGAATGCGGAGGCTGGTGGAGTGAAAAGTGAGGACAAGGGGGACCCTACCCTGGTTCTTAGAAGGAGGGGAAGGGGTGAGCGCAGAGGTGTGGGAGATGGGTTGTACACGGTTGAGAGCCCTGTTGACCACAGTGGATGGCAAATCACGATTAAGGAAGAATGAAGACATGTTAGCAGCACCGTTTTGGAAAATGGCACCATCGGAACAGATGCAACGAAGGCGAAGGAACTAGGAGAATGGGATGGAGTCCTTACAGGATTTAGGGTATGGAGATCTGTAGTCGAGATAGCTGGGTTTGTAATGGACACTAGTGGATAATCAATCCCCAGAAATTAAAATAGAAAGGTTAAGGGAGGAAAGAAAAGTGTTGGAGAGAAGGGCGGCAAGGTGGTGAAGTGGTAGCACTGCTGCCTCACGGCACCTAGGACCCGGGGTCAATCTCAGCCCCAGATCACTTGTTCTGTGTGGAGTTTGCACATTCTCCCAGTGTCTGAGAGTCTGACCATCACAACCAAAAGATGCGCAGGGTAATTGGGTTGGCCACGCTAAATTGCCCCTTTTTTGGAAAAAAAGAATTGGATACTTTAAATTTATTTTTAAAAAGGAAGTGTCGGAGATGCACCATGTGAAGGTGATAGAGGGTGGAAATTGGGAGTGAAATGAAAATTTTTCCAGGTACAGACGGGAACATGAAGCGGCACCAAAACAGTTGTCAACGTACCAACAAAAGAATTATGGACTGGAAAAGGGAATGTTCCACATACCCCATAAAGAGACAGTCAAGAGTGGGACCCATGCAGGTACCCATTGCCACACCTTTGGTTTGGAGAAAGTGAGACATGTTAAAGGAGAAACTGTTCAATGAGAGGCCAAGTTCATACAGACGGATGGGGATTGTTCAGGCCTCTGTTCGAGGAAGAAGCGGGGGGCCATCAGACCACCCTGGTGGGGAATGGAGGTATAGAGGGATTTCTACATCGATGCTAATGAAGGGGCGGTTAGGTCCTTGGGGGGGGGGAAACTGGAAGTTTTCAATATGATGTAGGGCATTGGAGGAATTCCAAATGTCGGTTGGTAAGAGGAGAGCTTATGGAGTCAAGTTCGGAAGAAATGGGTTTGGTGGGGCAGGAACAGGCTGACATGATGGGCCAAGCGGAACTGTCCAGTTTAATTGGAGTGGATTTGTTTATTGTCACGTGTACCAAGGTACAGTGAAAAGTATTTTTCGGCGAGCAGCTCAACAGATCATTAAGTACATGGGAAGAAAAGGGAATAAAGGAAAATATATAATAGGGCAACACAATGTAACTACATAAGTCCAACGCCAGAATCTCCACATCATACATAAGCACCGGCATCGGATTAAGCATACAGGGTGTAGTGTTAATGAGGTCAGTCCATAAGAGGGTCATTTAGGAGTCTGGCAACAGCAGAGAAAAAGCTGTTTTTCAAATTCTCAAACTTTTGTATCTCCTGCCCGATGGAAGAAGTTGGAAGAGTGAGTAAGCTGGATGGGAGGGGTCTTTGATTATGCTGCCCGCTTTCCCCAGGCAGCATGAGGTGTAGATAGACTCAATGGATGGGAGGCAGGTTCGTGTGATGGACTGGACTGTGTTTGTGGATTTTGGGGAGGAGGTAGAAGCGGGCTGCCCAGGGTTGGGAGATTATGAGGTTGGAAGCTGTGGTGTGGGTATGCTCCCTGATGGGGTCATGGTCCAGGGATAGGTAGCAAGAAGTGTCTGAGAGTTGGCATTCACCATCTGTGAGGCAGAGGTCAGTACAGCAGACAACAACAGCCCACTTTTGTTGGCAGGTTTAATTACATGGACCTGGGAGAGCGGAGTGCAACAAGTTCAGAAGGCGATAGATTAGACTGGGTTCTTGAGGTGGAGGGTTCAAATTAGTATCTGGCAGCAATATCTGGCTGGCAGACCCACCGGGCGAAGTGGGACCTGATGAAGCAGAAAGATGAGAACACAAGTGCCTCAGTTTAGAGGCGCTCTCAGTCACTGGTTGCAAATTTGAGAATGGAGAGACTCACAGTTGACAGGGCCATCTGTGTTGAGAGGAAGCTCTGCCTGAGGATTGATATTGGCCAGAGAGGTGGTCTTTCATCCTGGCAGCTCCTTCATTGGGGCCTAAAGCGCCTGGTTCCAACCTCCCCCAGGAATGCCCGACACAGGGAGTTTGTATCTGAGAAACTGCTGGGCTCGGCACTCCAACAGCAGAAAACTGCCATTGCCTTTGGAAAATAGTCTCCAAGTGGGATCTAATTGGCTGCCTCTTTCTGTGGAGTGAGCTGCTGAATTTGTTCCCAGCTATCCTCAGGAAACCTGTCCAGTGGGGGAACGTGCAACTCAGAATTCCCAGGGCCCCTACCTTCCCCTCTCCAAATCGACCCGAGGGGGGCTGGGAAAACCACTGTTTCTATTTCTCACTCCACAGATGTTGCCTGACCTGCCGAATGGTTCTAGCATTTCCTGCCTTTATTTCAAGTCTTCACCATGGCATAAACAGTGCATCAATCCCTCAGTAAATCCTGCATTATCAGGGCCTGTCAGCCTGGATTATATGCTCACGTATGTTGAGTGGAATTTGAACCCACAATTGCCCAATCCAAGAGACAAGAGTCTGATTTCCTGGCTGCTGCAAATTGCAAGAGATCATCTCTCTTGCAATGTCATTTTTAAGCTGCATGATCGGTGTAAACACTACACTTTATGTACTTACAGAGAAAGTATCCAGCCAGTTTGCAACAGTTTGCACAGTAGAAGCAGGGATCCGACTCCGTATTTCCTCCTTCTCCTGCTCGCTTCCTAACATTTCCAGGCCAATCCGCAAATCCTCCACAAGCTGCAAAATCTGCAGTGACCTCAGATAGGTTGGCGGGATAGGTGAGGCGATATCAAAGATTCCATTGGAATACCCCGTTGCAGCCTTGGAACCTACCGGAAAAAAGCAAACAAATAAACTACAAATACTAACCGATCACTTTCGGATTATAAAGCAAAAACCCATCGATGCTCATTGTGAAAGAGAAAGTTCAGGTGTGGGACTCTCCAATCCCGCGGCAGAGTGTCCACGCTGTCGTAAACGCCGTCGCCTTTTCCGACGGCGTGAACGGGCCGTTCCCACAACTAATTCTGGCCCCTACAGGGAAACAGCACCGTGCTGGAGCCGGCCGCGCCACTCCAGCTCCATATCCCGGTGCCAACGAGGACATGCGCAGTGGCCTCCTTCAACGCGCCGGCCCCGACACAACATGGCGCAGAACTACAGGGGCCGGCGCATAGGAAAGAAGGCCCCAGTCACAGAGGCCGGCCCGCCGGCCGATCGGTGGCCCCCAATCGCGGGCCAGGCCATATCGGAGGCCCCCCGGGGTTGGACCCCCCCTCCCCAAAGGCCACCACCCGACCCTTGCACGCTGAGGTCCCGCTGGCCCAGAGCAGGTTAGAATGGCGCCGGCGGGACTCGGCTCTTTTCTGATGGCCGCTCAGCCCATCCAGGCCGGGAATCGGCAGGCCAGCTGTGTCGAGCGACCCATGACCAACGCCGCGCCAAGCACGCCAGCACCAACGGCACAGATTCTCCACTCTGCGGGGCGGCGTGGCCTGTTTGCGGGGATTCTCTGGCCTGGCCCAGGGCTGAGAGAATCCCGCCCAGGGACTTTTTAGAAAACAATTAGCCATTCACAGGATGCGGGATATTAACCATCCCGAGTCAGCCCTTTGAGAAGGTGATGCCGAGCCACTTTGTTGAACCGCTGCAAGTCCTTGTGTCGAAGGTGATCCTATATTGCTCTTAAAGCGGAGTCCCAAGAGCGAGACCATTGGGGCACCACAGTGGCACAGTGGCAGCACTGCAGTCTCATGGCGCCGAGGTCCCAGGTTCGATCCCGGCTCTGGGTCACTGTCCGTGTGGAGTTTACACATTCTCCCCGTGTTTGCGTGGGTTTTACCGCCACAAACCAAAGATGTGCAGGTTAGGTGGATTGGCCATGCTAAATTGCCCCTTAATTGGAAAAAATGAATTGGGTACTCTAAATTTCAGTGAGGACATGGGGAAATCAGAAGGATAATGGTTGGCAGAGGTTTCAACAGAAAACCAGTTGCTTCTAATCCCCCAACGTGGTCTCTTGTGGAAAGATCAGGTGGTTAACATTGCAGGAACAGCTTAGTCACGCAAACTCCTCACATTTAACCATTTAAGCCCAGAAGTATCATTCTGACGAATGTTTCCCCCCTCCCATCCCTCCTCACCCATGCGGGTTTTCCCCCACCCACACGAACCTCAAAATTATCCCATTAACCTTCCTAAAAAAGGACTTGGGAACAAAGATGGGGAAGTTCTAGAAGACTTAACAGGAAATTGGGCAGCACCATCACTTTAACCGTTTGCACGCACCCAGCCAGTGACAAAAGCAGCACATCCCACATCAAAGTCTGACTTCACACCCTCCACCAGTCACGCCAATTTAAATTTATGCAGCTGGGACAGGCTCCGCGCCACCTGTATCCCGACATATCGAAAGCTCACGCCAACCACCAGGAACGGCAACGCCTCCCAATGTCCTCTCCTGCCCTCTGGCATTAATTGGGAACATCTCACTTGTCTCCATGTTCAATTTATGCCC